>NW_026056807.1:0-304487 GCF_023758085.1 Alternaria hordeiaustralica | reverse complement strand
TTATTATATACTAATTTAATAAAATATAATAAGTATATTTAGTAGAACCTTAATAGATAGAATAGCTAGTAAGATATTAGTATATATTAATTTTAAAATATTTATAGATTAGTTAGCTCTAGAGTTTGCTAGAGTGCTAGAAGACTAGAGTGCTAGAGCGCTAAAGCGCTAGAGCGCTAGAGCGTCTGTGCGCAGCCTGTGCGCGCGCTAGGTTAGTGCCTTAGTAGATTAGTTAGGAATTGTTTCTAGAACAATTCTTTTAAAATAATAATAACACTACTCTACTATACTACCTACACTACTAACTAAGCTACTAAATCTTACACTACCTACTACGCTAAATTATAGCCTACTAAATTATAGGTGTACTTTATAGTAATGTATAAAACGTTCTAGAATTATTTGTTAATTAATTCTAATAAATTTTAGCCTGCGTTTAAGCAATTCCTGTAGCTTAACTAGCTACTGTTTAGTTACCTAGCCTTTACTATAAATACGCAAGGTTAGCCTATTATCTATATAGGTTAGCTATACTACATAATTAATATTAGTAGTAGCCTTTACAGTGTATAAATTGTTTCTTAATTATTTTCTAAATAATTCTAACTATTCTTTTAGAGGAAGTTTACTAGCCGCGCCTCTCTTAGAAACTACCTGCTTGCTACCTATAGATTAATTATAGCTATAGCTAGGCAGGTTAGTATGCCCTCTAACTAGCTAATTTAGCTTAAATTAAGTAAGTTTAAATTATTTTTTAATTATTTCTAAATTAATTCTGCTTAGTTTTCTATATAAATATTATAGCTAACTACAACATAATTACTAACTTCTCTTTCTCTGTTGCTAAAGAAGATTTAGATTAATTATTAAACAATTTAGACAAAGAAGAAGAAGAAGAAGAAGAAGATAAGAAAGAAGAAGAAAAGTAGAAACAAGAAGATAAGAGCGCTATCTCTAGCTAAGAGAAAGAAGAGAAGAAGAATAATAGCTCTTCTTAGAATACTATTTAGCTTAATAAAGATTAAACTTAAGTAAATTATTTCTTAAACGTTTCTAGATTGTTTCTAACTAATATAGCTTAATTACAACCTTATAATAGATTGCATCTAGAAGCATTTCTCTAACCTAGATAATAAATTTAACCTCTCTTACTAAAAGTACAACGTAGAAGGCCTTAACGCTAAAAACTTAGAGAGTAAGCTTTATTTAAATTATTTCTTAAACGTTTCTTAATTAATTCTAATAAAATTTAGACTATACTTTCTTCTATAATAAGTTTACTATATATGCTTCTTAGCAGTTCTTCTATAACCTTTCTAGAGAGACCTCTAAGCCTAAGAGCCTAGCTGCTCTCTCTAAGTCTAATAGTAATAAGAATTAAAACTATAGTAGAATTATTTATAGAATAATTAAGAAATAATTTAAGAATAAATAGATGTATAAAATAAATTTAATAAAACTATAACTTTAATTATATTCTCTATAAGTTTTAAAAAGTAGAGGTATTATAACACTATTAATAAAGGCAACAAGCTATATTTTAGTAAGTAAAATATATATTAATTAAAGTTTAAACAGCAAAAAGAGGCTTATATTTAAATCTTCTACTTTAGCAGAATTTATATAGCAAAGGCTTATTATTTTTAAGTAGTAGATAGTAAACTAATTAGAAATTAATTTTACTCTTTTTCTATTTTTTTTGCTTATTTAAGAATATAAAGCGTAGTACCTCTAACAAGAGTTTAGCAGAGAGAGTAGCTAGTTAGATAGTAGGTTAAATTAGCTCTAGATTAATTAGAGAACAATTCTAAAGTTTATTTTAAATCTACTTCTTAGTAATAGTATTCTCTTCTACTACTCTAGAGTTGTTATAGCGCTTTATTACCTCTTAAAAGAAGTAATAGATAGCGTAGTATATCTGTAAAGGCATTACGCTAGCAGAATTTAGTATAATAGAGTACTAAAGGTAGATTTTACAAATATATTTAATAAGGTTTAATCTTCTCTTATAGCGCTACTAGAATTAGTTTAGAATTAATCTATAAAGAGTTCTAGGCAACTATTAGACTTATACTATAGAGACTTAAGAAGCTTTTATTATACTTTACGCAATAGAAGAGTTCTCTATAAAAGATAATATATCTTCTCTTAGAGTTCTTAAGGTTAAACTCTATAGAGCTACGTAGAAGTGTAGTAAGAGTAGTATATTAGATATACGCAGGCTAGAATAGTTAGCAATTAATTTAGAATTAGTTAGGCAGAGATAAACCTTATTAGAAAGAACTCTACTTGCTATGTTTAATATAGAAAAGATAGAATTAGAGAGTAAGGTAGGTTTTAGTAGATTTTATCTAGCGCTAAAAACTCTTTAATTATACTAACTATTCTAAGACTAGTCTAGTTACCTCTTAACTAGTTCTAGATTAATTTACGCTAGAGGTAAACCTACAGCTTTCTTTCTTAGAGCTCTAACTTAGCTTTCTTAGTTTAGATTTAAAGTAACCTTCTTTCTTATTAAAGTTTTGCTCTTTTACGCTCTCTTTTAAGCTTACACTTCTCTTCTTCTAAGTCTATATCTAGGTTAGAGCGTTCTCTGCGCAGATTAGTTCTAGATTAATCTAGAAACAGTTATACTTACAAAGCTAGTAATAAATTAGCTCTAAGAGAGAATAAAGCTAAAAGTAATAACTAGAATATTTATGTACGCAAGCGCTGCGCTACTAGCTAGAAGCTTAGGCGCTAGTAAGGTCGCTGTCTTAATAGCCTAGGTAATTTAAGTAATTTAAGGATATTATCTTTCTCTTTATTCTCTTTCTCTTATTTCTTACGCTCTAAATAGTTTAGAATTAATCTATATATAGACAACTAAACACTTACTCTTTTCTTACCTTATATTATTATAAAAGCGTCTACTTAGACTTAAATTTTACCTTAATTTATACCTAACACTATACTTTTTATAGATCTTGTATTTCTATATATTTTATAGGTCTATCTATATAGCGCTAGGTAAAATTAGTTATAAAACAATTTAGAACTAATTTAATATATAGTCTAATACTAACTAGAAGCTTATGTCTTAGGCTAGTGCAATAGCTCTTTATATATACTTATTCTACAGTATTTATATAGAATTCTAGCATATTCTAGATAGCTCTAGACATACTGCTGTAGTGTATGTTTAATTCTACAGCAATAATAGAGTTCTTCTTATTTTTTGCCTATTCTTTAGCTGTAGGTATTAGAGTATTTTCTTAGAACAGTTTAGAAACGTTCTAGAATTAATTTAGACTACTTACTAATAAGCAGATTACATAACTTAAAATACTTAGCCTAGCTTGCTATAGTAAGTAGCGCCTTTATTCTACTCTACAAAGAATCTTTAATATATAGTATACTAGAACAAGCCTTATTAATAGTGCGAAGAAAGTAAATTATACAGAATCTTACATAGTAGCTAAGGTAGTACTTCTAGTCTCTATTAAGCTAGTTAAGACTAGCAAGGTACTTTCTAAATTCTAAGCTAAAATAAGCGTAGATTAATTATAAATTAATTTAACTTACTAGCTATCTGCTTAGTGTCTATATTAATAGTAATACTATAGAAACTACGTGCGTAGAGATACTGCTATTGTACTAGCTAACCTAAACGCTTCTTAATAGTTTAGAAGAAGGTAGTAAATGCCTTTTAGTACATCTTAGAGAACTTAGCGTTAGTAGTAAGGCGCCTAAATATAATAACTGCGTAGATTAGCTATAGATTAATTTAGAAGTAATTTGCATACTCTTTTTATAGCTCTTTAGTATAGTAGTAAAAAGAATTTCTCTCTAACTATTATAGTAGCGCTTAAAAGATATGTCTACCTAGAAGGTCTCTTATTTTATAAGTAGTTTAGCTTACTTATTCTACACTTAGATAATAATATAGCCTCTACTAGCTAGTAAGATTTAGTAGATATATACCTGCGTAGATTAATTTAGAAACGTTTAGAAAATAATTTAGATAGCGCTTATAGTAGTAGAGTTAGAATAATTTACTCTCCTCTTAAAAAGAACTCTCTCTAGACTAGCGCCTAGAGAAAATGTAATTAATCTTTAGGTAGTAGCTATTCTTACAAGATAGTCTTTGTTTGCCTAAGTAGTATAGAGTTTCTTAATTAATAAAACTTTACGCTGCCTTAAGTAGAAGGCAAACTAGTTAGACTATAAAAAGGTAGCTAGAACAGTTTAGAAACAATTTAGAATTAATATCTATAAAATAGCTTACATCTTATAGTGTTTAGCATTAATATTAATTAGAATATATAAACTATATTCTTAACTAATTCTATGTCTAGCTACTAAGATAGAGAAGGTATATACTAGTGTATACTAGTTAAAACTACTATAAAGTATAGAACCTGCTTAAAATACAAAAGAATAATAATATTAATTACTACATTATAGTCTTATAGAACAAGTTTGCCTTAACTCTAGGTATAGTTAGTATCTAAAATAGTTTAGAATTAATCTAGAAACATTCTTTAAGAACTTACTATAGTCTTTTAGGCGCAAGATCTAGAGCTTAACTACATTGCAGTTCTTATAAGAGCCCTCTACTCTACTATCTAGAAGAGCTTACAAGTAGATAATATTAATTTCTAGCAGTACTCTCTAGATATAGTGCTTTATATTACCTAGAGCGCAATTACTATAGGTAATAAACTAAGAGGCAGGCTCTATTACTTACTAGAATTAGTTAGAAATTATTCCTAAAACAGTTTAACTACACATACTATTAATTCTGCCTAAAATAACTCTAGACTATAAGAACTCTCTCTATTAGTATAAATACTATTTCTAAACTAACGCTAAAGCCTATTAAAGTAGCTTTTAGCCTTTCTTCTCTCTCTATTCTACTTAATTTAGCCTATAGACGTTTTTATCTACCTAAGTATCTTATATAGGCCTTTATCTACCTATAAGTAGGTAAAATTCTATAATTAATTCTAAATATATTTATATATCTTAATACTAGAGCACTTAAAAACCTATCTTAAAGTAGTTAAATTTAAGAAAAAGCTAAAAGTCTTCTTCTTCTCTACTTTACTAGCTCTATAGTATTAAAACTACTTATACTAGATTAGTTCTAAATTAATCTAGAAACAGTCTACGTAGGCTACTTATACTTTTAGTATCTTATAATACTCTCTTAACTAAAGAATATTACCTATTTACTTTTAAAACTTAAATAATATAAGTATAGCCTCTAGAGTTTGTACTAGAGTATTAGAGTAGATATATAGTATACTTAACAACTCTAGCCTCTAAAGAAGGCGCGCTACTATTTCTAGAAGTAAGTTAAACTATGCTCTAGTTTAAATAAGTCTAGAATTATTTTAGAATTAATTTAACTACATACTTTAACTTAGTCTTTAATACTACTATTATTACTCTTACTAAAGCTAGATAAATATAGGTTAAATCTCTTATAGATATCTAGGTCTAATATGTTAAGGTTAAGAAATTTAAGCTTAGCGTTAAATATAGGCAAAGAAAGCTCTATATTACAATATAGGTACAATCTAGTCTAAATTAATTTAGAATAAATCTAAGAATTATTTAAATTAAAATTTTATTACTAAGTGCACTAATTCTCTTAGGTAGCATAACGCTAGCATGCTATGTTTTAAAAATTACCTATTTGCGTTAGCGCATGCTATGTCTTGGCGCGCCCTTGGTTAGATGGACTGTATGCACGAAACATTCTTGCCAATTCAAGGCCACGCAAGCAGAAGGAAGGCAAGCGCTTATGGAATGGTGATGTTCAAGAGCGGCACTATCGTGGTTGCTGGTGGCTCATTGTGGTACTCAAACACTGGCCTCTGAAACCAAATCGCTGCGCCGTCTTCGAGGTAGAGTTTGTCCCTGTCGCATCGATAGGCCTGTCGGGGGCATTGAGTACATCAACGCTGTCGCGCACGAAGATGCGTGCCGGCGGATGCCGTCGAAGATCCGCGCAGTGACCGTCTCTGGATTATCAATGCACTCTGGTCCTGAGTAATGCAAGGAGTGGGCATGCATTGTGCTGGCGGGTTTCTCATCTTGCGTCGGGATCGCCTGGTGTTGTCACTGTTGATGAAGGTGCTGTTCAGACGAGTGGGTGAGAGCGGTCTCGGCTGGAAGGCGGTGCTGACATCATCCGCTAGGCTGGGTCAAGGAGCGGCCCTCCCATCCTCTCAAGGTTTTGGCGGTGGCGGCTTTCGCGACCCATCACAACAACGCTCTTCGCGAACGACTTCTGGCCCACCTTCTATCTTATTGATTCATCAGCACGCTTCAAGCGCTCTGTGTTTGATCGACATCACTATGATGTTCGTCGCATGAGCGGTCTGCTTATTGATATTCTCTATAATCTCGATCGCCCTCAAATTCGAGCGCATCACCTGCTCAGTAGTGGACCGAATACAAGAATAGGCACCTCATCTACTTCAAACCCCGAATCGCAAGATAAGACAGCTTCAAGCGCCGAGTCACATTGTCGGTACCTGGGAAGGATGCACGCTTGGCCTTGGGATGGGTTTCCGGGGTCTGCACGGAGACCTAAGAAAAGACGCGCCACGTTACGCGAACCCAAGACAACCGCACCCAACCTCAGCCTACATAGCCGGAACCGTCGTCTTCACCGTTCTAGGAAGTCCGGTGTGGCATTCTACTTCAGAGACAAGGCTACAGCGACAAGGCTACGAGGCAAACTAATGACTACCAGTTGATGGAGTGCACAGAAGCCTTGCAAACCATGTACGACTTCGCCGGCGTTGAGCCCCATCGATCCGCTGCTGCTGCGTAGACCGCGGCCAACATCCTCCTGTCAGCGATGATCATTCAAGGAACATGTTTCGCGATTTGGTCACTTCGTACCGTTCCCCAGTGTTCATGCGCGTCTACGTTGAGGGCGCGGGAGGATGGCCCCGCGCCCCAACGCGCATACCCGCCGGAAGGAACGTAGCGCATGTCAGCCGCGCCATCCATCAGCAGTATCTACAAATCATCGCAAGCGCCTATACACCCCAAGATTAGATGCATGACGCAGCGTTGCCGAGTCGCATATGCGCTTACCAGTGCATCACAGGACACTAATCCTAGGGAAGAGGCAGAGGGGCTCTGAACAGCGAACCAGAGACGCCAAGGTCCTATTTACCCAGGACAAAAGTGTAGCAGCTTGAGATGAACTGCCGAACTGAACGTCAAGGTAAGCAGTACCAAGAAAGTGTTGTAGCGATATTCTAGGATTGATCGCCTCGTGTACTGTTTTTGGCCCGCACCCTGGACAACTCGAAGCACACGCGAGACTCTGCTTCACCCATAATTCGCCTTACCAGCTACAGCCTTTCTACTCCATGACCTGCTCTTTCGTCATGCTTAGGGTGATATGGGGTAAGAAGGTCTGACCATTTCACTATTTCCTTATCGTTTCCTTCTGGGTCAGTTTCCTGGACGTTGTCCATTTTTCCCTTATGTCGAATATGAAGTTAGCGAGTGGATATTTCCTGCCCCGAAGTACATCAGCCAGCCCCATCGACCGAGCAAATACCATCAGGGCTGCATCATGGGCCATTCTTATCATTACGATGATGGTTTTCGGAGCACGGCAGATAATGAAGGTTGTTGTCTTTCGGAGAATGGCGCTCGATGATCTCTTGATATTTGTCGCTTTTGTAAGTTGCACAACATATCTCTCGAACTTTGCTAATGCATGCAGTCCTTTGCCGTCAGTCTTTCAATCATAGCTCTTGTCTTGTCGTTCGAAGGTCTCGGCACTGTTGGTCCGTTGACCCCCGAGCAAACCATCTTCCTCATGAAAGGATACTACTCGTCTGAAATTGTCTACATCGTAGCCATTGGCTTCGCGAAGTTATCAATCTTGGTAATATTCTACAATGTCGTCGTAACGCAACGCACCATCCGCCGAGCCGTGGTAGCTTTCAGTGCGGTAGTGTCAGTCTGGACTGCGGCGTCGCTTGTCGCAATTGCGTTTCAGTGCCAGCTACCTCGACCTTGGCAGACTGTAGGCCCAAGATGCTTCAACTCGGTATGCAACATAAGACTTAACCAAACACGGTCTGAAAGCTGACCTGAATAGCGCATCTTTTGGATCGTCTATTGTATCGTGGACATTTCCACCGAAGTCGCAATTATTATGCTTTCCATACACCTCGTAGCATACCTTCAAGTACGGCTTTCAAGGAAATTCGCAGTCATTGCATGTTTTGCGCCGCGCATGCTGGTGCTGATTTTGGCAATCGTTCGTCTCGTTTTGCTATTCCCGGCTACGCTCCATGGCGATCCTCAGTACCGACTCTGGGTGCCGGCGATCGTATCGCAAGCCCATGTATGCCTCAGCATCGCAACTGCCAGCATTCCATACATGGTGCCCTTCTTCAAAGGTATGGACGGTGACTTGCGAAGGACTCACTCGACGAAGAGTCGCCTCCATCTCATCGATGAAGAGACAGGGCGCTCAAGGTCCTCGCTGTGGTTTCGCCGACACAATAAGACCAAGGGTCTTGAACTCTGGAACCCCACTGCAGATGCCGTTGTTCCATACAATCGCGTGCCGCAGCTCTCGCCTTATATTCCCGCTCCAAGACCCTTATCGCCGTTATCGCCTCCTCGGCCGCAGACGCCGCTCGGCAAGCAGGCTAGCGTTCGCGGTTTGAACATATACATCCCATGTCGAGACCCTCGGCGGCAACGAAGCTTAGATTGGGCGAGTCCACGCACAGAAAGCTCGGGCGTGCTTTCGCCATCGTGCGCATCACCCCAAGCTTTGCTTCCGCAATCATTCATCCCTTCCAGGAAGGCACCCAGCCCACCAACAAAGATTTACAGTCCCAGGCCAACTTCCTCAAGCTCATGCTACTCCAGTCGCACCCCAACGCCGGCTTTGACTACGCCATATGCGGAACGCTTCTCGCTGTTTCCGGCTCAAAGCTCCTCTTCCGTCTCATCGCAGCCACAGTACAGCCCATCTCGGGTGCCACCAATTCGAGCAATGCGATCGCAAACGATATCCACGGGCGTAAAGTCTCCTGCTCCTTCAGTCTTGAAGAGTCCCTCCGGTGCAGGGGCGCTGATGACACGGTCGTCCAGCCGTGCGCAGCCTCGGAAGTTCAGTACCACAACGCATCTTCAGACACCACCGCTGATGACCACATATGAGGGTACTGGAATCAGGCCCGGTTCTATACAAGACCTAACATCCCCCATGGGTGCAGCAATCAATGGCTGGTTTAGCAGTGCCAAGACAGACTATCCTTCGCCATCGTCACCCATGGAGGCCCCACCGAATTGGCAACCCAAGACCGATCAATATGAGCTTTCACCAATGCGCTCAGTCGCTCACCCAAGATCGCCACCTCCAAATCATATGCGCTCACATGCTCGTGCAGACATATCGCACGATGCGCCGCCGCTTCGTTCGCCTCACGACACCCTACTTCACACCCGCGCTTCCAGATCGCAAACCATTCCTGCTGTACGCGATGTGCGGCATAGCCCGAGGATCGTACATTGTGACCCCTTCTAGCTGTATATCCTTCAGTTTCTGTACCATTTTGTCCTTCGTCTTGCATCTGGGCGGCGTTAAGAGGGTTCCTTCCAACAATTTGTCGCATTGAACGATACGATGATTGTATCACGAACTGTATAACATGTATTTGTACTTTCCTCTTACAGGTCTGTCTCTAGACCACAAGGTTTTGGCGATTCTCTTCTGGCGTTCATGGAGTCGGAAGGATATGATGTTTATTGCCTCGGCATTCTCACGGCGCGTCTTTGCAGCTATTTCAACAAGCTATTTCACGAAGATTCGATTCAAACGCTTTCACATTAATGTGCGCAAAAGAAGCACTTTCTCCACACGACGAGTGAATGGGTTGCGTCGTGAAACCTCGCCGCTTCCCCACTTTCACAACAATGGTAGGTGAACACTACGCTTGCAACCCATTATAAAAACTCTTAAACTTCACCCTTATCGACAATCACACCAATCATTACTTTCAATCAACTCGGTCAAACTCTGATGTCTGCGGCATACAGCAAAACGACTGCCGACGTATTCCGTCTTTGGAAGGTCGACAGCTTCACGGATTCCTCTGGACGGACATCATGTGCCAAGGATGAACGAGAGCACTTCCGACTTCGCTGTCTTGCACTTAAAAAGGTTGTGTCAACCCTAAGGCAAGATTATCAGTCCAAGCAGGCGAAAGTAGTGGAACTCGAAGACTTCATCACCCGGAAGCTTGGATACACGGACAACCCAGACAATGCTGCGCATGCTGCCTTGTACCAGAAGCGCCTGTTAGTCCACCAATCTACAGCTCAAGCTACTAAAGAAAGACTGGCACGCGTTGAGGCAGAGCTGGATTTCGTTCTGGAGCACAATAGCGAAGCGAGGGTCTTTTGCGAACTCATCTCCGAGAAGTTACCCACGGAGCTCGTAGACATAGTTTACGCTTTCGTCGAACCATACCCCAAGGAACTTGAAGTCGACTATGACGTCGAACACAAAGAGCCTTTGGGAGACGAATCCAGCAACCAAGAAGTCGTGGAACGAGTATACACCTCGAAATCTCTGAACGGAGAGTTTGAAGGCAAGGATTGCAAAACGCCCTGGTATCTAGACACCAACATCGTGAGCCCTGAGTTTGCCGAGGAGAAGATGAAGACGTTCCATCGCGAGACAGTTTTCTCCATCGACCGTCTAGTACACCTCACGCGCTTCCTCAACCAAAACCCATGGAGGGGATACGAGCACCTGGTCCCAAAAGAATTCGTGCGCAACATTCATCTCAAGATACCGTTAGATATGTGCCACGAGGAATGGATGGGCCCGGAAGACTCGGAAACTGAGGAAGAAAGCCAAGCATATCTGGACTCAATCTCAGGCTCTGCGGATGAAGATTTAGAATATGAAGCGTACGACTCAGTACTTGAGGAAACTCCAGAGCTGTTGTCTCTATGGCGACTTGTCGCTGGAGATACTCTCTTGAACGAGCTCGCGCCGCTACAGACCCTCACACAGAGAGGTGTTCGAATCACTATAGACGTCCGGCCCAGCATGAGGACTTGGTCCTTACTGCTGCCAAAACATATCATGGAGGCATGGAGGGACTCTTCCCACGAGGGCCCATTCAAATATGAAGGGGGCGACGAAGCAGAAAATGAGTGGGAAAACACGGAAGACTTTGAACTCATTGGGCGTCTTCTGCTGCTGGTGCTGATGCAGAAGTTGCTGCCGTTCTTCCAGGATCTGGTTAAGAAGGGACAAGTCGTAACGATTCTGGATGGCCGAGAGAAGTGGTCTTGGGTCATGAGCAGAGACAGCATGAGTATGGATGACTTGCTTGAATGTAGGCAGGCCTTTTGGGCTCAGAAGCCAGAAGGCGTTTTTGGGGGCGAGAAGTTGGAGTTCCGTATACCGGCTCTTGAGGACGTTGGTGACGTATAAGTCTTTGACGGTCAGTATCCTTGAGCAGGTCATGCACTCCGTATGGATATAGTGCTCTATCAATTCACGGTTTGCAGTCTACATCAGCATGAGAATGAACCTTCACAGACTCCGGGAGGTGATGTAGACGTCTGGGTCATTTCCAATACACTCTATGAATGCATGCTTTGCCGTCTACATTAACGTTAAATTGAAACTTCACACACTGTGGGAGGTAATGTAGACGTCTGGGTGATTTCCATTGTCCTATATCAAATAGCCCTAGAAGTGTCACTCCCTCCCTTAATCATAGTGCATGTACACACATCATCCCATTCATTCATTCATCTATTTGATCAAGTCAGTATTAATCACGCATGCTTCGTCCATCTTACTAACATGAAGCCACTTCTGCACACCCTCTAAACAGCCTTTCGTTGTGAAGTCCAGCGTGTCCTCAGTAAAACTCGCGCATTGACCCGACACTGTCTTGTAATCCTCCAGCTTCAGTCGTAGTCTCCAGCCCTTGCTCTTGAGCTTTTGGAGGATCGGCAGCAGTATATTAAGCAGATAGTTCCTATGTCTCACATCGTATTCTACAGCGACTGTGAGGATGCGACTCTTGCTATTCATCGGCATCAACGTGGTGAGGAAATCAAGGCGCCTCTTGAGAACCATTTTGGGGGTTTTGTGCAGCATCAAAACCTCGGTGAGTGGCGGGCAGGCTCTTGTGTACGGAGTGTCGAAGCCGAATTGATATCCTGCCTCCTCCATCTTTGTGAAATGGCGCTCGTTGATATCAAGCGAGATTTTTGAGACTAGCTTGTTTAGATCAAGCTGTAGTCCGGACGTGTCTGAAGCGAGAAACAGGGCTATGTTCTCTTCTTCACTTGGAAGTTCAAATGTAAATTGCGTCGTGCGATAGAAGCACGCAACGAACTCTAGGTAGATCTCTTGGCCTAAGCCCTTGTGATGAGCGAGGTCGAAGCGATTTCCATCTTCCTCATTTTCGAAAAATATGCCGCCAGCTTCGGCTTTTCTGACTATGACGTGACTTGGCATGATTTCACCGTATATTGTGTCGCGAAGCTCCGTTGGAAGCATGTCGCTCAATTCCATGCTCAGGCCAATGTAGGCAATGCTTGAAGACGCATGCGGCATTGTGCTTGTGTCTTGCTCGCGCTGCCTGATCTGCGGAGTTTCTGCCTTACTAGCCTCTTTCTTGATGACTTCTGGCTTGCTAGTGCCGAAACGTGCGTCCAGAGTAGTCCAAAACATCTTTTCTCGATGCGACTTTTCCTGCAACTCAGCGCTTCGCAGCTCAGTGATCTTGCACTGCATGTCCAGATCTTTAATGCTGGCCATGATGTCGGAAATGTCGAGATGGAATTACAGTTGCAGTTTGTAGTTGTTTTCTTGCGTCTTAGTCGAGCGAATGTAGATATTTGTAGTTCGCGGATGTGTTTTGGTACTAGCGTCAAGGTCTTCGATACTGTCTGATGATGAAGATGTCTAAGTAGAAAAGCCTGGGATGCAGCCATTATATACGATTCCCACCTCTGACTCACATCCGAACGCACGGGGAATAGCTAAAGTATGTTTAATGCCTTGCTGCGCATGTGACTCGGACCTGAGCGCCGATGCGACACCTTGGTAAAGTCCATTCTATCCACTTTCCCAGGTGGTATTGCGCTGACGCAGAGCGAGCAGCGATCCAATCAAGCCATCCCGAATATGTCGCATCGGTACTGCAGATAGCCAAAACATGCGTCATGTCTTGCTGCACGCATACCATTACATCATGAGAAGTAGAGACTTTCGAAAGCAGTGTACACGTCTGGCTGCAAGAAAATTTGATTGGATGTGACACAGATTGTTGTGCTTTGCTGCATACACACTGTTGTAAGATGACAAATGGATAGCCTCCGACTGGACGTAGACGTCTAGCTCAAAAAAATGTTTTGTGAAACGCGAACCTTCGGTACTGCAAAGGCGGGTGGTGCGCCGACCAACCACGGTGACTGTACTTCTAACGACACCAAATTTTCACGTAAAAGGGCTGTGATCGCAGGACATGCGTCGCGTGCACATGATACTGCGATGACCCATACCATGACCCAAAGACGACGTCCGCATCACATGATGGTGACGGGAATTGCGACTTGAGCTCGCGGGATATATTCGGCTCATACCTGCGCGTCACGCCCCGCCACTTCCTAGCCCACACTCCTCTCCCCACTCAATACTCCCTCTTCACATGCCACAACTCCCACGGCGCCTCCCACGCCAACAAAATCCCAATCGCCTCTTTGTACTCCTCGCTCTTAACCGCCTCCTCAAAATACTGCATGCCCTCCCATCCCCTCGCCACAAAAAAGCATTTTGTCTTCTCCTTCTTCAAATCCTTGTGTTCCAGTTCCTCCATCACCCATCCATACGTCAACCCTCCACTCCCCTTCAAAGCCTTCGCACACATGTCGTTGAACTTGTTGAAGTCCTTCTCAATCTTATTCCTGAACGACTCGTTGATCTTGCTAGCGGGAAAGTAGATCTGCACGAATTCGACTAGGGGAGAGGACATGGGACCGTTGTTGTCGAAGGCGGATTGGCCGTCTTTGAAAGTGACGTGGAACATCTTGTCGGGGTTTCCGAGGGTTTTGATGACGGTCTCGCGGTACGTGTTTGCTTCCGCTGAGGACTCGGCTTTGGGGTCGTGCCATTCCGATGTCAGTTGCAGGTTGCGCTTATCCTGGGTCTGGGTGCCTAGGACGTAGTTTTCGGGGGCTTTGGCGCCTTTGAGGGCTTTGACGGCGGTGTGGGCTGCTGCGTCGGCTTCCGAGGCGGAGGGCGCGCGGAAGTGGATTATTTGTGTTAGTGTCATATTGAGCGGTTGCGGTGTGAGTTGGAAAAGCTGTTAGGTGAGTTGCTCGTGACGAAACTGTATATGTTCACGATACTTTAGTATGGAGTCGTTGCGCATGAGGTCGGACGTGTAACCCGCGAGCTTTGTAATCTGGAGCTACCAACCACCGACACCGATGTCCGCATGTTTGGCTTCGGCGTTACGTGTCATGAACCAGGTTTCAGGCGTGCGTTCAGCCACAGCGTGCCGCAAAGTACACGTTAAGGCGCCGTGTGGGTACGTCTTTGGCATGTTACTGGATGCCAATAGCCCTAGAAATGCAAGCATGCAGGGTAGCTATGCGCCTCGGCACCCCGACATTCACGCTGTATTGCGGGATGATAGGGCTCGAATCTGAAGACATGTTGCGCAGAGGTGTGCGTTGATGTCAGACGAGTAGTGGCCATATTCTGCTGCGCAGAGACCAAAGCGGTGGAGCGTCAGCGATGACGATCTGAGGCGCGGGTGCCAAGCAACGCTATTCCACATACGGTAGCGCACCCCGATGACATCATCACATCCGGGAAGAGCGGCACTGTTTGGAAGGTCCAGCCCACGAGCGGCGAGGATAGTAATACATTATACGAGAATCGTGTATCTAATCTTATTCGTAGCTTCGCAGAAGCTGCATCTACATATGTAAAAATAGCAACCCCAACTCCTGCAAATGCTAGACTCGCTTGCTTGTAAAACACGACAACAAAAGAAATGCGTTTTGATGTGCTGAGGGAATTGGAATGGATAACATGTTGAAAAGAGAAAAAGGTGATGAGCGATGGGTGCGAGAAGGCCGGTGATATGAGCAGCCTCTCCTAGAAGCTGAACAGTCCCGACCTTCTCTTGCCCAGTGGGTAAACGATAAGCGCAGCAAGAAACAAGCCTACTGTGATACCAATAGCGATCTGAATGACGGAGAAACCAACGTCCAGAGCGATAGAGTTGATGCTTGTGCTGCCGCCAACGTCGGCGCTGCTGATTGTCGTAGCGTTGCCAGTCTGGTTGCGCACGATCTGGTCGGCCGAAGTCAGACCCGATACGAGAGAGCCTTGGACACTGAGTCCAGACGGAACTTGTACGAAGATAGCTGGCAACATGGCGGCTGCGGCAAGACCGTAGCCAATCTTGCGAGTGTGAGGTGTGAAGTCGCTGACTGAGCTAGCTCGTGATGTGTGGCCGCTGCTGGTGTGGGTTGGGTCATAAGCCGATCGCTCGACCTTTTGTGTGCGGAGGGTGAGTGGTCCATGGTTCTTCTTCTGCCACATCTTTCGCACTTTCACGAAGTGGGGTCGCAGCTTGTTCTCCCAGGTGTCATGACCCCAGTTCTCGATGTGACGACCGAAGCGAGCATGGGCGTTGGCAGCGATACCGATAGCCAGCGCTCCGAGCGTGTTGCTGACCTGCGCGTTGCTCTTGAAGTACTTTGAGCTGTGGAAGTTGACAACCCAGCCGATGAAAGCGATGACAGTCATGGAGGGCATCTGTTTGTACTTGGCTTGGTTGACGATTTGCAGGCAGATGGCGAATCCAGGAACAAAGAGATAATAGAAGTTGGTCGACATGGGTTCATGGCATGTGGTGCGCGAGGTGGCATTGTGATCCATCATGCCATATAGTACAGTGCCGATGGTGATACCGAAACCAAGGAAGAGGGAGTAGATGATAGCGTAGACCATGCGCACAGATCCAGCGACGATGTGCTTGCTTTGGAGCTCCAGCGATGCGCAAAGCACCATGAAACCGGGTAGGATAAGGGCAATACTAGACTGAGCCATGGCACTGAAGCAGAAGATCTCTTTCCCGTCATGTCGGATGGACCCGAGGGCGCGCGCCGCAAAGCTGGTGATAACCGATGCTCCAATCTCGAAGACGTTGCTGATAAGATCGTTTCCGGGTGCAACGACGAGTTGGAGCCATCCGATGAGGCAACCCAAGAGGAAGCAGAAGGGTAAGTCGACAAACCGAGCCTGGAACGCGAAGGGCCCTACAGTCGCGGATGCCAAACCGTACATCGGTACGCGAAGCCATTTGTTGAACTTGTCTTTGCGCCCCATGATAGCGTCAAGTCGAGGTGTGGCTTCGTCGACGCCAATCCTGTCGTGTACCACGTCCTTGTAGATCTCGTGGACATCGTGTAGTTTACCGAGATCAACACCTTGGCTGGTTCGAACGAGCTTGACCTCACTGGTATGAACTGAGGAGTCATCGAACGCGACAATCATACAACCCGGCATGTACAAGAACTGTGCTTCGATCTCCAAGACACGAGCCGACATGTTCAGGTACTCCTCCAGTCGATGAGTGGGGGCTCCGTACATCATGAGCGCCTTGCACAGCTTGCGGAGGTAGTTCTGACGCGCAAGTGTACCAGCGAGATGAATCTTGATCTTGATCTCCTCTTCCTTCCTCTTGTTCTTCTTGAACGGGAGTATGGACTCGTCCGACTTGGATCGCTTTCCCATGCCAGGGCGCGCCGCAGTCTTTTTGTATTGTTGATCATACTCCTGACCAAGTTCTTGTTGTGCAGGCGCCGCAAAGCTGTGCGCCGACGATCCGACCAAGTGCGAGATGGAAGTTGCTGACTGGTTGTTGGAGTGACTCCTGAACCAAGGACGTCCTCCACGCGGGGTGGAGTATCCGGAAGCGGGTGGTGAGGGGTTGGGTGAGTTCGCAGCAGTCGAAGCTCCGCTGAACGTGCTGGTGCTGAGGGTTCGGTGATGGATGGGTTTGCGTGATGACGAAGACGACGAGGGTGGCGCCGCGTTACTAGACATCTTCATTAGGGTACCCAATACTCCTGTCCGGTACTTGGTAGGACGAACGACGTGTTCGTCCTCAACCTCCATAGCATCCGGTGTCACCTGGCCTGACCGTAATGGGGCTTCGGTATGGTAAAGATCCTCGGCGCTCAGTGCGGGCTGTCCATTAGCCGCGCGTATGGTGTGCTGACGAAGGAGCATGGATGCTCGCTTCATGAACTGCGGGTCTTCATCATCGTCGTCAGTGGTTTCGCCGACTGATTCGTACTGCTTGGACAGGTTCTGGAGTTCAACTGGTGGAGAAGCCAGCTCCTTGGAGTTTCGCCGGGATACTGGAGCAGAGTAAGTGCCCACTGACTTCGATAGTCTTGCCGCACGTCGTTGAGCAGCGAGTCCAGATCTCTCCTTGAGCTCTTGGTGCACTGAAGGCGTCGCTGCCGCATTCTGGTCGTCGAATGGATTTGGTTGGTCGTTGAGGTAGAACTCCGGGGGCGGAGTCCGAGGGCCTGGCTTCCGAATGGCTGGTCGGGGTTTCTGTACATCCTTTGGAGCAGTGATAGGTTCCTGGATAACCTCTTCTGGTAGATGTTCGTTTCCAAGAGCTAAGCGTAGCGAGGCACGGATCTTCTGGAGATCATCATGTGATACATCATTCCGCACGAGAGGGGTGTTTTGCCCGGCAGAGCCAGTGTCCTCAGGTGACTGTGTTGCTCGTACAGCGGGGTGTTCTGCTTGCCAACCAACACGTTTCCTGCCGGGAGTGGTAGACATCTGGTCCTCGAGTTCGAAAGTGGCCTGACGAGAGGGACCGGCGTCTTGAGAGGGATTCATGATGTTATTGTGTTGTTTGGGCACTATCGTGGGCTAGTTGGGCGCTTCAGGAGTAGCCAGTGCGCTCGCAATAATGACCAATGCGCCGGATTCCGCGACTCGGTGCATACAACGTTCGCGTGGTGAGTGCTGACTGTGCGCTAATCAGGCGGCGGTACTCAATAGGCGAGTTGATATCCGGTCCCGTTCATGCGCCTGCAGGTGGATCTATCGAGTATCGTGAGTTCCAAGGTACAAACAGGGTATGACTGGTTGTTGTGGCCTGTGTGTGGATGATGCCTAGAAATCGAATAATAATATCGTAATGAGAGGTAATCAGGTACGAATGGAATGTTGATTTGAGTCAACGGTTGGGATCGCGATGGAAGGCGAGTGCTCCTAATGTTGCGTGGGATTGATAAGAGCCTCTAGTGCAATGGTGTGTGTCGCGTAGTCCCGAACGGGTCTGTAAGGGTTCTCAAACTCTGTAGTGGCGTGCCGACCCAATTTTCCTAGTCGAAACACAGCGGCCAGAAGGTTCGGTGTCGGGTTCGTCAGCTCGACAGCGTGAGGGTGGAGCGGAAAGTGCAGGGGACGTGGAACGTCGGGAGCGCCAAAATCGCGACAGGCACCAGAAATCGTAGCCCAAACTTCCAGAACCTTGATCGCTGCAGCGGTTGTGGCTGCACCGGCGTTAAATATATTTTAGGGAACCCGCGAAGGCCGATGCAAAAGAGCCGCAAGCGTGCCGAAGATATCAGAGTATAAAGACGCCTGCATTCGCCGGACGTGCAGAGTTTTTAGGGAACCGTCAGGAGTCGGCGTACGACGACTTTGAAGCAACATGTTAGCAGCAGGATTGCACAATGTTTGATGAAGCTCTTGGACTGACGACAGTGGACAAAGCGCGGACACCGCTACAGCCAAGATTTGCAGTCACCCATACCCAGGACGGATGTCGGCGCAGCAAGAAAAGTGGACATCGTGGTGCCAAAGCTTGGGACATTCTGGTTGAGGGAAACCGAGATAAGGAGACAGTGGGTATAACTGGGTCGTCCAAGCCTCTCAGCGCGCGTCGGCCCAATCGTCGCAAACCTAGGGGCATCGTGGGAATGAGCTTGGAGTGCTATGATAGCATGGGTGGAGCAATGGCTCCTAGGCGATGATCGAGAATTAACCAGCGCCTAGGTTCATCACACGGTTGAGTCATGGCAGCGGAGGCGCACTGAAAAGGAATGCGTTGAACACGATAGCGATGGATGTATTACCTAGGTCGTCGCATGGTGTTGGATTTGGGTGTGGTCGCGTTGGTGGCGAACGAGCGCAAACTTGCGGCTCAAATTCTCTGAAAGGCCGGTAAAGCTTATTTCGCGAGCCCGGGAGTCCCTGCGCATCTCACGGTCCCAACAACAATGCGCCGCGAGAGAAGTCGGAGCGCATGTTTCGGTGTCGCTCGCATCGTCACATGCTAAGGTGTTTGGGTGTGACGGACACGACGATACGCCATGATCATGACGTCGCGCGCGGGTGGTGCGTTCTAATTCTGTTAGGATCTCACCACCTGCCACCACTACGACTATCTCCACTCTCCACAAGGTTCGCGACCTCCAGGTGTCGATAGCGTGGGCCACGTCGTCCCAACACTTCTTTTGTGTATCGCAATGTCTTCGTCACCATCTTCGTAAGACGCACTCGCTATAGCAACGGTCGCTTGCCTCCTGTCGGGCTCAGGCGCGCGCCAGAGTTATGATCATCAGGGGAGACGCGTGCTCTTCCTTACGTCATACCTAGGTACCTCACGATCCACCAGCCCTGCAGGAAGCATTGTTGCGGCTCCAAGACCCTTTGCTCCACTATCACGGCTATCATTACTCAGCGCATCACGTGCACGAGTGCCGGTCCGGGCGGTCCCACGATGTCCCGGTGCCGATTACCTACCATGGATGTGGGGCAGTCGACTCGTTCCCCGCACCTGCCAGCTGCAGCTCAGCCGACACTCTGCGAGATGGCATGGAGAAGTTTGGAGGCGGGGATGTGACAGCCCCACCATAATGGCCATGTCATCTGAGTTTCTTAAAGGATGACATGTGGTTGAGATATACTTCTTCATCATCTGTATGCAGTAGACCAAATCTGTCACAATGCCGAAGATTAATCACGTATGTTCCTCCGTGATGGCTTGCATGTGCATGTCGCTAACACCGATAGGTCGTCATCGTAGGAGCTGGCCCCTCCGGTCTCTTGCTTGGAATTCTTCTAGCGAAGAACCTCAGCATCAAAGTCACCATCCTCGATGCGGACACCAAGATCAACGACAACCCGCGGGCTGCTCACTATGCGCCTTCAGCGGTCTACGACTTCCATCGCGCAGGCATCATAGACGATGTACGTGCTGTCGGGCTGCATCCTAAAGGTGTATGCTGGCGCTTGCAGGATGGGACCTTTCTAGGTGGCATGGGCCGCGATCCAGAAGACTCAAAATACGCAATGGTTGTGCTACCGCTCGATCAATTAGGCCCCCTACTTGTGAAGCATTTTGAAAGCTACCCGAACACCGAGATCAAGTGGGGCCACAAATTGACCGGTGTGGAGCAAGACGACAACAGCGCGACCGCGGTTGTCGAGACCATTGATGGCGAGAAGAAGAAGATTACAGGCGATTATCTAGTTGGTGCTGATGGTGCATCGAGTGGTGTGCGCACAGCATTGTTCGGAAAGGAATATCCCGGAGAGACGTTGAAGGCGCAAATTGTTGCTACCAATGTCTACCTACCCTTCGACGAGCGATTCGACTGGTGGGATTCAAACTTCATCGTCCACCCCACGGATTGGTACATGGCCGCAAAGATCACCAACGACGGCCTCTGGCGAGTGACATACGGCGACTCGGAAGGCCTCTCAAAAGAAGAGCTCGTAAAACGCCAACCCCTCCGCTACGAGCAAATCCTGCCCGGACACCCCAAGCCGAACGAGTACAAACTCAAGAGCATGAGCCCCTACAAGCTCCAACAAAGATGCGCGCCCAGCTTCCGCGTAGGCCGAATTATACTAGTCGCCGACGCAGCGCATCTGTGCAATCCATTGTACGTATACCAGTTTGTGATGAGCGGACCCTACTAACACATCGTCAGCGGCGGCATGGGCCTCACAGGTGGCTTCGCAGACGTAGGCTCCCTCTACGACTGCTTCACCGGCATCCACCTCGACGAACTCGACGACTCCATCCTCGACAAGTACTCTGAAATCCGCATCAAGATCTGGCGCGAAATGATTGACCCCATGTCCCGCGAGAACTTCCACCGCCTCTGGGACCCCGAGCACGAGGAGAAGAGGAGGGAGTTCTTCAAGATGTGTGAGAGGGCGAGTGATGATCCGGTGTGGGGGAAGAGCGTTGCAGAGACTATACATCAGGTTCGACATGATTTCACGCAGTACTTTAAGAGTAAGCAGAACGTGAGTGGGAAGGCGATGGGGGAGCTGGCCACGGCGAATGGGGTTTTGGCGGAGAATAGCGCGGCGGCGTAGTCGTAGGAGGAACGCGACGTTTTCGGGATATAGACTTAGTAGGCATGATGCGGAATACCGTGCAATTATGATATTGCAAGTATCATTACGAAACAGCACATATAGAAAGCTGACTAAAGCTCCCATGACAAGTGATCAGACCGGAAGTAGATCAAGAAGACGTGAACATTGAACGGCTGTCGCCACCATGCGCTAATTCCACGCAACATCCACCCGTAACCTACAAGCCCTCCTCAAACACCCGCCGTGACCCCGCTATACCCTCCACACAGGTACAAATCGCGTCCTTCCGACCAGACTCACCACACTTCCCACAAGCCGCCCTCCACTGCGCCTCCACAACATCTTCCGGAAACTCATGCAGGATCGAGAAACGCACATTATGCGCAAACGGTACAGGCCATTTAAGAATCGGCAACGTGTGCATGTGGCACCCGCCCACCGCTCCAGGCCGATCAGGGAACTTTTCGTGGCGCAGCAGACTCCACATGCGGGTTTCTCTGAGGTAGTCTTTCGGTTTGATATGGTCCATTTTGAAGCAGACGAAGCGGTCCATGTTGAAGCGGAGAATGATGGAGATGTTGTCGTGGAGGGAGAATTTCCAGGTATACCAGGCGAGAATTTCGCGAGTTCGGTCTATGCTTACTACGCTTGATCTTCTGACTCTGTCCGTAGACATATGAACGGTCATTTTGCGCAGGCGATTCCGGTTGATGTGACTGCACTCGTCGTAGAAGTCCTTGAATATCCTCTCATACGATTTATCGAGCCAGCGACTATTTCCGTGCGGTATAAGAGAGAAGGAAATATCGTTCAAGCTCAGCAAGAGCCCACACGTTTCAGCACGAGTCTGATGGCAGACTAAACGAAGAGGGTTGCAATCACCGGGTTTGAAGATAGCGCCGTCGTGGTCCTCGGCAGGTCGCTCACTGTACTGGAAAGGCTGGAGACTCGGCGACCATCGGAAATGCCCGGGGCCATGTCGGGTGGGTTCTGAAGTCGCGACAAGGCCATCCTCATATGTCAAGGCGTATGTGTGGATGATGTCTCGTATTTCCCGAGGTAGTTTAAGATAGTGGCATACGCCGCTGGGGTCTGGTGTATCGGCTGGGTGGCTTCGGAATTGCAGAGGCTGCTCGTGTCTTGAAGTCATAGTTGTGGTGTGCGTTCGTCGGGTGGGTAGTTGAGACTAGTGGAGCAGTCTTGTGTGGTTGTAGAAATACAGCGGTGGAGCAGAACCCCATTTGTACGCTCGGTGGCCAAGCTACAAGTTTCACGCACCGAGATCATGATCTTTGACGGTTTGGCAGTCATTCACAGTAGCGGTGATTTCGGGAGTGGCAACAGTCAAGGCTCCTACGCCGATCACTCCTCTCGAGAGATAAGAACCCGTCTGTCCGCTTCGGTCTTACCAGCGCGCACTCTCAACCTCCGACTCTTGACCATCACCATGGGCGGTTACATCTCCTCAGTGGCATGGCCAACAAGGATCCCCCCCTCGCCCTCACCAACGGGTCCCTCACAGCTTCTTGATCTACCAGCAGAGCTACGCATCATGATATATGAATACGCTCTCTACTACGAAGATGGGCTGTCAATGGTGCCTTTGACACGACGTTCCACAAGTGCCATCACACTCCGCCCAAGAAACGCCGCTGATGGCCGCATCACAAACCCCCTCAAACTCATTTGTCACCAAGTCCGCGCAGAGACGCAAAAGCTCCCTTTGAAACTCAACATAGTCCACGTCGATGACAACGCTCAGCGACTAATGTATCACCAAAAAATAATGTGTCGCTTCTTCAGGGGTCTGGACTATGACGTGTATCGCCTTGGACACATTCGAAGACTGTCCATTCAGGTTCCACATCACAGCAAGTTGGACGGTATGCCATCGGTCAGGATTTACTGGCCGTGCCAAAATAGGTTTCAGAGTTCCCTGAATGCATGGGTAGCGTATAGCAGAAGCCATCCGTTGTGTGAGGTTCAGTGGGCGTACGACCTACGATCAAGTGAGGCGCATCGGCAGGGGCTGGTGTTGATGTGGATGGCAGCTGTGGAAATCGTCATTACTGGCGAATCTCTTCTTACGCTATCTGAGAGAGAGAAAGTGTTTTGGATTCCAAGCGCTCAGACTTTCTTGGGAGATTGTCGAGACGAACACACCGGTGCAGTCGCGTTGCCGACCAACTTTCGAATACTTATCAATGCGCCGTTTCTCGAGGACCATGTCTTGGCGAGATTACGGCAACAAAGGGAAACAAGTTCATTGACTGATCTCCAAGTTCAGGGGATGGTCGAACAAGTCAAAATAGTCTATGAGCAGGGAATCCGGGGACGCGAAACAGCAGCGATGCGCGAAGCAAAAGACTGACGACTATTTGGTGAGGAACTCCAGTAGCGCGACGAATGTTCTGGTAGGAGGGGACATAGTTGCAAAGGGCCTGGAGCAGATAGTCAACATGTCCAGATAAGAAGGGCGCAGCGCTCGAACAGAATTACCATTGACATAAGCGCCATATCATTAGCTCGACCATTCCTTGTCTGCTCTAATTGAGATTGATAGTCGTGGTACTCTCAATGCCTAGAGCTGCGACGGCGTAGAGAGATTCGCGTTACTCATACTCTTCATGCGTACAACCGCCCCGGAATAGGCATCTCAACCGGGAAGCTCGTAAAACAGCAATGGCCGATCGGCTCCTCCCCACCCTCGCCCACTTTACCATGTGTAACAGCACCCCACTGTACCGGTAAAAGACTGGCGCTCACATCTTCTGGCGGCGCATGACACGCCGCGCTAATAGCAGCAGAACAGCTACTAGCCAGAGGTATACCAGCTGGATACCAGAACCTGCTGATGACGAGACCGCCAGCTGCGATGGTGAAACCAACGACCGTGGTCAGGATGATAGCGACAGGGGAATAGCCACAAGTTGAGACTTCGCTAGCGGCTTTGCGCGTGTGCATGTCTGTGATGGAGATTTGTACTTTGAATATGCTTTGTGACGCGAGCCAGTGGAAGAGACCTGACATGATGGTCATGGGAACAGCGTAGCGGAAGGGTACGTTGAGCCAGTACGAGTCGCGTTGGAAGCCAGTGGGCGATGTAACGCGGAGTGATTTCCGTGTTTTGACGTAGCTTGCCCACTCCGCTGCGACGAACATGTTTGTGTAGAGAGCATTTAGCGCGATGTACAAGTATGAGAGGACTAGTTGGGGTGTATTCGCCAAAAGCACGCCCGGAATTAGTGATGTGCTGAAGTCCAGGAGATTGTTGCCGTTGACTGTCGCAAACCCTGTCTTCCACAGTTTTACAGGGTCTTTGGGCATGCCTTCCAAGGAAAGTGCTATGCAGAGTCCACCGAGCCCAGCAATGATGGTGTATCTGCAGAGGTGAGTGAATGACCGCGAAGGGCTTGCATACGACTTACGCAGAGTACGTCTGCCACCATCGCATGGTGCTCGGAGCTCTAGCCCACCTCCTTCTTCTCATCTTGAATCTCGCGGGCTCAGTGTCGAGTGCCACTTTCGGAATGCTAGCGTATTCGTTCCAGTTCCATCGGAGACCGACGTCTCGTTTGGTGTGCAGGCAACGACCGTAGGTTTCGGGATCCGGATCTTCGAGAAATGCCGCGATCGCATCTCCTATGGTTACAAGCGCGCCATGATCCCAGTACAGAAAAAGCAACAGTATCATACAAGCCGCTTTGACAAGGTTGGCCACAATAACTGCTGTGGCGATGGTAAAACTGAATTGCAGCTTGCAAAACTCTTCGACTTGTTCGATAGTGCAGTAGGCCACGGGTACTTCGAATGGCTGCCACGCTGATCGATTGCTTGGAATTGCGGTCTCATCGTTAGGGTCGCCTGTGTCAAGTCTAGTCAATACACCATCTTCGCAGGTGGCGAATACTGGGCTTACTCACACTTTTCTGGAGGATGAGGAAGACAGCGCCACCCGTTGGACGGATAAATAGATGGCGTACTTATGAACGGGAGATGTTGATTTGGAGCTTCGGTAACATATGTATCGTTCTTGCGGTCCTCTTCTATCGTCTCTGGTGTTCTAGGAACCCATTCGAAAAAGCCGTTCCGATAACGTCGACCGACCCAGGCAGTAGCGTTCCGCAGAACCGTTGGGCTTGCTTGGATCAAGTACAAATTCCCAACTGCTGAGACATACTGGGTACCGTATGTTTCAAGACATTCGGATGTGCTGACGTTCCTGTATTTGGGCATCGAGCTGCCATTCCTCAATGCGACCGCATCAGAGGGGTCGAATCTATATTGGCCACTAATTGTTGAGGAGATCACTTCTGTTGCGTTCGTGCTGATATCCAGAAAGCCCGAGGTGTCGTAAACGTCTTGCGTAGACATCACCCAGTCAGGCGTCGTCGGTATGACAGCATACTCATTTGCCTGCAGGTTTGTGAAGACAACGGAGTTGAACAACAAATGTAGCGGTACAGACGAGAGAAACAACAAAATCCACAACACAGAGCGATCCCTTCCAACATGCCATAGGTTGCGGAGGTTAGGAACGCCGATGTGCAGCCAGTTTCGCCGTGCGTGCGCACGCCCCAGCTCTTCTCGATTCGGGGCGGCAAGGATCTGTTGGCAGTAGTTCGAGCTGCACAGTAATAAGGTACTGAGTACATTCACGACCAGGTGGACGTAGACGTTCACTTCTCTAACAGTAGAGCAGCTGCCTTGGAATAATGTCCCGACGCCATTCACATGCTCGTAATCGGGGTTCTTCCAGACCCAGATTGTGACCGCGAGGTTCATGCTGAACACCAAGATGGCGCAGATAGCCGATGCGAGCGCACCCATGCGCCATCCTGTAAAGAAGCGCTTCTTCGTAGGGACGGGACAGTCAGGCTCCAGAGTTCTTGCCAGCAGGAGAAAGTCGTCATCGTGGTATATCCTGTCGTTGAGCAGCTCGTAGGTAGGAGGCTTCGAGTTCGATATATCCGATTCGCCTTGGATTGTAGAGTTCTCGTACTGCTTGGCATCCGTGGATGCGGCCCTATTGCCATCTTGTCAGCCTGTACTACTCGTTGTCACACAAAGTGGACTCGTACCTTGGGGACCTTCCTGCCCTGCGTGCATATCCGGTCGGATCTTCTTGACCTTGCAGCTGCTTGTACATGCTGTCTAAGCGCCGTACGACCGTCGCGTGTAGCCCCAGAGGCGAAGGGTCTCAGAAAGCATGGGGAGTGCGGCATCTTGTTGGGGGCCGACACAGCCTCACTGCATCTTGATTCTCAACTCAACGGTGACGTTCCAAGGCTTGAGCTGGCGTTTGGATACCATTGTTGGTGGCGCGAGTTGCATATGCATGTAGCGTTGTGAGCTTGGCGTCACAATACATGACTATCTGCAGGTGACTGGAGGCTTTTGAGACGCGTTTGACGCGTGGTCGTGCAGCGAATGCGCGAACGTTACGCGTGAGTAACCTCTCATGTCGAGAGCGTTGGAATCGAGTTGCGTATACGGCATACGTTCTGTCGGATTGGTACTCTTTCCATCGAGTGCGCATGCATAGCGACTTCGATTTGTGATGGTGATGGTGGCTGAAGCAGGAAGCGTGCAGCGAGAGTGCGGCGTAGCTTCCCGAGGTCGCGACATGTGACGTCATGCCCAGACGGGCTCGCGCACCATGCTAATAATGGCTACGCGCTTCGTCGCTTTCGCGAAGAAACTTCCGATAGTTATTAATAGCGAATCTGCTGGGCAAGAAGGCAGTAATACCAGAGGAGCAGATATAAAGCCTGTGTGATGTGTGTGGGAGCAGCTGGCTGAAAGATAGGAAGCCACATGGCTCGGCATGAGCGCCTGGGCGTTGGCCCCCAACCTTCACTTTGTTCGTTCAGCCTGGTTGTCAACATGGCCATATTCGCAAGCCTGAATACCCATTGCAGCATCGCATGGAGCCATACGTCTACAAGAGCTTTGGTGGCAGTACCGCTTCGCCGCCTACACAGATACGAGTACTTCACCTTCTGCCAGGCAACAAGGAAGATGATGTACTTTGCAGTCTGCGCCACATAGCGATTAACCAGCGTGTTTCATATGAAGCGCTATCATACACATGGGGATTACCAGATCGATGCCATCGTGTCGAGTGCGACGGCTTCTATCTTCGCGTCACCAGCACCCTCCAGGAAGCCCTCCGAGTCATGCGCTATCCGGATAAGAGACGTACGCTTTGGATTGACCAGCTTTGTATCAACCAAGAAGACATTCAAGAGCGCAACAGTCAGGTGACGATAATGCACTTAGTCTACAAGCATGCGACGAGGACTGTTGTCTTCCTGGGCTCAGTGGAGGGGCCTGAACAACCCGAGACAGCTCTAAGTACCCGGAAACTCTTTGCTGAACTACTGAAAGCTTCTGACTCCAGAGTCGGCGATACCATGAAAGAATGTCAGGTCTTGTTCGCTCATCCGTGGTTTCGAAGAGTCTGGATTTTGCAAGAGATCAGTATGTCCAACACGCTGAAGATCATCGTTTACTACAAGGGCAACGAGATGACATGGGACAAGTTATCCAGAACTGCCAGTTGGTTTGGTTCATATTCTCCTGGGCAAAAGTTCAGCTTCTTCCAATTCCCGCCCTCCGTTCGCCAACACGAGATGATCGTAACAACCTGGACGGCTATGGATATCTCAGGCCCTTCCTCTTTCTCGTGTTTGGATCGATACGGGGCGCTCACAAACAAATACAACGAGTGGCTGTACGCTCGTTTCTTCCTGTGGCTGGAGCCGCGGCTAACCGAGGTTCTTCAAGACAGCCGCTTCTGTCTGGCTACTGATCCTCGTGACAAGATCTATTCATTACTGAACTTGCTGAGTTCAAGTACTGCGCAGGCTGAGTTTGCGTGGCTGCTAAATGTCGACTACACACTTCCTGTGACTGAAGTCTATCTAAGAGCAGCGCGCTACAGTATCGAGACCGAACGCTCCTTGGAGATCCTTTGCTACAAGAACGCGGCACCGAACATACTCGACTTGCCTTCTTGGGTACCCGACTGGACCGCGCAACGACTGTTTCCAATGCAACGCATATCCAATCCTCTGCACTACAGATCCCAGTTTCACAATAACATATGGCCTGACAGATCATGGATGCCGCCATTCCGAAAGACTAGTAATCAGGCTCCAATAGCCACTTTTAGTGCCGATGGGAGAATAATCACCCTGAGAGGATACAAGCTAGACACGATCGAAACCACCAGCTCTATCTGGGACACCGCGCTACACATTCCTGACGCTACGCGCTTCGACGAGTGGGCATCTCTATACACTGGCGGGTCAGCTTCAGAGATCACCGCCTTGCCCTTTCGTCGCGAACGATGGCCCAAAGGTGTACGAATACATCCATACACCATTGGCGATTTCTGGTTGAGAGTTGGACGCCACCCGCGTTTGAAATCGACAGACATCCTCAAGCCATTTTCGACGAATCATTGCGCGCAAGAGAGGTGGCGACGTAGCCCGTATCATTGTTATAGCCGAGCTCGAGCATTCGTTTTCTCTAGATAAGGAAATTCGTTATTTCTGTGGTCTAAGGACTGGCTTGCAACGACAGTACCTTACGCATCGATTGGTAGACGCGTCGCAACTACGCGGACTGGATACTTCTTACTCGTACCTCCGGACACAAAGCAAGGAGATGCGGTGTATTTTCTCGAAGGTGGCGGGAGTATCGGGTACGTGCTCAGATTGAATGCTAATGGGCCTGAATACGAATTCATCGGAGCTGCGTACGTGCATGGCTTCTATGGTATTCAGAATTGCTGGCAAGGCATGGAAAGAGAGACTGTGCTGCTGAAGTGATGAGTCCGATGAGACATTCCATACATTCACACGAGCTTTAATGCCACGTGATCCAGAAAAGGAAAGCCTATGAGGCGTTCACAGCCGAAATAGGTGGCACTGCACACAACGCGAAGCTTGAGACGCGATAGATTGAATGTTAGATAGGATTCATCAACATCATATCACCACTCATCTAGACCGAGCCCCTCTTAACCCTTTTAACAGCACTAGCACTCGGCGTACTAGTCGGCGGCAACGGAACAAACTCCTCCGTATGCGTACTCTCCGCCGTCCCATTCGTGCTATAATCATCCGTAACAACCTGACTCCCATCCGCAATAACAACATGATCCAGCACCCTCTTGAAATGCTCAAGACTAGCCACAGGCTGGTAGTACGGCACCTCGTGCCCAGCCTCATAGATCCTAGTAAACGAAAAGTTACCATACTCGCGCACCTCACCATACTCAACGCCATCAACAAGGAAAGGCGTGTAGCCCGCAGCGCGGAAAGCTTCAGAGTCTGTGTAGTTGACAGCGAGGGAGACGGCTTCGCCGCCGAACCAGTTGCAGATGTAGTCTGCGTCGCCGTAGAGGAGGGCGACGCGCACGCCGTAGCTGAGGATCTCCTCGAGGTCTTCGAGGAAGTTGGGGAAGACGAAGTCGCCCGTGGTGGAGAAGCCGTAGGACACGTTGGGCGCGTTGGTGCTCGTGTAGTTGATGTTTACGCCGATGGCTTCTTGCGTGGAGGCCATGTTGAGGAAGTCTTCGAAGTAGTCGGGGGGCGTGGGGTCGTCGTAGGGGTGGCGGATGTCGTAGACGCCGCGGCCGCCGAAGGCGTAGTACGGCTCTTCGACGAGGGACCGGCAGAGGTTGGTGGCTTCCGCGCAGGTGAGGTAGCCGGCTTCGGTGGTGCGGTCGGATTGCTTGCAGTATTCGATTTGGTCGTGGCAGCCTTCGGGCATGTAGTAGGCGTTCTTCATGAAGGTGTAGACGGTGTCGTTGACGGCCTTGATGCCGTAGGTGTTGTTGACGGCAAATTCGGGGTAGTAGGGCGCCTGGATCTGCTCGTCGATTATACCGTTAATGACACCGAGAGTGTCCATCTCGACTTCGACACCGGCACATGAGCCGTTCTTGATCTTCTGGTTCTGTTGGTAGAAGTAGTTGTAGAAGCCTGGGCCGTAGTGACCTCCGTAACTGGCGACATTGTCAGCATTGAGTTCATATCTGGATAATCACATGACCTACCTCTCAGTCCAAAGGTTGAAAGTGAAGTTGGTGATATCGGGGTCGAGCTGCGGGCTCAGCTCCAAGAAAGCCTGAAGAATGTGCCATGCACCAATGGCTGCAGCATCGGTGGTGTTTGCAGTGTCTGGGTCGACGAGCGAGTAGCGGCCATCCTCATCTGTCTCGGTGGTTTCGTAGGAAAAGCCGACACCCACGGGCTGTGAAAGGTACAGCATGTTGCTGCGCTCATTCCACGAGTAAGGGTTTAGCTGTGTCTTCAAGTCCTCGGTAACGTTGCAAGGGCCATGTTCCTGGAACAGACCAATGAGAGAGTCACTTCCGGGTCCTCCGTTCAACCACAAGGTCTGACAATATGATTAGTACACATTGCAGTAACGCTTCACGAACACAGCACTTACCAATGGCTTCTCGGACGGGTTCTCGCGAGCTTCAAAGAACCAGAAGAACATGTTCGTCGTCGGGTTGAGGCTGATGTAACCAGCATAGTCGTCGACACCCTCGGTGGTCTCGCACACACCCGCCTTGCCAGGCTGCTTGTACGTGATCTTAGCACCAGCAGCAGACGTAATGGTCGTGACGCCGGTAGGGTCAGCGGGCACTTGGCGTTCCTTGATGAACGGCGCGCGAGCATTGGCTAGCGAAGCAGCGGCCAGAACGGCGGCGAGTTGAGCGAAGCGCGCCATGGTGGGAAGCTTGTCGGGAAGAAGAGCAACCAAGACTTCAGCGAATGCTTGCCCAGCAAAGTAGTGTCTTCCACCTCTTTATATACACGGCCTTACTACGAAGCCAAGCGGCATTGCGTGCACCGGCTCACCTAGCTACGCATGCTTCTCGCGTATTTCAGCGCTGGGTCAACGTCAGACTACATGGTCGTATGCTGCGAGCCGCGGGTTGGGGCACAGAAAAGTAGTCTAGATCAGGCAACTGCGGACGTTCTGTGCAATTATTGGCCGGATAACGTGTCTCTGTAGATCCTCCGGCTGTGTGCTGGGAGCAGTGTTCAGGAAGTTCGGCTAGGATGTACCGGCACGTCCCTGGCGGGGGGTAAAGCGTGATGTGCTGTTTCACCTGCGCGACCATCAATAATCATCATGCCATCTTCTTGCGCTCTTTTCTTCAAGCTGCAACTTCACCCATGATGTTCGCACGCCCACTTCATCAAGTCCTTTGCTCCAATATTGCGTTAACGTCGAAGCCTCGTATCTACAAGCCCCAAAGCTTGCTGCAGCGCGCATAATGAGCTCCTTACCCAAAGAAGAAGCTCGCTATGCACAGCGGCGGAACAAGGCCCTTTGCCAAGGCTTGTCTTGCTTGTTACCGGGCGGGCAAAGCTTATCGACGTCATGATTTCGGCGTGATATTGGACGGGAGGCTGGCACTGAGTTTGATGAGCCGTTCGCTGTCGATGGTGTGTGGAGGTGGAGGGAGGGGAAGAGGCCGGGACATTGCCCCGCCACATGCCGCAGCCCAGCCCTGTGCTGACTCCGACCGAGCGGTAGGCCTTGATTGTGGCTTTGGCGATTGAGGCGATTACCTGGGACTGTAGGCTTTTTCCTGCATCAGGAAGTCAAATCGCATGGCTTGTTGCATTAGGAAATTGAGATGGCCAAGGCGTAGTTCAGTTGGGTGAGTGGTGTCGGGTTGCACAGACCACTGGCAAGTGGCTGGGTGGAGACAATCGCAGTCAGCAAGTAGATCGCTCGCAATACGGGCAACACGGCACGGTATCTCGGTGTCTTGTTGAATCAGGCTTCAAGCGGATGAGTATACAGGCGGGTACACGCGGGCATAACAGCAATTGTTCGCGTCTTCAGAGGTATTAGCTTGGAATGAGCAATGTTGTTGGTGGCATTTACTAAGACTATAATCTCCGGACATTGAGAGGTCTATGTGTGAAACGCACAACACCGAGGTTACTCCTACCCAGCGTACGACAAACCATGCGCATCTTTCGGGTTGATTCACGCTGTAATCCCAGCACTCGTCACACTCCTCCGCCTCGCCTCCTCCATATCACCACCGAAATACCTCGCAATCTCCACGTCCAATTCCCTACCCATTAGCTTGGGCATCTCCTTCGCTTGCTTGACCGGATTGATGCCCTCATGATGCGCGCTCGCAAAGATGACATCCAACTCTTCCAGACTGCGACCCTTGGGCTCGGGAAAGAAGAAGTAGACACTGGGAATGAGGCAGGCGTTGAAGACCGCGAACATGGTGTAGGTGTTGTATTGCAGATTCGCGAACGCTGGGGGCGTGATCATGACAATGACGAAGTTGGAGATCCAGTTTGAGCATGTAGAGAGTGCGTTTGCTTGGATGCGGATGCGGAGGTTGGTAATCTCGGCAGGGTAGAGCCAGGTCATTCCTAGCCAGCCGATCGCGAAAAACGTGTTGAAGGCGAACATGAATACCACAGCCGTGATGCCATACTTTGGCTCTAGGACTGGGGCACCAAACTCGTTCTCGGTAGCTGTCGACACCATGCCGCTCATGATGGCCATGCTAGCCATCATGCCGAACGCACCGAATAGCATGAGTTTACGACGGCCAGCTCGTTCGATCAAAGGGATTGCGACTAGTCCGGCGAAGAAGTACTCGGTACCGTTGCAGGCGGACAGGAGACGGGACATGTCTGGGCCGAACCCGAGTGAGTTCTCGAAGACATAAGTTGCGTAGTAGGTCTGAGTGAAAGCAAGGTCAGTTTGTGGTTTACTACAGCGATATCTGAATGTATACGTACGATAAGATTGATACCGCTGATCTGTTGGAAGAACTGCGATGCGACTCCCAATAATGTGCGCCGAAGGTTCTGACTGGGACCGTTGTGCAGAAGCTCCTTCATCTTGAATGGGCCATCCCTACTTTGCGCTTCCAGCGCGTCTTTGATGTTCGTGAGCTCCGTGTCAACTTCTTCCGAGTCCGCAGATGTACCGGCGAGGCGAGCAAGTAGATGTCTGGCTTCAGTGTAACGGCCACGCATCACGAGCCATCTTGGCGAGTCGGGTAGGAAGCAAAGACCAATCCTGAGATGATGTTAGCGAGATGTCGTGAATGAGGAAGAGGTATAAATACATGACGAGGATAGTGAAGAAAGACTGGAAGATGATGGGGAACCTCCAGCGTACGGAGCTATAGCTCTCACCCGATGGGAGGAAGTAGAATCCGTAAGTCACCCAGTACGATATCATGATACCTGCGACAATGACTGCTCCGGATGTGATGATCAAGCGTCCACGCTTCTCCGGTTTCGCGCATTCAGATTGCCAGGTCGGGATCGCTGGGAAGGCTGTTAGCAAGTGACGACGTGTGCGGGTCGATGTACTACTGACTCGCTGTGACCATGCCATTGCCGATGCCACCGACCACACGACCGATTGACAGTAAGGCATAACCGTCAACTCCGCCACCACGAGCACCTCCTGCGGCCACTTGAAGAACAGTTCCAACAATCATGATGAAGCTGCCCCAGAAGCTACTGCTTTTCCTTCCCCAGACCTCACCGTAGAATAGGATGAGAACAGCACCGAGAAAGCATCCAATCTGATACACCGCGACGCATGCGGATAAGATACTGGGACTGCCTGTGCACATGCTCGGATCAGGAACAGTGTTGGTCGGGGCATCGAGCCAGCAGAGGTTGTTCTGACGTTCGCGAGGTGTCATAAGAGGAAAGTGGCGTTGGAAATCTAGATGGCGGACAGTCAGCGTATGCGCGATATGCGATCTGTATAAGGCGATGCGTACCATCGAGAGTGAGGACGCCGGATAGCACTCCTTGGTCATAACCGAACATGAGAAATGCCAGACAAGAGCACCATGCTATGGCGGTGTTCAACGCTTTCCCTTGGAGGAGACCAGCACCGGGAACGTGCCATTCTGGTAGGTTGCCGAGCTTGGAGAAGATACCCAATACGCCGGAAGGTTGCGACGCTGCCTTTTGTTGTTCGATGGCGTCTTGAGATGACGAAGAGTTCCCATAGTTGATGTTATCGATGCGCGTGTCCGGGGAATGTTCCGAGCGCTTCTCGTCTATCTTTTCGGAACCCATTTTGAGATCGAGATGGTCGCAAAAGACGTAGCCAACGAATAGTGCAAACATCTGCTGGTCAGCGTCATCTTATACTTTTGCGCTTCCGCACACTCGGCTATCCTGCCGGTAAACAGACGCGTTTAGGTTGCAGCCAACTCCTCCGTGCGCCATCACCTGCGTCCCCAGAGTCTTAGCCATGGCATTTATGGGGTAATTCGTGGCTGGTACAAAGCCCATAGGCGACGTAGTCCAAGACTTTATCAAGTCGGAACGACCTCTTCGGGCAACCCGTCCAGGTGCTGAGGCTTTTCCGATGCACTAAGTAGGGCCAAGAGGCCAGACAAGCAGCGGAGCGGAGCCTTGACCTTGGCGAGCATCCTCATCTCGGCGTTCGGGTCAGGAATACGGGAGAACCTGTGAACAGAGATGAGTATCGCCGCGTAGTCGGGGAGATGGAGTAAGAAAAGTTAGAGGCAGCGAGAGTGAGAAGTTGTTTGTTGTGTGGCAGACGTGCTGTTCATGTCTGCTTTGAACGGTATATAACGCCGAACCATGCTGACTGTATAGTACATAGGCGTGCAAGCATGCGGCTTGCTTCATGCCTGTTGATGGCTCCAGATTGTAGTCCTTGCTGCCGGGGCTTCCATCTGTGGTGCGCGGCTTCCCTCTGTTCAGCCTGACTTCCATGACAGCCCAGATCCGATATTCATCGTGATCGCCCGATCTTCCCGTTGCGCCCGCCCATTCTGTGGTGAAGAGTTCGTTCTACTTCTTGCCGCGTTTCGCTTCGAGGAAAAGTACTTGTTTCCGCACTGTCCGTTGTCAGCCATGTTCCTGCATCTAGCCTGCCCCGCGAAGACCCGCGGGTTCTTCATTTGCCCCAAAATTGCATCCAGTCTAGTATGATGTCGTGTGTAAGGCCGGCGCGCCCATGGACGATGGAGAGAAAGGGGCGATGGCGTCGTACCAATGGGATCGTATTTGAGCATGCTCAGCGGTTGATGTGCACGTGGTCTTTGCATCGTCCGATAGTAGCCCGTCATGGCCATCGATATCAGGCGCACCATAATGGTACGGGACTTCGCTGTGAGGCTCGTCGTCAGCTCATGTCCGCAGATGTATGAGTCGTGGGAGGGCGCATTGCGGATCGGCGGGGGCGTTGTGTTGGCTTCTGAGGGCTTGATATTGGAGTAAAGCGAGAGCGCATACCTTTCTTCGCCATTGCGACAGGCGGAGATGTGTGGTGCCGACGTCAACGGTGGTGATGTCGCTGCGTGACGATTTGCAGATGCGGATCTTGGGCCGGAGGTTCTGCGGCGCCAAGGTCGTCAGCCAATCAGCGTCGATTGAGGTCTTCGCACCACCTAGAGTTTAGCTGTGCCCGTCAAACCTCTTCGTTCCAACCATCGCGGCCATGGTCTGGTTCACGCCTCTCACCTTTGACCTCGCCATGTCCGGATCTCGCCCAGAACAATGCTGCTCTACCTTGCATCATCCGAGTCCTGACTGACGCTTGCATAAGTGCACGCTACACGTACCCCTCGCGTTCCCTTCAGAACTCTTCTTCTTCTTCGCGACTCTTCCAACTTTGGCTGTCATTAGTGTCCTTTCGATCGTTCCACCATTTCCATTGTTATTTCCAGTTTGGAAACCCATGTGTACTATCGTCATCCCATTTCTCTTGCGACACGTCTCCATCACCAAGTTCGGCGATGACGACGTCATATGCAAACCGTCATCGAATAACTGGCGTGTGTCACTCACTCCGAATTCGAACGCGGGGCGATGTTGAGAAATATATGGATTGATATACCTAAAAATGTCGGAGCAGAGCAACCTGCAGACCCACGCGACATGCCGTTCCATGTAGCGGGCGAGCGGAACAGCTCTACGTCCATGCATATACGCAACCTGCCTTCCGAATCTGCGTAACGGGCGCAGCAAGTATACTTGATGACACCATTCTAGATCCGACCCCTCGAGTTCTGGAAGACAGGGCATGCACTTTGGTTTCTTCTCGGCTCAAGTTTCGGGACACTACTATCGCCCTGAGGCAGTAGGTCCTTTTCTGTGGAGCCGTCGTAATGCTTGGACAGCAATATTCCAAGATCGCGTATCACCTTGGGCCATCAGGATCAACGTCGAACCGATACCTACGATGAGCTCAGAAAGCACTTGCGAAAAAAAGCCGCGGGTTGACAGACCTGGATATCAGCAGCTCTCCAACGTCGATAACAAGACACCATAGCCTGGGATGGATGCTCGACGAACCCTTATGTCGCTTGTCCGTACTCAGCGCGCCGGCGTTGGCAGCAAAAAAGAGCGCGGAAAGCAAGTCCGTGCTGCCGTCGCCTTGCGTGTTCGAATGGCTGACCTTACGCAAGGCCAAAGTGAAGCCAAAAGATTCGCAAAAAAATGTTAGCGTCTCTTTGATTGAGCGTGTCATCCTTAGTGCAGGGGCCATGCTAATCTTCTCTGTATCGTTTCAAATGACCAAATGCCCGAAGGCGAAGAGAAGCCCAATTGTGGTGGTTATATACCCAAGGTCGAGCGGTGAGGGCGTTTGTTTGCGTCGAGCGGGTACCCGGGCTTGTGCGCAGCAACAAGGCAGCAGGCGGCGTGTGGCATGCGCTAAGCGCCGACAGGGAGCCGAGGGGAGAGAAGAGGAGTTCCGAGATGGTTGGTCAAATTTGAGTAGATGTTAGCATGGCCTGCACATGGAGTGCTGAGCGTACCTTTGGTGGGGCGCTACCTGCTACGCCAACCTCGCACCACGACGATGGAGCATCCAAGCGGCGCCTGAAGCCAAGACGATACCCTTGAAATGCTTGATAGTCGGCTTTTGATTTCGTCGCATGGTTCGGAAGCTGTTTTCACTATCTGGTCAGCTATGAACGAAATCCGCGGAGTTGAGGTTGACGATCAACCGACGATGGCGCATTCCGACAATCAGGGAGCCAAAAGAGAAGGAGGTGGATATGGAAGAAGGAGATGAGAAGGGACGGATGTAGCAGCTTGCTTATGATGCTTAAGCCGATCTGCGACAATGTTAGCTGTACGCGAATGGAAAGAGCAGGGCAGACGATGACACTCAGCACTATGGCGTTGGGTGTATTGCAAACAGTAGACAGGAGCTTGTCGCATGAATAACCTGGAGAAGGCAGACCGCCCGCGGTTAGTATGCTGCTGTCTTGAGAGCAACGAGGTACTTACCGTCGAATCCGAGGAGAGCACACGCACTTATGCGACACCAACCGGTTAGCATGATGCTGACTTGGGGGATTAGAGGTACTCACCGTCACGCCGCTAGATACGAGTGAGGAAGCTGGAAGAGTACATTGCGCGCATACGACACCATGCGGTTAGGAAGATGTTGTCTTGAAGAAGAGGAGGTACTTACCTTCGAAGAAGTCGTCAAGACTGGAAGTCCGCCGCGGAGTCGAAGAAGGCCAGTATACACGCATTGCATTAGCAAAGTCCATGTCTTCAGGCATTGGGTCGATTCGAACGACACTCACCGGATGCGTGGCGCCGCCGCCGACACCAGAAGCTACCAAATTCGATCAAGTGTCCTCAACTTCATGTGAAGTATGGGAAATGTACGGACGACCCACAGCATCAGTTCAATGAATTGGAAAAGATGCTTAACCCACGCCCGACCATCGAGCTGTGGGTCTATACAGGACAAAAGCCCTGAATAGCAACTCGAAAAGCGACTTGCTCTTGGGAGCCGCTCAGTGAGAGGCCACTATGAGGAAGTGGTCTCACTACCTTAGAGGTTGATGCGACTCCCTGAAACCAACATTGGGACTGCGATCGACCAACGAAAGAATTGAGAACGTGAGAACACGCCGGTAGAGTCTGGATACTTCGGGTCAGCTGGTCAATGAAAACAACACTTACAAGATTGCTTGGCCGTTGCGGACAACGACGTTCGAGAAGGCTACCAGATTTGGTTGGCGATCGGGCGGAGATGCCGTGAGTGGAGAATGCGAAATGATCAGGCGATGTGACCAGGAGGAAGTGCCAGTCGAGAAGGCGGTACCAGGCGAGGAGGTGTACATCTCGATGATTAGCAATATGCCTCACCACCGAGCATTTGGTCAAGGTACTTACTGCGATGAAGCAACCAAGACCGAAGCCTGCCGGAACGCGGACTGGAATGCCTGGCGCTGAGGTCAGTGAAGGAGCTGGATCTTCGGACACTTGTTCAATCTGAACGACACTCACAAGATAGCATCCGCCGTTGCGAATGATTGGGCTCGAGAAAGCTGACCATCGTCAACGCCAGTCGAGAAGGCGTACATGTAGAACATCAGTATAAACTACGGCCATCGAGCATTTGGTCGGAAGTACTTACAGCAATGCGATAGTCGCACGAGAGCCAGCGCAATATCGAAGGTCATGCGTTGAAGTTAGCCACCGCCTCAAACCTTTGGGCATCTAGTCAATTTGACCGACACTCACAGATTGCTGTCGCCGCTGCCGGAGACGACGCCAGACATAGCCGCCATTGGATCAAGGGCTGGGGAAAGAGATGAGACTCAGATATCGGCGGTGCGGACTGGAGATGCTACTATGAGGAAGTAGTCTCGGAGGATCATCGCACCGCCTTGAGAAGCACAGAGCCAGCTTCAGCACAAGCTGAGAGGATATGAGAAAGAGTTAGCCATGGTCTTGTACGAAGGGGGGTGAAGAAGGGAGCACTTACCGGAAGCGAAGATACGCAGCCAGGTAGACATCAAAACCGGAGGCATCACGTCACGCAAGCAAAAGGTAGCGAATAGTATCAAAACAAGTATAAATCTGAGAAGAGTTAGCAGCTGGAACCAGTAAGAGAAGGGAGGAGGGGCAACCTACTATATCTACCGCAACACCAAGGAGGGTTTCCTTCGACACTTTCCATCATTCAATCCACCGACTCAAGGAGCGTAGCTCGTCCTCGGTGACTTAACCGGAGAGACCACCGATGAAGACGGTGGTGTTATTGGGGTCAGTGAACTGGTTCCATCCGCTGGGGGTCAGCGAGAGAGTGAATGAAGCGGAGGGATCGCAGCCATAGCGAAGATTGATCTAGCATAGACCCTGGACTGTATGTGTTCTCGAAGTCGTCGCTGCGGTAGCTCTTTGGCGACGGTGATATGCTCTTGTCCAGGACAGAGCTGTGCAAACGGACCGCAGCCGTGGCGAAGATTGATCTAGCATAGATCCTGGACTGTATGTGTTCTCGAAGTCGTCGCTTGGGTAGCCAAAGACGACTTCGAGAACACATACAGTCCAGGGTCTATGCTTTGTCCAGGGCAGAGCTGTTGGCGGTCATCCCATGGGGCGTCATCGGGGAATGGGCAGACGCTGGGACTCGGGGAGGAGGTGCTTCAAGCGTGAGCCACTGAACGGGATAGGCGGACCAGTGGGACTGGAGTGAGTTGCGATGCCATCCGACGGTGATGTTCTCGTAGCCTGCGGACTTGATGTCCCATTGTGTCATGCGACGTTCGCGCTTCTGGATGTTTGTGAAGGTGGTGAGATCGGGTGTAGCCTCGCGCGCCTTGTTGAAGGGGGGGGGACTCCTCCTTTGCCTCCAGACGGCTTGGAGTGTTCTGGCATCTTGATAATGTTAATGAGCGACCTGCGGTCGAAGAGCCCGAACCCGGAATCGGCAGTAGAGCTGACGCATCCTATCACGTCCGCCGCCGAAGCCTCCATCGCGTCCTCCGCGAAAGAGGCGATTGGGTAGTGGTAACAGTCATGTCCATATCATCTCAAGCCATTACACACCAGTTACCAGTATCATCCATATCCATCTCAAATCAGACCAACTCCTTGTGCATCTCAAGGACCTGAGCCTTGGTGCCAGACAGCGCCATAGCAGCGTACAGATCCTCCTCGAAGACCGCTTGAGGGCTAATATCATTGAACATCTCTTTGCGCTTGTTGACGAGTAGCACGAAATGGCGAGGTAGATAGCACAGAAGCTAGCGAATCCGTCTGGTAGTGTCCAGTAGATTGGCTTCGGTACCTGGCCTCCCTGTCGCCGCGCATCCCGAGGACGGACCGCTCCGAGACGGGCTTCTGGCGAGGTTTCGAAATTTAACGTCCCGTAACGACAGCGATCATGTTCGGGTTGGAGAGCTTGCGCTTGGCGGCATCCTCGTCACCGCCGCCGCCCTGATCCGGAGTTGTATTCCTCTCCGAAAGAGGCGTGCGCTTGTTGACGAGTAGCAGATCCGGAGTGGTGTTCATCCCCGAAAGAGGCGATGGGTGCTGCAAGTCTCTCAGCTGATTCAAGATGGTAAACTCCGTGCGCAGGAGCTGGAGGCAGCGGCGATGGAGAGGAGAAGTCGTGGCACTCTGGGCACGGGCTACGAGCATACAGCAGTAGCGAGGTAGCAGTCTCAGATGGAGACCGCCATCCGGGCATGAAGTATTCCAGGGCGTCACAGGATACTGCGATGTATGGGCTTCGTTCGCCTGTCGACGATATGCTCGTACTACTGGTTGGGTGAAGAGATATCGGCTGCTTCTGAACTGTCGCCCCAAGACAAGCGCCAACCTTATCAATAGGAGAAGGCGACTTACAGCTTGGGGTATGAGATATGTTAAAGATACGCGAAGGCGGTGGTCGCTGAGATGGTGGCCGATCTCGGCGAACATCAGAGCAGGTCTTGACGTGGTTGCCGTTGGCACGAGCCGTCGGAGGAGATGAAGTATGCGTTGCGATGCCATCGCGTTGGTGGCGTGAAGCACAAAGTACTTCTTGCCGATGAGGGCGGCCAGAGGAAGCGCTGAAACCAAGTGCTAGCAACTATGCGTTGGCTCATCTCCGCCATCTTGGTATGCAGGTTTACTCTCGTGATTCCCGGGAATGTCTGTGGGTACCGTATCGATCCTCAAGACTCTGTTCTTGGACGTGAAGGACAGGAGTACGTGATCGTGCGGGATGCATTTCGAACTTGTCGTCGTTGAGCATGGGGCGTGAAAGCTGTTGATGTTGTGGCGCAACGTTGTAGGCATTTGGGCGAGAGGTCTGCCGGAGAAGTTTGCGGAAGACCAAGCGCAACGAATTCCACGTACTCGATGAACAGGTCGATGTTGTAGTGGTTGAAGAGATGCTCTGCATTTGCCGCCAACTTCAAGATCCAAACGTTTGTCTTGTGCGACATAAGAAGAGGTGTGAGTTCTTCTCTGCTCACGACGGGCGCCGACCCTATGTCAGGGAAGGCGACCTACCGCCGCAAATGTCTATCGCATCGTTAGTATAATGATTCATTATGGAAGGGACAATCCAATTTGTAACGTACCAAGAGTTGACGGGGCTTGACATCCAGTGCAACAGTCGGATTTGAGCTCGATCTCGAAGACAGATAAAGCAACATTTGGGAGGAGGATCTGGGGCGCTGGGCATCTTGACTGCCGACGCTACGTCGTTGTTCTCGGAGGTGGATGGCGCATCGCCCCCGAACAGAGATGCAGATGTTCCGGACATCGTGAGGCAAGGTATCTCAAGGTATGGCTGCCACGCTTCGCGACGGTGACACTGACCCTGGGCAGAACGTACTGCTCTTCGACTCCTCGCGATTCTGGATTCTGATTCGGGAGATGGGATGTCTCGATGGTGCGTAGGAGGTAGAAGCGGACTTGCTGCATTAGACCTCTCCTCGCCGTGATCACCGAATACTCCTGGGCCGTCCGAAGACGGGCGTCAACCCCACGGTGGGGAAGACGACTTACCATGAACGCCAACCCCCATCGCAGGAGAAGGCGGATTACCATGGGCACCGACCCATCACTAGGGAAGGCGACTTGTCGCTGTCGAATCCTCCTCCTCGAAGCCGGCCTGAGGGCCAGCATCGTCCTCCTCAAAGTCCTCTCTTTGAACGTACTCATGTACCAGGGTGATGACCTTCTGGAACACATCCGTCAACAACGATGAGAACAACGCTGCCCTCACTATGGATCGTTTCTTGGTTCATATCGGTCATGTAAGGAGGCGATGTGTGAGCGTAGTATATGCATGGAGGAGCCAAGGAGGTAAGGAGGTTGAAGCGAAACCAAGGCGTGGACGCGACGTCAGGAACGCCCTTCTGCGGGACCTCGAAGGTGATGGACGGCTCGAGCAGCGCAGTAGAGGCAGTAGTGATGGAGCAACCGGAAGAAGCAGAGCTTGAGGTTGACTCAAGCGTGACGGTCATGAAGATTGTCTCAGTCAAGATGATGACTGGTCGGCGAACTCATGCACCTTGGAGCCAGTCTCGAGATCCAAGAAGGAGAAGAGAGAAGAAAGATCAGCTTGTTGGGTCTCGACGAGCTCTCAAATCTGCTCCTCCTCGATGTATGTGGGGATGTTGACGATGCTCAGCTTGTTTGGGCTGTCCTTGACAACGGACGAAACCTCATCGCCAGGCGGGTATGCGTTCTCATCGGCGGTGGGAGTGATGTAGTCTTTGAGTCGGCGGATGGACCGACCCGATCCCACAGCACACAGGTCATGCCAACAAGCGACGTGAGGATGCGCTTGTTGACGAGTAGCAGAAAAGCTTGCGTCTACATGTGTTGGGCCTTTCCGAGCCGACAGGTTGTAGATGGAGCAGATGTTATCGAGACCACCACAAGCGACGTCCGAAAACACTTCCTGTGGACGAGTTAGTATGGGTTTGAAGTAGGATGCAAGAAGCTACTCACCGGTCTTGTACTTCACTTGCCAATGGGTCGCTGCTTGTACCGGCGAGTATGTCCTGGCAGAAGCGAAAGGCGTGAACTTCGTGTACTTTCCATCTTCTAATGAAGAACGCTGCAACGCTTGCAAAAGTAGGAAAGATAGCGGCGTCGCATTGCGATTGCAAATGACCTTGGAAGTATTATAAGGCTGGCGTTCGAGACGGTTTCTTAGCGGGCGTCGATCTCGTTCGCTTGCAGCGGTGGCATCGGGGCGACACCAGCAAGTGGTGTTGAGGTCTTGCTGGCGACTGGAGCTCACTTGGCTACCCTCTCGTCGTGGGAGAGGGCATTGCCCGGGAGGCGGGTGCGATGCGGCGCGGACCCGGAGTCAGATTTTGCCTCCCATGCCCTGGGTGGATGGCAGGGCTTGTCGGGGTGCTGGTATCTGGCAAACGTTAGTCAATGAAGGGGATTTGATGGAAGGGGAAAGATGATGCTCACACCGTCTGGCGCCAGCTCGCCTCTTCATTGTAGCTTGTTTTTGCTCAGTGTCCCAGTGACACATCTTGCTTGCTTCCAAGTACTGCTTGAACTTTCAGGGGCGGAAGGCGTTCTCGGCGAGGAATTGGATTGACCACTCGCGGCGCGGTCGCCTAAACAAACGAAGACACCAGCAGGCAATGACCTTTCCTGCTGGGACTGCCCTGTTCAGCCATCTCCCTCAGACTAGGTGAGATGTTTCCAGGAAGCGCGGCGGGGACGCACAGAGACAGATTCACTTCCCACACTGAGACACGTTAGCAACAACCAAAGGGGAGTGGGCACTTACATCGCTTTCGATACTGCGACACGTTAGCAAAAGGCAAAGGTTGATGACGCCGTACGTGCGATAGGCTGTCGAAGCCTTGGGGTCGAATACGATTGCTGCCCACGATGGGCGTATGGATCGTCTGTCTCAACCACATGGCATCTCGAGACGCTGGCGTATGGGTGAGAGACAGCCTGCATACATGTCAGTAAGTGCATGTCGCCGGTAAGGGTAGGTGGATACTTAGCGTCGGAGAGACGCTGATGAAAGGTATACTGCTCGCTGATGTGCCGGACAGCGCGTAAGGCGGCATGGATGGCGAGCTCGGAGGAGGGGAGGAAGTAAAGAGAAGAGAGAATAGGTCGACGATGCTTAGGGAAGCGAAAAGATTGGAAAAAGGTTCAATGCGGTTAAGCACGACTATACTGGAGCTCAGTTAGCCGACCTTCTCCGAAGAGAAGGGCGTTACCAGGAGGCGGCGACGGGGAGCCAGAGTCAGATTTTTGCCATCCCACCCTGGAACACTGGTTAGTCAACGGCGGGGGAGGGGGATACGTACGTGAAGAGGATGCCTTGTTATGTTGTGCAGCGGTGGCATCCGACATGGTACTTCTTCTCTTGGGCGAAGGCGAGAGAAGCAAAAGAGGAAAGTATCGGAAAGACAACGGGAGTTCGTTGGACCTTGCGTGCGCAAGCCTTGTCGAGCTTCTTGGGAAAGCTAAAAGCCGGTTGTGGAAGGCGTCTCGGTTCGTGGTGTTAAGGTTGACCAAAGGCGACAGCAATATCCTGGATATAGTCAGCCAGAGTTGAACTGGGTTGGGTATTCGGGGTACTCGGTAGGGGTGTGAGGAAGGTTTGAGGTGACATGTACTGGTCTTGTTAGTCATGGAGCTCAATGATGGAAGGGAAGATACTTAGAAGTGGACCAAGAGTTGTCGCAATAACCATGAGGGGTCCGCATGTATGAGATCGACAACCAGCGCGTTGCCATTGCAACAAAAATGCGGCAAACCGGGGCAGTCGATCGCGTACTCGTAAATGGCTGCCATTGTCTAAGGCAGGGTCAGTAAAGAGGGAGGGGGTGGGGGAAACCTGGATGAAGGAGGGTGGGAGAGATAAGGGGATAGAGGTGGAAGGGCAAGCACCACTAGACAAAGGTCAGTCAAGGTACTAATGATGTAAGACAGAAGAGGTAACATACCAATGAGTGGACATAGTCGTTTTATGAGTAATGATTGCGGGGTAGCGACGCTGGGTGGACCGATGAAGATACTGCTGGCGACGACAGCAAGTGTCGTAATGGAGGCGCTGCGATTACAAGTTGAATATTAGCAGGTCGGGGCGACGCCGCACTGATGGCAACGTCGTAATGTTAGAGGAGAGGAGGGGATACCTGAAGATGTGGTCAAAGCTGGCGATGGCAAGATCTGCCATGAAGTGACCCAGCGACTACAATTTACGGATTAGCATGACGAGGGCGACGCCGTATCAATGACGACGTCGCAATGTTAGAGGAGGGGAGGGGATACTTGTAGAGGTGGTTGAAGCTGGCTCTTGGAGCGGGGTACTAGACCAGACGCGCGACAGCAGCGCCGGCGAGGTCGTCGTCAGCAAAGTTCAAGGCAAAGGGGAGAAGATACTGATGGAAGGGTTATACTCATCCCCATGCAAGGCACGGGCGGCCGACTCCAGGCGAGGCAAGAGGTGGCGGGGAGAGCCAAAGTCAGCGCTACTGCTACCAAAATCAGCGGGCTGTCAGAAAAGCAGTGGGGGGATACCTTGAGGCAATTGCCAAGTAGATTAGATGTGTTGGAAGAGGAAAGGAAGCTTCGAGGAGCAGAAAAAGGGCGATTGCGAGGCAATTTTGGGTGGTGGTTGTAGGAGAAGGAGAGAGGGAGGGAGTGAGACAAAAAGCTTTAATTTATGCTAAGGCAGCTACGTGAGAGAGCGGCGGTGACGGCGAGTTGTTCAATAGTATCAATATCACCGCGAGCAATGAGACAGGGGTGAGCAGACGGCGGCAGCTTGATGCATCTGCCACTGAGATACTGCAACACCAAGAGAAGAGCTGGGAGGACGACGATGATGATTTTAGATAGCTATATAGTATTGCATCCTCCTCGCAAGGCCTTGAAGTCCTATCCTACTGTGTTGTGTTGGTGATCCTGACCTTGCTTTGCCTTTGACGCTAGTGATAATCTCCGCGGGCCCCTTCAACACCATCACCACTGCCAAGCCTGCACCGACTTGAGATGGCCCAGAGACTTACATAAGATTGAGCACAAGCTATTTGAAGGCGGACAAAGCCCCTGAAGCTGCTGCATGCATCGGCAAGAGGCTCAGCAACTCTGCCAGAACAGGGGCGGCGTCGAGGCAGCTATGAGCTCAGGGATCGCAGTCGGCGGCGACGACCTTACCCCAGTCGAGAACGACGAGCATGCGAAGAGACCTCCGTTGAGGGTAGGAGCAGCGTAGTCTCTGCTTACTTGTGAGTATATGAACAAGTGTTGTGACTGACATCGCCCAGGGCGGGCACCAGAACGCGTCTTCCGACATGCACCATCGTGGAGACATACACCAACACCACACCTCAACCAGCCCGACGAGCTCGAAGGAAGTCTCCCCTCCACCACTGCCCCCGCGGCATCGAAGCGGCGACGAGAACGGCGACGGCGACGGCGGACATATTGAACGGCGCACGAACAAGTCCCGTCGAACACAACCCAAGGGCAGCACAAGGGCGCGGAGATGCTGTACGAGATGGAGCTTCCAGTTGGCACAAAGTCGCCTCTGGAATACGAAAGGCTTCTTCTTTCCTCGCGTCTCGACCCCGCAAGGCTTCTTTGGCGGCGGCACGATCATGTCTGACGACCCTCTACACATCGGGGATGGACGAGCTACACGACAACCACCACCTCCTCGAGCATCGACGCGCCAACATGAACGGCCTCTCCTCTCTTCTCGTCGAACAGCGCGACTCATCGGCAAAGGTACAACAGGGACTCTGCTGGCGACGGACAAACAGCTCGACAAAGGGCGGGAACGGCGCCGGCAGAACAACCCCAGCCAACAACGACGTCGCAAGGTTCCAGCTTACTGAGCGCCTGGGAGATCCACGGGGAGAGACCAATACTTCCAAGGTCTGCATGACGGCGATGGACGTGAATGAAGTCTTCGGCGACCTACCTCTCGCAGCGCGACTCCGCCGAACTTGCGCCATCACCCTGAGCATACCCCGCAAACCTTTCCCACATCGAACCTCCACAGCGCTTCCGCGATGGCAGACGCCTCCTGCACAGCATCCACCGGTGCCGAAGCCTCAACAACATCGCGACAATACTTGAGTCGAGCGACGAGGAACAGGACACTAGAGACGCAGACAGGCTACGGAAGCGACGCGGCCATGCGGAGGATTCATACCATGCACGCAAAGGTAACCAAGGCCCAGAGGGAACTCCTTAGCTAGGCGAGGCATCGACCGGCCGAGCTACGGTCCGATCCTGCATGCGGAGGCGTCGCTTTTCCTGTGACGAGCCTTCCGAGCATCATCAACCGGATAGCCGGCAGTCTCCAAGACCTACAGGGACTTAGGCTGATATCCTGACCATAGTGCCCAGAGCTGCGCCGTACAGCTTTATCCGCCGGTACCAAGCCTTCCTACATCCGCCCGCCTTCCGCACCTGCGCGCCAAGAACCCCGCGAAGGAATATAAAGGACACGCAGGAGGTTGAGCGATACAAGCAGCGGTGCAAAACACCGGGCTCGTGATGGTCGCACACGCTGGAAGTTGGAGCTCATGGTTATCCCGGCGGGCACTTCCAAAGGCTTAGCGGTATTCAGCGACAGCGTCTCCGCCAGCTTCATCACCAGCTCCATGGTCCAGGCGAAGTAGCGAAAATTGGCGCCTCCGCGTCTTCAGTTTCCTCCCGCCGCGAATCGCATCCTTGCAGACGGACTACCCACGGCCACTGCCATCGAATCGAGCGAAGCCATACGAGCAACATTGATGCTGGACATGGCCGACAGACCTACATGCAGCAGAAGGGACGTGACAGCTTGGGCTTTCGGGCAAAGGCCATGCGCAGCATCAAGCATTCGGCATGCCTCCTTCACAGTATGGACATGACGCGACGGCTGATAGTCATGCTCGGCCTCTTCCCGAACTCGCCCAAGTCCGATCCGCCCAAGTAGTAAGATATTGATGACAAGGAACAACCACAGTGGAGGGCCATGGGATGCAGGAGACGCGAAGAGCCGGCGAAGACAGGGTAAGAGTTTACTGTAGCATGATGACAAGGACTGACTACGAAGCAGAAAGATGCCAGCATTCAACGGCTGCGGTAGAGCGACACGGCAGCCGCAGTACGTCCTCCGCCAGACCACGATCCCTCCTCTTCCCAACGCGCAGACGTCTCGTCGAAATACGACCGGCAGCTGCGGCATGACAATACGAAAAGGACGGACAACCACTTAGGGATGGGATTCAGAAAGAGAACAAACGTCGCCAGCAAGTGCAGAGAGACAAGAAGATGATGCCGAACATACCTTCGTCATGCGAAAGCCGGGGCGTCGGACCGCCTGACGCGATGCACCGCTGCCGGAGGGAGCGCATCGCACGGCCGCAGCATGTTAGGAGTAAGCCTTTGCAGATCCATGCCGACCGAGCGACAAGGCTGCACAACATTCCCTGGACCTGCGACTTCGCTGGCGGCCGTGATGGCGGCGGGCGTGATGCAGGATGGGAGAAGTTTGATGAGGCGAGGTGTGCTTCTGGCAAACTTCAGCTAAACCATTTTCGTCTTAAGGCCCCGCTCAGTCCCTCGTCGACGCGTCGACGCGCTCCCATACTTTCCTCACGATGTTCGGACATCAACCATTTGTGCTATCTGCAATCATGTGCACAACGACAATAAAGTTCGACGGAAGAGATGGCCTGATGATGCAGCTTGCGATGCCATCGAGCTGTAGATGGAAGGACCGCCGAGCGGAGAAGACACGAACGCGCATCGGCAACGCCAAGTCTCCCTCTAAACGCGTGGAAGATAGCCACGTCTGAAGACCGCCACCGAAAAGCCAGCAGGACCTTCTGTGCCCTAGCAACTACTTTGTCAGCGACAGCCAATCAAGGGATGCTCAAAGCGAAGTGGAGATGTGTTGCTCAGTTTTAGAGATGTCTTCAGGAGTCGGGACAAGAAATTTCTAATCATAGCAAGGAGGGCAGAGTAATCATGCTTACCGTCGTTCCGTCTGCGCTGCCTCTCGCACCTCTCACGAGAATGACCGCTCTTCGATCATACGTTCCCGGCGATGCATGCCAAAGCGACTACGACGATGTCGACACCTATATTGTTGCGCAAGCCCGGCCGCACCGCTCGATCTGGCCTCATGCCTTGTTAGCGAAGTTCGACAAAGAAGAGGCTTCAAAATTCGGAGATAGCATCGCGTATTCAGTAAAGGCGGGTACTCAAAACCGAAATGTACAGAAGGGGGCACAAGAAATCGCTGCGGTAAAGGCAGTGCAGTCGATAAACAAGGTACACTGGCTTATTGCACCCGTGTTCATGCCCTCGTAAGGTCATGCCCTCATAAGAGTAAGGGTTAAAGTATATCGGGAAACAAGTTCATCATAACACGATAGGAAGAGGAGGAGATGGCAGTACATACCTTTGGCTTGAACTGGCGCCAAACCGGACCTGGGGGCATTTGAGGATGCTCAACGACTGCAAACGCCGACTTTGCGAAACGGCGCTTACCTGGACGCCACACTATGGGTCCGATGTCCTGCTCTCATACCTCGTTAGCCAAGCTCGATCCTCCAGACAAAAGCGATAAGAATGAGGTTCAAATTGCTCAGATCCGTTTTTGACATGTCAACTACCTAGATGCATGTGCCACAGGGGCCATGCATCTGGTTGTCGACGTTGCCACTCAAGCCGTCATTTACAGTAAGTGTTAAATGGGGGTATTCGGCAGAGTAAATCATCATTGCAACAACAAAACGCGAGAGAAAGAGAAGGACTTACTTCGGGAACGTGCGAGTCAGCGGATACACGTTCGCGATCCTGAATTACTGCTGGCTGCGGCAATTTCTGCTTTTGGTCGTCATCATGTCGATGTGCTGCCTCCATACGGAGACGAGTGGAGTGCAGTACATTGGTCGATGTGTCGCATCGCGGTCAAGACCGAGCCAGCCTCCTGCATTGTCAGTCACAACCAAGACATGTACGACAGGTAGCAAACAGAAGAGTGGGAAACCTCAGAGTATGATACATGATAATGACCTCATGGGTTGTCGGAAGAGATGCTTAGTCGGTTGCTCATCATTGGCCAAGTCTTGGATGAAATGTCGCACGCTTACCTCGGAGAAGACGGCCCTTGCAGTGGAGGCGTGTGGGTGGGAAGGCCTTGGACAAACTTACTAGCATTGTCGCCAACAGCCTTGCAATTAAGGCCGGTGCTTCAGGAGCCTGTTGCTTGTCAGCACAAAAACAATATCAGAGTCTCAAAGATCATGGAAAGAGAAGGAAAGATCAGAACTTTCGTTGTTCTCATGGATATTCGAAACGAGCGAGACATGCTTAGAAAGTATCATCACGAAGATGAACGAAGTGAGAAGAGGTAGAAAGACTTACTCAACTGTCGCGGAATTGGGTCGCGAATGTGTCGACCATCCAGTCATGCCAACGTCTACATGCGTGGTCAGCGGAGTCTACCAACACAGTACAAGTTACAGAGTGGAAGTGTGATCTTCAGAACAGTTGAATGTCGCCATCGGAACTGACGAGCGTGCGTCGTCCGGTCTGAACCTTACTCTTTGATCATCATGAGGGGAGGTGGGCAAGTAACATGAACGACTGCGCACTTACCTTTGTTGGAGATGTTCTCGACTAGGGTACCATGTTAAAGTTCATGGAGTTGTACACCTGGTGACCTGGGTGACCTGGATGACCTGAATGACCTAGGTGGAATGGCATTCGTGGTGGTTGTGCGAGAGTGGAGGAAGCGTAAAAATTCATGCTATTTGGACACGATGGCAGAGCTGCCTGCACCTCAATGTCAGCAAAACGAAGCTCAAACCTCGGTCAAGAAAAGCCAATGAGAACCCTCAGCGATAGGTTTCGACAGCGAATGTTCGGTGATTGGAATGAGTGTTGATGTATCATCATCAGGTACTTGGTATATGCGCAAGAGTTGGAATGGTTGAAGGATGCGTACCGAGGATGACATGACGATGCGACCTACCGCCCTACTGCAAGGTCGGCAACCCCGACAAGTCGTTATCGTCCGCGGACTCGTCGGGAAAACCTACTAAAGTGTTAACGGACATGCTCATCAAAGTTCTTGAAGAGGCTGTCATCGTCTGAAAAGATGTATGAGAGCGACAAACCACACGCGGCACTCGCGGGGAGGAGCTAGCTCGCCATGGACCAGTCACGCATCGACCTGCAGATTTTAAAGATACTGCTCCTTCCTTGCCCAAGAGCAAATCGATCGAGTCGACTGGTAGTTGTAGTTGAAGAACAGATATGAGAGCGGGATGTTGTGCAGGTCTTTTGTTGATCTCGGCGCGTGGGTGTACGAGTAAGGATATGGAAGATCGATCCACCTACACCCTGCGCCTGCAGGGGGATGCGAAGAGATGGGAAGAAAGAAGACGGTGTGGTGACTTACCTAAGTCTGATGAGACCATGATGGCTGCGGCTGGTGCGCTCCACGAAAACTACAGTTGAGTCAGCAAACGTCTTCGCTCGTGCTCAAGTCGGAGACAGGTTGTTGGCATGTGCGAGCATGACAACCTATAGGCACATTTGCCGACGAGGGCAGCGCGAATGGAACAGTCATGCGTCCGCTACAGTAGATGCTTGAACGTGGTAGCTTCTCTTTGTTTGTTTGGTGTACTCTCTCGCCAGGGTACTGGTGTTTATGCTAATCTCCCAGGGCAGTATCGTTTTGTTCCACTTTTGTTCAAGGCTTATCTCTGCTGTAGTCTTGTTCTCGGCGCGCTGGATCTCCGAATCACCGGAGGGTCATGCGAGAGAAAGGTATGGAAGACCCATCCTCGCACACCCGGCGCCTGGGTCTGATATGGAAACGGGGAGTAGGACAGAGGGGTCGAACTTACCTGATGCAGCTAAGCTGAGGAATCTGGTGGTCTAGCGGTGGCGTCAAAGGAGTAAGGCGGGTTGCGAAGGCCGATGCCGATGCCGAATCTAGAATAGGTGTCAGCTTGCTCAAGGTCGTTACCCTTTCGACAGCAGTAAAACGACAAGAGTACGAAAGCGACGAAATGTACGAGCTTGACAACCATCCAGGCCGTACTGGTAGATGGCTACCACGGCGAGGGGAACAGTCAAGCGTCGACGCGGTCATTGCCCCCCTCGGTGATCGATCTCCTGGCCATCAGAGATTGGCGACGGTATCTGATTGTCATTCCACTTTGTCTCTGGGCTCGAGACGCGCTGCCCCAGCAGCGCGCAACAAGGACCAACAAACTCTCTCACCGCGTCATGGCTTCAATATAGGCCCCGGGAAGAAGGATGCGGTATGAAGAACCACAACCCAGGATGCGGGGCCAGATGCTCACCCAACGTGTCGGTAGGTATGGTCTGAGGCAGAAGGAAGACAGACTTACCTAGGGTTGTGACATGTTCTTACTGTCCGGGTGGGCGGCGCGTCAATGTATGATGGGCGATTCGGTTGTGGATGACCATCGAACGGCCCGGCCAGGGAGAGCAGACTCGGAAGGTAGAAGGTACCTGCGAGCACATCCGTCAGTTGATGTACTTGAGTTGTTGGAAGAGAAAGAGAAGGACCCAGTACAAGAGTAAAGACTTGGCAAAGCCTTGCCTGGAGGCTCAGGTCACATGAGTCTTGTGCGCATGAGGTCGGAAAGGGGACTTGCGACTCGGTAACGACCGAGTCGCTCAGCGCCGATGAAGTAGAGGTTGCTCAAGCCGCTCTGACTAGAGCATAGCTGAGGGGAGATCGACTAGATCACCATGGACTCGCTTGATGCGGCGGTCACGGCGGAGGTCGCGCATGTCCGAGCAAGACCTGCCAGCATCGCCGGTGAGGTTGGCGGCATCATCGCTACGAACGCTTGTCAGTCTCGGTACGCGCATTGTGGAGCCCATTGTATTCAATAAGAAGATGCCAGAGTGTGTCATCGGGGGGTATGACCGCCGCCGCTGTCGCCGCGGAGGCAAGCAGCGGAGGTCAACGGCCAGGAGCTGAGCAGCGACATCTCACCTGGCTCTCTTGCCGCCGTGTACTGGGTATGGGAAGGGAGTTGACTTACTGGTCAAGGCCTTGTAGCCTTCTGGTGAGGCTGTCGTGGCTGCCGCCGCCTGAGGCGGGGTAGAGTTTGCCGGCTACAAGGTCAACAACAGGGTGTCGATCTCGACAGCACCACTTCGTTCGACGGTACAGTAAGCTGGAGCTGGCTCTTTGTACCTTTGGCCAGCTTCTCGCCAACTCTAGTGGTGTTTGAGAGCGGCGTGGTTGTGGGCAAGACTTGGAGCGATTTGGGACTCCCGCATCGCCGCCATCGTCAAGGCGCCGCAACGGCTCAAGACGGGCATGGAACGAGAGAGAAAGTATGGGCAAGGTGCAAAGAGACCTTTGAGATGCGCACCAGCCTTGCAGAAGAAGGTTGTGGGTGGCCGTGATTTGGTGGTGTGGGTGGCAAAGGGGAGCTTGAAAAGGCCTGACAACATAACAAACCTTAGCGCCAAAAGCCTCCAGCGGCAGCACCGACCACCCTCCATCACTTGGTGAAGCACGTTCCAGGCGTTGATGGCTCCCCAGAGAGCGGCTGCACTTGTGCGAGCAGGCCAAGCTTGACATGATACAGGCTATATTGTACTCGCATTAGGTCTGCTACTTAGATCTACAGAACCCTCGCCATGTTGGGCTTTACTCCTTTTCCCTCGTTTCCCTTGTAAAGACTACTCGCGAAAAGATCCTCCGCACGACGCTGTCTCCCCTCCGCGTACCTCGAGACACACAACGCACACACGAACGACTCGAGCGGGACCCGATGTCGAGGACCGCAAGGATCTTCGAGAGTACACGATCTCCTCCCCCGAGCGCTTCGTCCACAAACCCTACTGCGCTTCGTCTCGACAATGCAGCTAGTCTAGCTCCTGGCGGAAGCGATCGTTATAGCCATCGCCGAATGCGGTGCCGTTCCTGCCTACACCACCGCGTTAGCTCAGTTCGATACAAGTTCATAGCAAGCGTCCTTACTCTGGCTCCTAGTAAGACGGGTCGAGGATCGACGGGTCGGACCACCAGTGGATATTTGTGATGAAGGCTGGCCACGCGGGGAGTACGCACCACTAGAAGACGGAGCCTGACGGGTGACACGGCCACGCACACGGGAGGAAGCGACAGGAGTCTTTGATCGGGACGAAGTTGAAGCACTTGCCTGCCCATACAGCAGAGTCTTTTGTGCCTTCGGGCGCGAAGTCGAGGCTGACTTCACAGAAGCATACGGAGATTTCCCAGGGAGATCAGTAGAGGAGTTCAACGGGCGCGACTGAGATCTGGTCCGCTGCTTCTTTGAAGCCGATTCCTTCTCCGCCAAGTCACTGCTACTCTTGCGCTTTTCGGTGTAACCCTGCTTTGTGGGATGCGTCACGCCGTGCTGTGATCCGGGTTGGGCAGAGCGTCGAGGATCATACTGGTTGTTGGTCTGCTGTGACGAAGGTCTAGTCTGATCTCTAGGATCTAAAGCATTTGTGCCGCTACCGCCGAGCACATCCAGAGGTTTTCCGTACGTAGTATGTCGGGTGGAGCCTCCGCGCTCTTCCGTATGCATACCAGTACCAGACTGAGAGTATCTGAAGCTATTACCAGGAGGTGGCATCATTCGCGACGCTGTGTTGGCTTGCGATCGTGGTCGTCCGGATGATCGAGATGAGTGAGAGCCAGCCACAGATACGTTGTCGGCTGACGGCGTTGCTTTTGCATTTGCGTGGGCTGAGGCATGATTGGAAGAACCACGAACGTAACCACGAAGCATAGCACCTGAAGCAGGCTGGGTCTCATCCAGCGCTGCTAAGTCGTCGAGAGATATGCTACTCAAATTCAACGAGCTTGAGACTTGGCGATTGGGATCTTGCTGTGACGGTCGGAACATGCTGAATATATCCTGCGAGATAGATGCACTTCCAAGATCCTGAGTTTCTGTAGCCGTCCCAGGTTCGTGATCAATGCTGTCTGCGTTATTGGGGGTTTCATGAGTGTGATGTTGTGTTGCAAACAAGTCGTCATCGTCAAGCTGAGTCTGTGAGAACTCGGCGTCCAAGGCCCATGATGGCTTCTCAAAGTGCGGACTCTGACCATGAAGACCGTCGAGCACCGAGTAATTTTGTCGTTGAAGTTTCTTCCGGGGCTTCGCTGCCTGTACAGCATCGCGTGGATCCTGTAATACACTCTTGCCACCCTGTACTTGGGAGCCGTCTTGTTGATTGCGGCGAACCTTTTCGCGTTCAGCCTTGATCACATCCTGATATTGTCGTTCGAGTCTCTGCATGTTTGACTCTGCCTGTTCGCGATCAGCTGCTAGCTTGGCTTTGAACTGGTCTGCCGCGAGCCGTAAATCCGCTTCTGCTTTTTCCAATGCAGCGTCTTTCTCGGTCAGACGACGGTTCCAGTCATCAATCACGGTGCGATGTTGCTCATTCAGCTTCTCGCGCTCTTGATCGGCATCTTTTTGGCATCGAGATTCGTCTGCTTCCTTTGCAGCGCGTAGTTCGGCTACGTCTTGTCGCAGTTTGCCCTCATTGGTCCGGGCTTGCTGAACTTTGGACGACACATCCTTCTTTTCCTCCTGAAGTTTAGAGATCTGATTGTGTAAAAGTTGGAGCGTATTGCTTGCATCTTGTTGTACTTTGCCAAGTGTAGCATCAGCCTCTTCGCGCATAGTTTGCATCGTCGTACGTTGTTCGACTGCTTGGGCTTGTGATTTATCGAGCAGACCTTGCAGCTCAGAGATCTTCTCGACGTTCTCCTCGCAACGGCGACTCAACTCAGCATGGCCCCTACCCTTGGTGTGAAGCTCTTCGGTCGTCTGTCGTAGCTGCTCTTGGATGTTTGTCGTTTCCAACGCCTTCGATTCAAGTGTACGGATCTTGTCCTCTAGCTCATCGATCTGGTTATCCGCGGCGTCCAAATTGAAGCTCACCTCCTCATGTGCGTTTTCTTTCTCGTCGCGTTCAGTTGTGAGTCGGTCGATTTCGCTCTTCAAGCTGCGTTCTTTCTCCATGAATCTACTCTCGCAGTCTTTGACGATCTCCTCTCGTATGGCGACGTCGTCTTCAACCTATTAACAGAATCAGTGAGGCCATGAGACGGGATGGTGGTTCCTACCCTATGCTTCTGCTGCAGTTCCTGTAGCTGCGTCTTGAGATCATCGGAGTGGCTCTGTCATTCGTCAAAAAAAGACGCAGTAGGCAGGAGATTGACGCCGCTCACCTTGTACGTATCTCTTTCCTGCTCAATCGTCTCAACCTTGTTATTTGCAGCTTCCAGGTCACCCTCAACCTTCTTCAACTGTTGGCGAAGGTCAACAGCTTCTCGCTCGAACTTCTCCGTGTCGACGTGTGGGACGGGGGGAGGAACTCTCAGTTCATTCAGATCCCGTTCCAGCTGATCGGATTGGGCCCGAAGATTGGCCTCGGACTGCTGGAGCTCCTTGATTTGCTCGTTGAGTTGATGGGAATGTTGCTGCTGCTCCTCGAGCTTCACCTTAAGAGAAACGTTTAGCTCCTGCGTTTTGCGGTCCTCGGTAGTAGCCTCATCGTATCTCAGCATCGCTTCCTGAAGGCTGTTCAGTCGCTCTCCGATAAAATTCCGGAGTTCTGTGTCAGGAGTTCGTTCGCTCCTTATGGTCCTGGAAAGGGTATCAAGACCTGAGTCTAATCTGTGCAACTAGTCAGCACATCAAAGATGCACAACAAGAAAGGATCATGACTTGCCGTTCGTGCACAAGACGCAACGTGCTTTCCATCTTCTCGATGTCCTTAGCTGTCAAGGCTGGCGACATCTGCAGGGTTCGCAAAGCGTCCAGACATTCTTCGATCGGGTCATTTCGATCGTCATGGGCAGGCGCCTGTTCAATCGAAGTCTGGAGTGATTCTAACTTCTTGGCCAGAGTATCAGAAGCATCGACAATCTTACCGGGAATACTCTGAACGCTTGACAGGAGCTGATTTTCCATGTGTTCGCGTTTTCTCCGCTCTTCTCCGATTTCGGCGTCCCGCTTGCCCAGATTTTCGATAAGATCTTCCCTCTTTGACTCCGATATGATGAACCGCCCGTAGATATCGTCGAGCGCGGACTTCATCTTCTTTTGAGTTGCAGCAAGCTTGTCAATTGCAGTCTCGCATTCGCGGTACAACGTCTTCTTTTCATCCTCAAGCTCCGTGATCTTCTCTGTCAGTGTCATCTGGCTGTGCTTTTGGAAGCTCGCAGCAGACTTCTGCAGCTTCTCGTAGTCCTGCTGAAGGCCATGCACGAACTTCTGGTTGGTTTTGGCCTTGTCGGTGAGTTGACTGAAAGCTTCTTTCAGGCTTCGAATGCTCGCATCACGCTCTGCGATAGTCTGGACATGATCGTTGATTGTGCCCTGAAGCCCTGCAATTTCCGCCTCGCGCTGTTTAGCGACGATCATGCTTTCATGCTTGGCCCGGAATTTGTCAGCCAACATCGCCACTCTCACGCTCTCCATTGCTTGGTCAACACTGAGAGACATGGCCTGCTCCTGGGGGCTGTTTGGTACCGAACCACTGGGTCGTAGCTTTCTTCGAGGTTTAGCCACACGGTGAGATGCGTCCTGGTGGGAGATTCGATGTAGAACAGCTTCAGAATCCTTTGGCAGTGGGGTAGACTGTTGACTTCTTGCACATATTTCGGGCTGCTGCAGCTGATTGGACTGGATGGCCACAGCAACCGACTCGTCATTGTCTGGGATATGGAGGCCAGAGTCCTGAGCCGGCAATGGAGTACGTTCTTCGGCGGATACCAGCCCGTGATCCTGATAGTGAACATCTGCGAGCGGCTGTTGCTCGCGCTCCGTATCGTCCACTTTCGGAGGCAAAGTCGATGTCACAAACATAGAGGACGTGGGGAACTCGCGCTGAGCGGAAGACTCTGGAAACTCTTGGAAAGTCGTGTCCGGAATGGTCTGAGTGGTGTTGCAGGACTCCTCAACGTGGGCGACACACTCATGCTCTTTCACCAGCGGAGACTCCTCAACGTATGCATGCCCATTGAGGTCATTGATAGGGACAGGTGCTTGCACTGCATGAGATTGCGATGTATGGACTGTTGCGTCGTCGGTAGCAAGGGGGTTGTTGGATGTCTTGGCGACTGGTTTGCCCGTCGTCATGGCCTGTTGAGCGTGCCGTGCCAGAACGTTTGATCGAGGAGGTCGTTGGCCTTCACGCTGCTGAGAGAGCTGTCCTTTTCTCCCTTTCTTGCTCTTCTTGACAACACGGGCCTTACTAGCTCCAGGAGCCGGCCTTGCGTCGGGCTGTGCGGAAGGAGGCATTTTAGACGGCGTGTCCGGTTGGGTAGGTCTACGTAAGTCAGTGGAGTTCTGGGCGCTTGCTATGAGCTCTTACAAAGGATATGCAGACTCGTTCTGTGACTTTTTGGCGGCCGGCTGTTGGAAGAGAGATACTTCCTGATCGGTAGCAGGATTTGTCTTGTGGCGATCGTCGTTGCTAGGGAAGATTGGTGGTGAGACGTACGCAGGCTCTGTTGCTACACTGGCATCTACTCGCATGTTAGTCGGATCGGTTGAAATGGCGTGATTGCTTACCCTGAGATGCATGCACAACCTGCTTGTGAACACCAGATATTGTCGACTCAGTATTAGGAACAGACCTGGCGGTGAAGGCCTTGTCCTTGGGGGATGCCTTCTTGGGGACTTGGCTCGGTTGCGAACGTGTGAAAGCGAACGTGGGTACATCTGCTGGTCCAGAGTTATTGTTCAATCCGGGTGTTTCTTTGGTGCGAGTGCTGAGAGCAAATGGAACCCAGGTTGATGTATGAATGTCCGCCTTTTTCGTTACTGCAGTGCGCTGCAACAATTCTGCAGTACCGGGACTAGTAGGCAGGTCGCTGAGGTCCGGCTCACGCTCGGGAGTGAAGTTATTACGAACGTAGTATCCGTCCTGATTCGGCTGAGTCTCAGGAACAATTGCATCGCTGTCAGGTTCTTGGGGAGCAGGCTTCTTGCGATCTCGCTCGTCATCGGTTGACTCGGGACGTACTTCATGTCTGAGTCGTGAAGGCTTCTGCCGCTTTGGCACCTGCTTGCCTTGTCGAGGCAACTCGGCCATGGTGAGTGACAGCACTGCCAGGCGCGCTCGGACGCAAGGAAACCGTAGTAGGAACAACGCAGGCAGAAGATGAGAAGCGACGTGCTAGACGACTGCACCAGTAGACGAAGACGAAGTGTTATGGAACAGAGTGAGGGGCGACGAGGTTCGCAGCGGCGTCCTGCCTTCGTTCTTTCCTTCATCGGCGCGAGGGAGTCACGGCTCAACAGAATGACGCCACACGTTCGGTCATGACAACTGAGAAAGACATCGTGGAAGGCGCAATGGAAAGAAGAGGAACACCCACATCGCATACCTACACAGAACCAGTGAAGCACCCTCACGGCGGACATATTTCACACTGCAGTATGTTTTCCGGACGCATCTTCCAGATCATGCGTCGGATCCATGTCTGCTTACAACGACTCGATCAATGGATGTCTGCATGCAGTTTGCTGAGCTTGCTATGAAGCTCTGCCGCTACCATTACAACCATCCGGCATGTTCCTGCTCTGTACCCCGCGCGGCCACAGGCACGTGACGGTAGACAAAGAACATTGGAAGGCAAACCTTTGAGCCATGGAGGGGTGAGTACTTACTCCAAAGTCGCCTCATGCAGCGCACCACACTGATCATCGCGCTGCACCCCTTCGATAGCGCACATCCACCAGAATACCCAGGTAACATCGTACGATAATTGTCCCTAGGTTAGAGAAGGTCATGTCGCCTGCCATGTGATTACTTTTTTTACGTCGTCTGGTCCACTCTGCGCCGAAACGTAGGTGGCTAACGTGGACTGCACCGGAGATGAGGAGCCAGAAATACTTTCATACCACGGGCTCACCGACTACAATAAGCGGCAGCTGCTACATGTACGCCGTGAGGTGGACGATGGGAGTCGTCGCCTTGCATGCTCCCCTGAAACGAAAGTGTGCGGCGACATAGCTAGCCGGGCGCTTCAGACCGGGGTGCGTCCAATCACATTTTACCCCTTGCTAGCTCGGCTGCACGGTGATCTTCGTCTACACAGCTACGCGCCCACTACCCAGTACGCCCTACCAATCCTTTCGGCTTATCCTTCCAAGCCGACAAAACTCGACGCCAATGCCGCTATATTAAGAGAATGGCCTGATGTACTCTCCGGCAGCCAACCTGGTCTGCCGTCCAAGCGCACGATGCTAACCGCCGAGAAGCCCTGAGACTGGCGGGGTATTGGACGAGTGATGGCGAAGGTATTGGCTTGGATAAAAGATGTTCGCAGGTGGCCACGCAAATATAGAGACATGCCCTCCGTTCTGGTAGCGAATTGTTGGTATTCCTCCAGTTGATCGAACGTCCTTCACGCCAGCCTCGTGTCACCTCATATCCGATCCATCCTCCCGTCCACGCCGCATTCCACGGCACATCGACATCATGAGCAGGCCTCTCCTCCTCCTCTCGTTCCTCCTCCCTCTGCTCGCCCTTGCTCAGGACTCCTCCTCGGGCAGCGAGCTTCCTCCTCCCGGCTACAACGGCGGTAGCGACAACCCGCAAGACCCCAGCGATGCTGGCGCGGCGGGAACACAGAAGGGTGCTTTCTCGCTCTCGGGAGGTGCTATCGCAGCGATCATTGTGGTCGCCGTCCTAGTCGTGCTCGGATCCAGTACGTTCTGCACATCACGTCCCAGTATACTCGAGCTAACATCAACACAGTCGCATCGGGTGTACTCTGGTGGCTCGCGAAGAAGCGCCAGTGGGACGTTCGCGCATCCATTCGCCGTGCGTCTCGTCGCTTTACCGGCCGCGCGAACAACGACGCCGGCAAGCAGAACCGCGAAAACCGAAGGACAGGCATCAGACTCAACTCGCCGCCCCCGGGCAAGAACGCCAACAAAATGCGCGATATCGAGAAGGGCCTCCCTCTGTCCAACAAGGCGCCACAAACTACAACTACCATCACGAGCGTGATGAGGTGAAGCTCTGAAGGCATAGCATAGACTATCTGGAAGCAACACCAGCGCCGCCACGCGGGTCGAGGCACCCGTCGACGCGGGAGACGACGGCGGAGTTTGGAACTGGACGCCTCGCAACTTTTGTTCGTCGGAACGTGCGCACGCATACCGCATCCTTCATGCGGCTTATCATAGCACGCGGGGCATGCATCTTTCGGGCGTACACGAATATTACGGTAACGACAGCACTTGGGAAGCGGTCGATGGCTGCTTAGGACTCCGGAGTATTTGCACTTTGGATGTCATTATTTTCTTGTCAACATACTATGATACCACGCATTTTCGGACGTAGGGATAATGGACGTATCGGTCAGCGTCGATGGAGTCAAGACGTAGACCGTAGATTTCGATAGTACCCAAATACAACTATAACCCCAATGTACAAGACCTTGATACTTCTCTGTCTTTCAAAATGTTCGAAGTAAGAGCTTCGAGCCCGGGAATACTGAGAAAAGAGCCTCAAGCCCGGCAATACTGAGGCCTATTTTGAGACCACGCCAAGTCAGCGACCGCCCATCTGACCGCAGGCGCTTGGCCAATCGCCCAGCAATAGCACGTCTCTTGGAAATTACTTGGAGGTTTCTTGGACGTTCCTTGGAAAATGCTTGGGAAAAGCTTGGGCAAATGCCCAGGAATAGCTTGGAGAAAGCTTGGGAAAGGCTTGGGAAAGGCATGGTATATGCAGAGATGATCCGACCCTGATCCTACTATCCCGGTGCTGTGGTGTGCTCCCGGCTGGGCACCCAGTTTTATCTGCCGGCTTTGCATGACTGCCGTAGGTCTGATCCAGGATTAGAATGCCGGTAATGGTGCAGGGTACCTAGGTATGTGACGAGATCGCTTCGTGCAGTTAATTTCCGAGAATAGTTCGCTGTGCCGTAAAGCTACATCGCGGAAGCACCTTATACAAGGAAACAACTAAACAGGTGTAGAGCCTACATTGACGCTAGGTATCTTTCCATCTTGACGTAGGGTCCATGGTGTTTGGACTTTTGTTTGCATGAAGGAGATGGAAGACCGCCTGACCAGGTGGGCACCTGGGCAGCAGACAGATCGTGACTTGAACACCGTGACTCCAAACTGCTTCGTTTGACATCACTTTAAGTACTGAGGACTTAAGACCATTAATGACTTGATGTTCACGAGACTGACACTCGATTTGAGGCCTTGCGCCAAGAGGGCGGCCATACCTACCTAGGTAGTCAACCACTCGATTTGTAGCACGTGACCTGGCGAGCACGCTAATCCCAAAGTATCTCTTCCGACGCGTTCCCCGCATCATCGTGTCTGGCGCCATTTCTGCCCAACGCGACACCTGGGCAGCACCACATCGCATTCACATAGCAAAATCGCACTGAACAGAACAACATGTCCTCTCGACACCGAACTACAAGGCCATCTGCTAGTCGCCCGTCTGGAGTTTCCACTCCAGCGCGAACTGCCGGCAGCAACCGCAGCGCAGACGTCCTTCCACCGTACAAGAAGCCATCGCATCCCCTCGATACCGAAGCGACGCGAGCCCTGAGGGAACTACAAGGTCGCAATATTAATGACATCAAGAGGCACAATAAGCAGGCTACCGAGCATGTCACCAGTACAGCGGCAAACATCAACGACATGCTACGCGACCATGCTGGGTACATCGAGCGACGGCAGAAGAAGTGGGACGTAGGCAAGAGTTTGGACGACAAAGACGAAGAAGAAAGTATCATGGCAGAGCTCCAGACCAATGTGGATGGGGCTACCACCAAGCTGGAAGAAAGCATGCGCGCTGTCATCGACTCGGGTGTCGCCGCGCAGCGCATCGAGGAAGCGCTGGAGTGGTTAAGGAACACTGCGCCCGGGCGGTCGGCAGACGAATATCGGACGCAGATGACACAGCGGGAGACACAAAGGCAAACCCAGACTCAGGCAGCAAGCCAGCGGGCACAAAACGAGGGTGACGACGAGGATATGGACGACAGACCTACGCCCGGTCCTACACCCCTCGATGGCTCTCGCGTAGCTCTCACAGGCGCAAGTGAGCTGTTTGCGGATCGTATGCAGCGCGACAAGGATGCCTACACGTCACTCTCCTACACAGCGCGCTATGCACGCAACAACGATTACCGCGAGTTCAAGCGCACGGTACACGATGCGAAGTATGGCGACGAGGGTCCCACACTTGGTCATGAAGACACCTGGTTCAATGAGTCCGGGTCCCCAGCGCCTGGCATTACGGACACACGCCGAGGCGACCTCGACGACGACGATGACATCGTAGTAGACAAAGCGACCATCAGCACGAGGTGCCCCATCACATACCAGCAGTTCAAGGACCCATACACAAGTACAAAGTGTCCTCATACCTTTGAGAAGAATGCCGTTCTCGATATGATCCGATCGGGCGGTCACAGGGTGGACGGTCAGAGAGCCATTGAGTGCCCAGTCAATGGTTGCTCACAGGTAAGTCTATCCCCCGCATTTAAATATTCTCAGAGACCTATGCTAACACTGCTTCTTAGTTGCTGACCAAAGACGACGTGCGCAAGGACACTATTATCGCTCGCAGAATCAAGCGCATGCTAGCAGCTGAACTTGAAGGTGACGACTCTGACGAAGAGGTGCAAGCTCCTCGTGAGGTTCAACAAGTCGATGGGAGCGACGATCTGTCTGGATCGACTTCGAGACTGCAGGTTCCGGGGACTCAACAGCCGCCAGAGTCAAGCATTATCGAGGACCTCGGATCTCCGAGCGATAGCGAGATGTCGGTTTAGCCTATGCACGATGGGAATGGCGTTTCGGTTTCGGACGGGCTCAATGATACCCAAAGATGGAAAGACATAGTTGAATCCAGCGGAATATGTTGAGACAACAGACAGGCCGCGCAATCTATGCGCAATAGTACTTGTCCCGTAGTCAGGCATCAATCCTCTCAACAGCACCTGCGCAACTCTCTCGTTTCTTCTGCAAGCGTTCAGGCCGGCCGGGCACCTCCACATTCCCGACCCTGTGCCGAAGACTAGTTGACCTACCATTCACCCACGGACATTGTGTCGGCCTAGATCTGGTGCCCTGCATGACATTTCGCTACAATATTCTTCCGCTCACAAGGTAGTTCACAGCCTGTCGTCACTCAGAATGTCTTCGGCCGCGGATACCTTCGGGTCACTGGTGGTTGCAACTTCAACCGCGCACCTGGGCGAAAGGCCTCAGCACCGCCCCGTCCAACGCTGAGGACCCTGATCTCGCCCAAAAGAAAGCGATCTCGCCAGTTCATTCCGATCTGCGACACGGCGGTATATCAATACCCAACGAATGAAAAGCAATGTGCGTACACGCACGTCGGGTTGGAACGACGCACGGATGCACGTTGTGCGCGCGGAAACCGCAGTCTCATCCGGAAAAGCACAGTGAGGTCACTGCGCCTAGTAACAGGGTACCGCAACCACAACGTGGTGTACTGCAGCACAGGTCCGCTCACAGTATTGTCCATGACATGTGACAGGATGCGCTGCGTTGAAGTTGCGATCGTTCGATTGGCCGAAGGCTGCCGTTACAACAAACGTCATCGCTCACATGCAAGCGGTTCCGCATGTGGCGCACTGGAAACGGGATACTCTGTGCCTGAAGATCGTGTATTACTCGAGCAAGACATTGCGCAATGATATGAGAGCCTCGACGGTGCAAGGAAGACCGGATGGCATGGACACGCGACATCAATGCGCCCAGCTCGTCCCGCTCCGCCGTGCACGTTAAACTTCAACATGGGAGCCTGTGAAGTAAGAATGGCATCAGAGTTCCAGAAATCAGCGTAACCCGATTGGCCCAACAGCAATTGGCATCAGGTAGGACGAGCAGCAGTTCATATCAGTGGCTCGCTGGGGCAGCTCTGCGATGCGGGGAAACGCAGCCCACCCCTCAGTTCATGGCACCGGTCGACTGGCTGGGCCTGTTGACAACTAAGAACAACAGATCATCGTGCGGCTTTTGTCCTCCGAGCCTCTTCACTCACAGCCTCGTCCATAACTCCATCTTATCTGCTACTTCAATCCAAGTTGCATCGTTGCATAGTCGTTTGATGCTAGGAAGCGGGTAGTCGAGCGCATACCACCCTACCCACTAAACCCGCGACCCACACCCCACTTCTCCGACGCGGACTGGATCCTCCGCACAGACGTCAGCGCACGAGGTACGCACCCAACGTCCCATCTTCCTCTTCACCGTCTTTGAGCATCCACAATGCGATCGCCGCGGGTGCAATCGGAAAGAGAAGGGTTATCGCACGTGCGCACGCCTTCGGAAATGCACACATGTCCGATGACATTCTTTCCTGTGCGCCGAGCGAAGCTGTACATCTAGGTCGTAGCCGGCTAGCTTGCGACGTCCACGGCCGCGGTGTAAGGCGCATGGGAACTGCGTCTCAGGCTGAGGCTCTGCCAACACCTCACGGACGCACGTCGTAGTGCTATGCTGCTGGGATATAGACCCGGCCATGGAGTCTCTTTTGTGGGCTTTCTTACTTTCTTAGTTACAGTCTTTCTTCACATTTGGTCTATTTCCAGTACAGCATAGCGACAGCGATATACCCCACAGATCTTCCTTTCCTGCATTATCTATTCACATATCAAGACTGCGCAAGCTGTCACTGACAACGCAATGTCGACAACAGCAGCCGCCACTTCGCAATCCCTTAAGATGCCCGCCGCACGCGCTCTCGAGAACGCAAAGCAATCTTCAGAAGCTGTTCTAAGCGACGCATCCTCCGCCATGTCCAAAGCCGCCGAGAACCCCAAGAAGGCCACCGCCGACTTCCTACACACACCCTTCATGCGCGCAGCACTGCCCTTCGTCAACGGCGGCATCGCAGGCATGACAGCAACAACCGTAATCCAACCTGTAGACATGGTTAAAGTGCGTCTACAACTCGCTGGAGAAGGAGTAAAGACCGGCCCCAAGCCAACCCCCGTCACAGTCTTTCGCGACATCATCGCCCAAGGCAAAGTGCTAGATCTCTACACAGGCCTGAGCGCGGGAATCCTGCGCCAAGCCGTCTACACAACCGCGCGCCTAGGCTTCTTCGACACATTCATGAAGAAACTAAGCGCGCGCGCCAAGGAAAACGGCACAGCCATCGGCTTCAAAGAGCGTGCAGGCGCGGGTCTAGCCGCAGGAGGTCTCGCCGCCATCGTCGGCAACCCGGCGGACCTCGCCCTCATCCGCATGCAATCCGACGGCCTGAAACCCGTCGCCCAACGCGCAAACTACACCTCCGTCATCGACGCCCTCGTCCGCATCAGCAAGCAAGAAGGCGTCACGCGGTTATGGGCCGGCAGCTACCCGACCGTCGTCCGCGCCATGGCCCTCAACTTCGGCCAATTAGCCTTCTTCTCAGAAGCTAAACAGCAGCTCAAGAACACGTCTTTGTCGTCGCGCACACAGACTCTGACTGCGTCGGCGGTTGCGGGCTTCTTTGCGTCATTCCTGTCGTTGCCGTTTGACTTTATGAAGACGAGGCTGCAGAAGCAGACGAAGGGGCCGGATGGCACCATGCCGTATAAGGGCATGTTCGATTGCTTCAGGAAGGTTGCGAAGGAGGAGGGGCTTTTGAGGTTTTACCGTGGCTTTGGGACGTACTATGTCCGTATTGCGCCGCATGCGTAAGTTTTTGTCCTTTGGCTTGATGTCAGGGTATGTGCTAACGAGTGTGATAGGATGGTGACGCTTATTGTCGCTGATTACTTGGGCTTCATCACGAAATGAGAGTGACAAGATGAAGTCTTGCTTTTGATGGGGTTGAGGCGTTGGGAGTGAGGGTTTCATGGCGTTTACACGTGGCTGCTATCGCCATTGATGTTGTTTCGGCATTGCCTTCTTTCATTTAGGTCCAGAGCGCTGTACGCGCTGTTCCCTCTGGTTCCCAATCGCCAGTGTGGGCAGCAAATAATGTCATGACGTTTCGCGGTGCTCGTGCACATGCAGATACTACAAGTCTAGATATGCTACCACTTACCGCTTTATCCAATGTGACAGTGCTACGTCTTGCGCATTCACCACCTAGAGGCCTCATATTCGGCAATCACAACGCGGGTGTCTTCTCTACAGACCTTGTTCCACTGCATGTAGCTAGCCGCACACCCTAAATCTTATCTCGTCTTGGGAGTCTCGTGCAGAAGCGTGAAGGCTGCAAAAAGGGATGGATACTGCATCTTTTGCATCGCATCTGCGTGCAACGCAGGAGTGATTGCACAATGAGTATTTATCGTGGGAACAGGTAATGGGGACGACCTCTGGGCTTTTGACTGAACAAAAGATCCTATATGGCTACCTGGACTCGATGGCAGAGTTTACAAAGCCTCTTGCAGTGATTCTGTTTCAGCTATTCAGTAACGACATACCTAGGTAGTCAGTCGCTGCCCCACTGTCCACGCTAGACCCTCAGCGTATCTGAGTCGCGCTGGGTTTGCAGCAACCCAAGCTCTGTCGCAATAGCGATGTGAAATAGTGTATACAAGGCTCGGGTGAAACAGGGTCCAGGCGCCAGCGCTCAAGAGGTTAGCGCAAGTACGTGATACCTCGGCCTACGCAGATTGGTCGCATGAAAATGTGGGGCTCAAGCCCCTATCGCCGAGCTCCCGACCTCAGACTTCATCTCTAATGTTCTTTCGGGACGTGTTCCCAACTCAGCAGCGCCCTTGAATGAAATGCAGATACACACAATGACATCACGTGGCATCAAGGCAGTAGGATGGTAGCGACAGCATGTATGTTTGTACGCATACGACGTATGTAAGTTCCAATGTGGCCCACCGACCAACCAAAAGAAATCCTAGCAGCAATCCGAGTGGAAAGCCTTCAATCTTCCCGTCCCCATTGTGTGAGGCCGAAGCCTTAGACTCCCCACTTCTCAATCTTCTTGTAAGACTTGTGCAAAACCGTCGCGGCCCGCCTTGCAACGCTGGTGCGCTTCACCACACTGACGGCGTCCTCGTCGACATCAACGCAGCCCGAGCTACCGACGGTCTCGGGTGAACAAAGCGGAGTAAGGGTCTTTGTGCTCATGTCGCAGAACTGATCGTCGGATCCAATGAAGTCAGGGCCCCAGGATGTGGCAGAGTTGCAGAGGTCCGCGGCTGTTTGGCTGGTCCAATTGGAGACGATGAGGTACTCGTGCATCCATTTAGGGCGTTCAGGGATGCTTCGTTTGGCGGGTTGCGCTGCAGGAGAGGGTTAGTTTGATCATCTTGTATATGCGGGCATGGACACACATACGTGCAATTGGTCCACTGTCTCCTCCATAGATGGTCGAATCGCATGTCTTCTCCTCGTCAGCGACCTCCTGGACACTGCTAGCATACGCATTGGTAGTGAACTTGAGTGCTGCGTTCACGATGTCGTTTGTTTCGTCTGCAGAGGTAGACGTCCGAAGTCAGTATATGTCTCACATGCCTCCGTAGTCAGAACTCACCTTTGTCGAGCCAGGTACACGCGGGGACGTATGGCTTTGAGCTGTCTTTGAGATTGCCTGCAGACTCTCTGCTGTTGTACCACCTCTCGCCACAGTGGCGGCCAATGTCGCCAGTCCAAGCCCCTCCATCCGTATCGTCAGCTTGGTTGACGCTGATCCAGGCGATGCAAGTGGCATCATCGTTGTTGGACACGCCAATGTACTCCGCTCGCCGACCCGAGCCTTGGTCTACGGTCACATCGCAGAAGCTGCCAGGATCAATCCCACAACCGCCTGCCTGCCCGCTGAAGCGATTGCCTTCGCCCCACGCGTACACTGCGGCGATCGAGCCACCCTAGAGTCTTCTTAGTCTTCACCAGTCTTTTGGAGAGACTGTTGTGGGCGCAACTTACCAGACTTTCAGACTCTTCGCCCACTCCGTGAAGGCCGGCTAGAAAGTATACCCGGTTAGCGGTGGAGTCTTCGATACTACTTTAAACTGTATCCTACCTTTAATCCTGATGCTTGGACCCTGGGGCTTATTGTCGGGTAGTTGGGATTCGGTAAAGGATACGATTGTCAAAGCACCGCTGACAAGGCCAATTGCGTTGAAGAAGCCAGACATCTTGAGCTTGATGATGTTTTGCGCGTGTGAATATGATATTGATGAGTAGTGAATGAGACTTGCAAGCAGTGATGGGGTCGGAGGCATATCAATATATAGGATTGTTTCCAGAAGCGAGCAGTATCTGACGGCGGATTTTGTCGACAACCCACGTGTGTCCGCATGCTGCCATGATGGTATCATGGTGCACGTAACCGCACGCAGCCAAGCGTATACCTGTAAGCATATTGATTGAAGTGGTACGAGGTTGACTGTGCCTCCGGCAAGCTCGGTGTATAACCACACATGGATTGGGCAATTACCTAGGTAACTGTTGAGTGAAATGTATTCCTGGCGCCTAAGTGCATAACAGAACTCCACGTGCTCGCTTCCGGCGGATGAATAGCTCGGTTACAGCTCAACAAAAACGTATCTCAATGAATCCAAGACCTTGGAAGTATTGGTTGTGGTGGGGTCAAGTCATGGGACGCGTGCTATTGTGGTGCACACGAAGGTGTATAAGGATATCGTCTTCGAAGCGGCTGGTGCAGAGCATCAATTCCGCAACATCTCAATCAATTCCGGAAGTCAATTCCACAGCCTTCACTTTCGATCAACATGAAACTCTCTATTAGCCTGGTTGGCATCTTCCTCACAAGTGCTTTCGCACTTTCGGTCAAACGACAGAACGGAGTTCCCGACTGCATCGACGGCGATAGATCCGGAGTGGGCGATTCATTTGGATCCAGTGAGTTCAAGCAGCCTGGCGTGGATCTTTACTATTCAGTGATATGATCTGACATGTACGCATAGAGCCTGACTGCGAGGACGAGTGTTTCATGCCTGAGCAGTCTGGGGATGGGGTGGAGCAGATCTGCCGAGGCTATTGCACCACGTTCCCAGTAGCCACTGGCCCACTGGTGTGGAACTGCATGGGCTCACAGTGAGGCTATTTGGATGAGTGTTCGAGCTTGGAGAAGCGTACGTAGTAGTAGATCAGTTTCGACGTGATTGCGTCTATGAATAATTACCTTGAATCGACCCACTATCTTGACTCCGCTTTCATAACTCGTATGTGATACTCTTACGGTACCTTGTACCCGCTCATACAGTACTTCGGTCAGCAGATGTCTCGGCATCTGCTTCCAAAGTATTCATCTGGACACACTACCAAGCCAAGAAGCATCACCGGCATGCCATACAGCATCTCCGATGCAGTGTAGTCAAGGATGTACAGTGATCCTTACTTGGTGTGTTGATAAAGTCACAAGATATCGTCATATTGCCGATGGGTCTGTCACCAAGAAACATTGTGTCACCAAGATCACCTTCCGCCAAGATCGTCCTCCGCCAGATGTCATCTTCTCGAGCTAGAATAGATGCGATAACTTCTCCATATCATGCCTGAGAAGCTTAATGCATGCAATGCGGCTACAGCCCGGGTAGTTCGACTAGAGTCGGCAACGTTGCATCTGCCACAAACGGACACAAAGTTGTCACTGGAGTACGAAGTAAGCCAAGATGGAAAGAGCGGCATGATTCATAGTTGAAGATCCTGCCCTCATATTAACAAGGGCATCATCCTTCCCATGGCCCACAGCCGAAATAGTAGTTACACGGAGCCACTCCACAGTGAAAGGAATATGTTGAGTGCCGAGGTGTCTATCACCACTCAACTTCTATTGCATACCCAGGCAGGTACGCCTTCGCCGGGGCACTCTACAGCACGAGTACCTACCTAGGTAGGTACGTATCCGGTTGGGTACCAATTCGAAGAGTCCGCAGTCAAGAGACAGATACTTAGATACCCTTCGTGATGAACGTTACAAGATGACGTCGGCCTTCGGCTTCAGCCGAAGGCCGTACATACGATCCGAGCCAACGGCAACGCTCGTGGGCGTGCCGGCCCGGTTATGCAGCGCGCGATATCAGTGGCTATCACACCCATTGGCACTTTCTCTTGGGCTCATCTTGGCCCTTTACCAAGATGGATAAGTCGGCAGGTGCCTTCAGTTTTATGCAGTTGGGGATAGAGCCGTCGGGCGTGATTAATTGGAAGGTGTGATTGGAGCTGCCAAGCCTCGTGACACAGCGCCTAGCGAACTGTGCCACATAAGCATCTTGGCCCGCGGGGCGAGCGGGAGCTTGGCGACCTCGGGATGCATCCCGTAGCTTGGCACCACGCCACATCATAGTGGACGGCAGTAGAGCATTGCTGAAACGGGCATTCCAACTTAACCGGGCGTCGTCCTACGGATATCGGCTCATGCATGATGCCCAGGTGTGGTTGCAATCTAATGAGCGGAGTATCCGGTGGATGAGGACGATTTTACCCGTGGACGCAGTCGACTTGGCAGACTGCAACCCTATTATGCTAGGCCTCCCCAAAGAAACATGGCATCTGGATGAGGGCTTCGGAGCTTCTCTACTCTCTGTTGCACAAACGTTCAGCTTGTTTGCAGGCTATCGTTTACTGATAACAACGCCCCGAAATCATCACGCGCACAAGACTACCTGGACATACATCGCCTGGGCATCCCTTCGCGATGCAGTTCCTAAATACCTGTAGACTGGCATCAGTCGCTCTACTGTTGTTTCCTTTCAAAGTACAAAGGCACGTGTCACCTACCGTCCGCATCTATTGAACTCGTCGACTTATTCTCCGCAGTGCCGCCAATTTGACCTTGCGCTTCTTCACGGAGAGCCAAGATGACACCTGCTCTTTCCGCAACAGCAGTGGAGCCCTGACGTTTACCTCATCGAGCATTCCCACCATGGATCATTGCTTCAACCTAGAAGATATCTTCGGCGGAAACACCACCCAAGGTTTCGTCAACCAAAGCGCCTACCCACCCTTCTCAGCCACGGCAGGCATCAACTGGTCGGTAGAGAACGCCGCATTATACAACCCCCAAGCGAACTACACCAATGTTCTCTACCACCTACACGTGCCAGGAGCCAAAGCAGCCGAACAGTACGCAGATCGCCGCGTGAACATTTACCCTGCTAAAGACTGTTACAACGCGGACCCGAACAGCGACGCCACCATGCCACCACTACTTCCCTGGTATGGCTACGACTGCGTCAGTGACAGAGATGGAAACTGCGGCACGATCGAGTATGATGTCCGCAGCTTCTACCTCCTACCAGGCACAAGGGAAAGGGATCAGTCAGGCCGATGTTTATTGTCTGCGAAATGGGGTGCTGCCTCGAGTATTTACTCGTCTTCTCGTGTCATTTTAGGCGCCGTTTTGAGCGCGTCTCTGGCCATCTGGTATGCCTGGTAGTCATGATAGTCCTGTGTTAGTTTTGTACTTGACAAGCAGTCGCCTACATGAACGCCTTTCGTTGAACTGTAGATCGTATCCAAAACTATTTATACCTGTACATGGACTATGGAATGTGTTCCAAACTATATCACATGTTCGCCGACGCTACCGTCACTAGCCACCTCGTTAACAATACCACTTTTGAGTGTATCATCCTACCTTCTTCTTTCTCATCCTCTCCTTCCTCATGTATTGCCACACCCAACGACACGCAGTGTAAAACCCACACCTAGACCATCATGATAGGACCCCAAGATCTCATGAAATGCAGCGCCCCCGTACTCCGCAAGCACTGCATCAGCCAGCGAGCGACACCGCAGAGCCACATAGGCAGACAAGGGAGCACAGAACAGGACAAGCAAAGCAAACAGCACGGAGAAGATCGAACTGTGCGCAACTCCCGCAACTTCAACGCTCTCGTGAGACAAAGTGATGCTTAAAAGACAAACGAATAGTGACAATAGAGGAAGCGGGACCATGACTGACACCATCTGAATGGACGGCCCAACAAGGTGCGCTCCACACTGTGACTACCCGACGTAACTGGAAAGTCACTATCGCCTCATGTGTACTGAAGATGGTGGGGCCCGCCCTTCCACGACCTCAGTGCAGAAGCGGCATGCCTTCAGCATGACAATATGATGTGGTCGGCGAAGCTGGTCTCGCCGCCCACATATACCAGAAACGTTCCAAGATACCATCTCTCGATTAGCAAGCACGCGAGCGAGCATACCGGGGTAAGCAGCCACGAATATCATACCACGTGCTACAGCCATCACATCCATCGATCCCTCGGTACACAAAGCTACACCCCCACACGTCTCATCCACTAACCCCCGCAAACCCCCATCACACAACGAGGCAACATGCCCTCACCTCCTCCCACCACCAATATCCTGGCCCAACCTATACCCACTAATCTTCTCCCACTCAATCTTCTGCCTCGTAATCGGCAACTGCCTCCTCAACGCCTTGAACGCGCCCTCACTCAGACTACCAAACGCCCTGTTCAGATCCTCCTGATACTTCTTCTCCTCGGCCGCAATCTTCCTCACAACCTCGCTTCCATTCGCACTGGCACCCGCACTGAGGCTCACCTCCTTAGTCGTGAGCAGACGCACGTTGCCGTCTTCGTAGTAGTGCACATCGACTTTTATGCTGCCGGTGATGGAGCCGGAGGAGGTGTCGTAGATGTAGGAGCTGCGCCAGCGGCCGTTCCAGTAGTTTGTGGGGGAGTACTTGTTTGCGACCGTGATGATGGCGAGGGAGGAGGGGGAGGAGGGCACCGGGTATACGCCGTGAGAGGACTTGGGGTAGTGTTCTGAGGCGTGGGTGCTGAGGGACTTGTTTAGGCTCTTGCTGTTAGGGTGAGGTTAGGTTAAGCTTTTATGCGGCATGGGTGTGTTGGTAGCCAATGGGTGTGCGCGAGGGATGCGCGCGGGATTGGCTTGGCGAGGGGCGGGGCGGAACGTACAGGAGCTCTTCTTGTGCGCTTTCGACGACGTAGCTTTGCACAGCGCTGGCTTTGCCCGTGGCGTGGTCAAAATCAAAGGAGCTTTGTGTGTCGATGTCGTAGTAGCGGCCGTCGCCTAATGAGTTGTACTGGCTGACTAGGACCTCGGTGCTGCCGCCGGGGAGCTTCGTTGTGGTGAACTGCTCCTCATTGTACTTTTGGAAGGCGGGCGAGAGCTCGTTTTGGACGGCGTCGTCGCCGAGGATTGACTTGATTGCCTTGGTCACATCGGCGAGCTGTGGTGCTGTTAGCAGGTGTACTGGTGGGAGGGAGCTCTGTTTTGGTGGGGGAAGTACCTCGCCAGGCGGCGCGCTGTCGATGAAGGAGGAGAGAGCTGATGTGCGTGACATAGCTGCGATTTACCTATGTAGCAGAGGGCGGGTATGCTTCAGTGGTTGTCTCAATTGTTTGGCGCGTCGTGGAGTTGCGGGCGGACGTCGAGGCGCGCAGCCGCTTAGTGGGGCAAGGGCCAGCAGGGCGAACAGGGGTCAAACATCCATGTGCCTATAGTCGATTGCGGAGGAAGCTACGTCAACAATGCAGTACACGCGGACGATATTCGCAGTTCTTGTTTCATACTAGATTTGAAATTCGACAATGGGTATCTATATGTATCGAGCAACTATCCTTGGCCTCATTAACCCTGGAACGCCGCGCTAAGCCTTGATCAATGCTAACAATATCCTACAAGATGTCATATATGGCCATCACTCGATGCTCATCTTCATCAAGCCGTCGTTGGTATCTGTCATGCCCTGCAGACCTATCCGCTTTGGGCCCAGTGTCGGCGTCATGCTCATGCTGCCTCCACTGTTTGAACGCTCACCGTGTGACTGACCGCTGATCGATGTCTCCCGACTGGCTTTAGCATTCGTGCCCCAAAGACTGCTGTCCCTCTGTGCGGGTGACTGCGAAATGACCGGGCTGTTGTGAACACTGAGGCCTGGGGAAACAGCACGCCGTTTGATTGAGGCTTCGTCAAAGTCGTCGTCTCGTCGGCGTTTGTTCGACTTTTTCAAGGCCTCAGCTGCTGTGGGGGGCTGCATCGGACCTGGTGTAGATGCTCGGGATGCTCCGCCATTCATAGAAGGTGAGTCCATGTTCATGTCCTCGCTCATTGCGGATGACTCTGCGCGAGGGAAGGATGGCGGTGGAGTATGTGCGGCGCGTTGGTTCCAGAATCCGTTGCTTATCGAGTTGCGACCACTGTGGAGACTACCGAATGCACCGAAAAGTCCCTTAGACGTTGATCCGTCCAGACTCATGTTGCTCTCGCTGCCCTCTTCCGGCACACCCTCGAGCGGACCGTCCAGCCCGGGTACTGTGGGTAGTAGATTGGGCGATGATTGCGCTGTATTAGAGGGCCGCTCCAGATCCGTGTCGCTCTCTCTCACTTGTCGGATGATCTCGGCTTCGCGGCGGAACTCGCTATCAACAGGTGCAGCTTCTTCGAACAGCTCCGCTCGGATGCGACCGAATTGCCTCGATTTGGGCTAGTAAAGTTAGCATCTGATGTCTGCGTGACAACGGAAGTACATACCAGTAGATTGCCTCTCCGTGTGACAACCCGCCTCACCACACCTGGAGTCCGTGGCAGATTACCGCCCTCGTCTCCGCTGTCATTGCCAGACGAGATGTGAAGGTCGTTGGCAAAGAGCGACAGGCTCTCTCGTCGTGATCCCGCTTTCCGCATAGCCGCTTCTCGCGCAAAGTATCCTGTATCCTTGCCGTTTGGCGGCGATGCTGGCCCAGGGCTTGCCATGGAGCTGTGTCCGCTGGCCGAGCTCGAGCTCTTCCGGCTGCGACCCTTGCGCAACCTCGCCCTATGCATGCTCGCAAAGTTGGGCTGTCCACCAGGCGAGAACAAGTTCGACCACGCGTTACCGGTATTGAGTCCTGGGAAGAGAGTGTTGGTCTTCGCCTGCGGGGTCATGATCATGGGGTCGTCGTTGTCCTCAGGGTCCAGTGGATCCACCTCGTCCGAAGAGCTGCTAGAGTCCTCCGAGCCCATCATGTTGATGCTGCCGACTGAACTGGACGGGGCGGTTCTATCGCCATGGCTCCAGCCTCCTTGCATGCTCACATTGGGCGAGTCGAGCAGCATCGAGTTGGAGCGAGGCTTCCGCGGCGGTATCTTGATGCCCTTTTGCGTGATCGTCGGCGAGGAATCCGGCGAGGATTGGTCGGGGAGGGTCGAGTGGTGGAGGTTGGTGCAGGCTCTCGAGAACTCGGCACCGCGCGACCGTCGGGGCAGCACAGAGGCCGGCGACGCGTACGTGTTGCGCGAATCTAGCTGGGGCGAGAGAGGCACACGGGCAGCGAAGTGGGCGGGACTGGGCATGGGCGACTCTCGCGCAGGCATTTGCAGCGACAGGCCTCGCGAGAGGAAGTCGGGTCGACGCGGTGTGCTGGGGCTGGCGACGATGGTCTGATCATCTTTGGACATGCGAGCGGGTTCGCGGAATTTCGGAGAGGGCTCAAGACGGGGCGTGCTGTCCGAGAGCGACCGTGCTTTGGGCGAATTCGTCTTTGACGGCGTTGTCGCCAGTTGAGGTTGCGACTCCATCATGCCTCCCTCGCCCTGTTCGGCGGTACTGCGCTCGCTACCGATGTCTGGCGTCATCGTCAACATTGAGGTGGAAGGTTGATATGACAGGAAGCGACCTGAAACGCATTCTCTCAGCAGCGCGCTGTGATCAGAGTCAATTTGTCGGGACTGGTGAATGGCCCGTCCGTTGAACGTCAATGTCACGAAGCGGGGCCTCTCGTCACGTGCAAGCCACCGTCATGGGTGAACCATGCTGTGAGGCTTTACCTACAACCGAGCCCTTTGAATATCTCTGAAATTGAAACTTTTGTAGCACAGGCTGTTTGCGTCAACTGTAGTACTATACGAGACTTATTAACAACTTCCATACGCCTTCGGTATAATGCTGATGATGACGCGTAGGTCACCCATAGATCACCCGTGCCTTCGTACCCCTGAACACTCTTTTCATGCTATTGCTAAGAGTCCACAATTCCTTGCACCCACTCAATGTCCTCCCAAGTTGCCTCCCAGATGTTGAGGACTGTCATTGTCCATTCTTTATCGTCGCGCTTCATGGTGCCAATGCAGCGGCAGATCCGCCCTTGCTGTAACAGTCTTCTACTGTCGTACTCGAAGAGCTGCACCGACTTCCAGATAGCAGCATTATACACTGCCTTGATATAGGGTGGCTTGGCGTGGAAGAGGTCGCAGAAAGTGAACTGCTGCTCTGTTTCCGTCCGCTGCGACGCAAGCACTCTGGCATACATCTCAATCATGATGTGCTTCCCTGATTTGGATGCCTGACAGCTTTGGTTGATCACTTCACCGATACGGAAACATGTTCTGAGCAGTAAGTTTGACGAAAGACCGATGATGGGTGAGCGGTCACGGACAGCCTCTGGAAATGGTGGCCTGACAAACGGTTTGCGTATCTTGGATGAACCTAGATCGCCAGTTGCGGCTTGCAGGCGGGTCGTGAGAGTGACCGGGGAAGTGAACTGCTTTGACACGGACTGACAGGTCTTCTTGCCAGGACTTTCATCAAGTATGATAGGGGCATCCGCAGAGGTACCGGGAGTGTGATGCAGTCTGTCATCGCCCTTGTCCCCGGGCTGCACAGAGCGGTTCAAAGCAGGATTTGCAAGGTCAGGACATGCGTCGTTAATCTCGGATGTCAATGTGAGCAGGTCGTCATCGTTGATGTCAAAGTCGAAGTCGTCTTGCGCAAGCATCGAGGTCTCAACCTGATGTGGTGCCAGGGATGCATCAACTTTTTCAGCTTCACTGGTATCAAAGTCGTTATCGTCGAAATCAAACTCGCAGAGTGCGGTCGGATACTGCACAGGCAATGTGGCTACTGTATCTTGGCTAACATTTCGTATGGTTTCGGGACTCGCGAAACCATAATCTGTCACATTGCAAGCTTGACTGATACGGTCCTGGTGTGAAACCGCCCTTCCGTTGCCGGTTGTTGTCGATCGTTGTGTTTGCGCATCGTCAACAAATATGGACTGCGTTGTCGTCGACAGCGGAGCCTTAGGTCTAGAGGCCGCGGAATTGCGTGCAGGTTTTGTTACCCGAAAGCTCTCCGATACTCGATGTTGTTCGGGGAGTCCGTTTCCTCCCAGATTCACGCGCCTGCCATCTGGTCTGTTCCCTTGAGCGGCCAGCCGAGGTCGCTTGCGTCGAGGTTTCGGGGGCGGGCTACTCGGCACTGCCGGCGAAGGAGCATATATTTCCAAATGCGTTGGCTCTTCTGCGCCACCAAGACCGAGATACCGTGCAACAGTAGAGTTGTGTCGCCTTCGGTCGTTGACGGCGGCTCTCCGCCGGGCCTGGTTCTGCTGCACGGGTGCCGCGGTTGACGAGGGAGGCGTCGAAAACTGCGTCGAGGGCTGATTGATGGCCGTGAAACTATAAGTTGACGAGCGAGTGTGAGTGCATCTGCATATTTCAGGTTAGTTCAAGCGATATGAGATAAAAGCAACGTGTAGTGAGAAAAGGTGAGTGAGCGCGCGTCGGGCTTCTCACGCGTCATCACCAGTTCGTTCTCTCGTTGTCCCCGTGTCCCCATCGTGATGCAGCGCGTTCGATGCATCCATGCTGACTCTATGCGTGAAGCGATACGATATGGAAGCGGAGTGAGAGATGAGGTGAAGAGGGTTGGTGTGGTGGGTCGCGACTTCCATGGTCCCTTACTCAGCCCAAAGCCACCCCACTGCGGGGGGCTTGCGCCCGACCAAACAACCATAGCTTCATCTTATCGCGTGCGCATAGGCAACCATTACTACTTAGACTTCCGCTACGAAGCCCTGCCACCAGCTCTGACTTCCTGCAAACTTTGCACCACTCGTCAACACATGTTCCGTTGAACCCCGAGTGTTCTATTCTTATCTGTAACACCGGCTCTCTCCTTCCAGACCGACCCTCCGACCTTTCTCAGACCGTGGTGCAAACACCAGACCCTGATTCTGTCCAGATTCGTTCTGACAGCCAAGCAAACATCCTGTTCGGGGCGCTTTCTTTTTCTCGCCTCCCAAATATAGCAGGTCTTACCCTGAAGGGTCAAACGAAGCGACAAACGTACGATGCCTGTAAGTTCTTCTTCAGACTCGTTTCTCCTTAAGAGCGTTCAAATACCATGTTCTCTTCCGCAGCAGCCCCGTTTCATTCATCCTTCAAATCACCATTCCTACCATAGCCATGATTTCCCACGCTTCTTGGTACGACGGACAACCGCTTCTCTACGGAGAGACGCTTCGTAGAACTTCTTCTTCGTGTAGCGGTGCATCTTCTGAACTGCAGGCACTTCCTTTATACCGCAAAAGTCTGTCATTGTCAAGCGACTCGTCAGTCGAGGCGTCAATCGAACCCCCTCGCAAAACACTTCACCACCACAAGGACCCTAAAGCATATGCGGACCTTCCGATTTTCGAGAACCCTTGCCCGCTGTGCTTCTTTGAACACTGTCACACGGTACTAAGAACATGGATCAAACGTAGAAGCACGCTTTCTCGGCTGTCACGGTCCAGATCGATCGATTGACGAGCGAGCAATACGAGGAGAATGTAAGTTGTTCTATCGAGATTGCTGGTCTCATGCTAATTAGTACAGGATGTCGGTGGTGTCGTTGATCTCATCGAGGTCATCCGCATCCAGGCATCTGGTCCTACGGAAGCAGCACGAGCTCTGCGTAAGAAGCTGTAAGCCATATTCCCGCACATCCACAATATGCACTAACAAGTCCGCAGCAAGTATGGAAATGTACATCGCCAGATCCGCGCCCTTGTCATAATGGACGCTCTGATTCAGAATGCTGGTACAAGATTCCAGAAAGCGTTCGCGGATGAGCCACTTCTTGAGCGACTCCGCATCCTGGCTAGGGACGACACAGTCGATGCTGAAGTACGGCAGAAGGCCAACGTTCTGTTCCGAAGTTGGGCTGTCGCATACAAGGGAACGCCTGGCCTTGAGCGGATAGCTGCACTACACAAAGAACTTCCTCGTACCAAACGTCCTCAGCCACAACAATCTCGGATTGTGCGACAGCAAGATGCCGAAGCTGCGCGCGAGCGTGAGGAGCATTCGCAGTCTCCTCCTAGAAGCAGGCGTCCGGAGCCACCCCATACGTCATCTTCACGGACGACCACACCTGTTGTACTCGGTGCTGGTACCCCTCTTCCAACAACTTCGCTATTCAAGAGGGACAAGAAAGACAAGAAGAAGACCAAGGGGCAGCCGTTCAACCTCGAGAAGGAGAAGGGCCAGATGCTTGAGACAATGGCATCGGCAAATGTCGCCAGTACGAACCTACTGAATGGCCTGCAACTCATCAACCGAGAGCAACAGCGTGTCAGTGAGAACGCGGAAGTTATGCGACGCTTCGAGACGTGCAAGCAACTCCGTCGTCAGATCTTGCGCTACATTCACCTGGTCGAGTCTGAGCAGTACATTGGCGGTCTTCTCAACGCCAACGACGAGCTAGTCAAGGGCCTCATGGCCTTCGAGCTTATGGACAAGAGCATCGACGACGACAGCGATAGTGATAACGAGGAGGGCAACGTGTCTGCTGCTGAAGCTGCGATGGGTAATATGGGTCTGAATGAGTCTGCCCCTCCGAAGCCGCCTAGGCCCACGAGCATTCCCATGCCTCCGCAGCGCGTCGAACCAGACAGTGAGCCAGAGGAGGATGAGGATGATCCGTTCGGAGACAGTAATGGTAAGACTACTGCAAACATCTCTTTCTCCCCTAGCTAACACGCCACAGCCGTCAAAACACCATTCGCAGAGAAGGGCCAACCGACTTGGAGAGACGTCTAAGCTATCAAAGACACGATACGGACACGACCTGCATGTTCAAGGCGAGACACGGTGTTGGGCTTTCCTCATCTCATGTTCAGCAATACCCTTTCCTACCGTTTCACCATCTAGATAGATCTCAATACAACATTCCATGCCATCCACCATGCATTTCCATCTTATGCATGCCCCGCGCGCGCCTCTGACCGAACGCGCGGCATTAGCCACGTTCACTGCCACGCGGGCGACGTCATGCAGCCCCTAGCGTCGGCCTGTCATTGGCCTAGCGCCACGCGCAGCATTGAAGCAGGGCTGGATGCCCTCTGCGACCGTATTAATCTCCCCTTTGCCTCCTCGATACCACTGCCTACTATCCCGCTACAACCCTCACCTTTCACGCACCTTCATCGCATAAACTGTAAGTTCAGCCCTGATCTCGTGGCTGCGAACACCGCTAACGTCATCGCAGCGCAACTCCGTCATCTCTTTGAACCAACAGTCACGAACCCGCGACCGTTCATCTCCGAGTCATAACGCTTCCTAAACGCGCGCGACCCACGCATCTACATATCTCGCAATGCCTGCCTCTACCAACTCTGTCTCTTCGGCCGCCGGCTCGATTGTTAAGCCTCAGGGCGGAAAGTGCAGCTGCATCAGCACCGACGACTGCAGTTGCTGCTGCATTCCTTGCACGGTCATGTAGACGCGACGACAATATGAAGAGCCTCATAAGACTTCGACCGACGGCAGCATATGCGCGTGCCGGAGCGGTGACGGACGGCACGCGTCAGGCGATGGGCACGATAAGGGAAGGACGACTGGCATAAGGTGTTTTGGGACATTTTGAGCGGCCTCATTAGGTGTAGCGAAAGCGATAACATGCGCTCAAGGAAATGAGGCTTTGGGGGCTTTGTTTTGGGGTTTGGAGTCTTCTGGAGTGTTGCATTGGATTGATTGCTTTATACCAATACCATACATATATTTCGAATTACACAACACATTCACATTCACATTCAAATTCTACATCTGCTTAGCGGTTATAACTGTGCTATGAACACGCGTTCCTTGTAAATTGCCTCGCAGTCAATATCGTAGACATGCCTACTTTGAATTGTCAAGATACACCAGCGCCAAGCGGCCCCATCTGAAGCTAGTCCGGCAGCCGGGCAAGCAGGGCTGAAGCATGGCAGTTGTGGCGCGCTGGCGCGATGACATGGCGTCACCCAAGTACGCCCGAAGCCTATTGCCTTGTAAACCTCGTTTCTGACATCTTAACCCCATTCTCACCGTCGCAAACTTCTCCAGATCATATCTTTTCTTGTTGTACATATCGCGTTCTATTTGTAAGTCCGATTGCCATGGTTTGATGCATACGTTCGCTAATGGGTCTGATAGTGCTTGAGACGTCATCCCCCCTTGCGCACATCGAATCCTTCGTCTCCGCCCTTACGACTCCATTCGGTATCGCCTCGTCTCGCATCGCATTTATCCGCCGCGCTTTCTTCGCCGTATTCAGCAAATATGCCCGCGTCTACAACTTCGAGCACGACGTCTATCGTCAAGCCTGGTCCCGTCAAGGCGCCATGCTGGTGCGGTGACGATTGCCAGTGTTGTGTCATTCCATGCACCGTCATGTAGACTTCGACGATGGATAGAGGGAGGATGAACATATATACCAGGGCGCTTCAGGAGTTACTTCGTTTGGATATGTTGTTTGAGCATGCGCTTGGGAAAGAGCTGGATAAGAGGAGGAATGTGACGAGGCACGAATCACGCATCGCATTGCTTGGTATCTATTGAGCATCCTAGCGTTACGTCATATCCTCAATACGGTTTTGTTTACAATCGTGAGCACTATCGTGGACTTGTCATGGAAGAAGATAGCAAAGAAGCGGAGGGTAAGAAGAAGGAAGAACGGTACAACTAAGTACCAAGCTTTAGTCGCACTACATAGTGCCTTCGCTCATGCCACTGCAGGCGCCAGTGGCACGCGAAGAATTCCAAACTCCTGCGCCATGTCCTCCAAAGTATCGTTGTGTACTTGACCTAAGTCTCGCCCCTCATGATAGCCTTTGAGGGTTTGATTGTACAGGTCGTGCTGCATTCGCTGCCATTGAGTATCACCCAAAGCTGCGAGCTTCTTGGATATTGTATAGATAATCTGTGACAGGTTAGCAAAGATGCAGTATCAAACGACTTCCATTTACCTTTGCAGCCTTCTCCCGTGCCTGCTTATCCATTACCTTCTGAAGCTTCAGCTCCCGCTGTAAGCTACTCTCGGCTGTAACTCCTTCCGCGACATCCAGGGGTGGAGCTTTGAGGGCCGCCTTCCCCTTCTCAGGCATCCTCAGAATAGCCAGACCTTCTAGAGTCTTGACGCGCGATAGCATCGTATATGCACTCCCACGAAACAGTGGCGAAGAAGCAACACTCTCCGCTAGATCCACAATGACCATCTCAAAGGTCTGCCCTTGACTCTTGTAGTCGGTGAGGGCATATGCAGGAGTGACTGGGAGCGATGTGAATCTATATCCAGACTCCTTTTTGGTGCGAGCGGAGGCACTCCTGGGAAAGATGGCGATACAGTTCTCTGGAAGTTCGACTCCTTCTGCGTAGTTGACTCGGGGGAGGTTGGCGTGATGTTCTTTCAACTCGACTACAACGTATTGCGGGCAATCTTCGAGCCTGAAAATGTTGTCATCAGAGGTATCAAAATGTTGATGTCGGTCCTCGTCTCTTTTGCTGAGACCTACGTGGCGAACCGTGCCTAGGGATCCGTTCACAACACCGACATTTGTGTGCATATTGCGGGTAATCATGACCGGCATCCCGACATGCAGAAGCAGAACGGGATCCATAGCATTGTGATCTTTGGGTCCAACTCGCTGGAGTATCGCGGCTTCTTTGGGAGAGCATGTTTTGGCCTTGCCACGTCTGCCTTTACCGGCCGCACTGCGGGTATACTGACATGTCCAGTTGAATAGGGTTTCTTTCCTAGCCTTCGAATGGACGATCGCGCGCTCTTCATTACATGCTCGTCGCATCGTATGCCTACGCACCAATATCATGGCGTCGCGGAATTTAGCCCTGTCATCAGGTCCAAGACGATCCAAGCGTCGACTTTCGAGCAGCTTTATCGTCGCATCGTCTACTTCCCGCTCGCGAACCTTGCGTAATGCCTCGATGAAGGGTTTTTGATTCGAACTTTGGCGCACGACCTCGTCGAGCGTAATGACCTCGGTGCGCTGATCCCATAAGATGTTGCTAGTTGGGTTCTTATTCCAAGCTAACTGCTTTGTACCCTTTTCCATCTTTTTACGGATGTCTTCATTCAGCATGTCATACACGTTACTGGCTGCCACGCATGGTAGTTGCAAGAAGTCGCCGAAGAACAGCATGTCGACATTGCCGAAAGGTATTTCACCGTCGACCGCGCCATTGTGTACGCCACCCTTCACGTTCGATAAAACCTCGTCGACCTCGAAGAGCTGTGGTTGTCCAACCATAGAGACTTCATCGACGATGACTGTGTTCACGAAGCGAACTCTGTTTTCAACGCTTTCGGATCTCCTAGCTGAGTTTGAAATCTCGTGCTCATCAAGTGTTGTTCCATCCGGGTTGTTAATCTGGTGAATAGCAAGTCCAAAGGCGCTATGTAGGGTCGTCCCCTCAATCTGGCTGGCAGCGATGCCCGTCGGCGCAGTGATAGCGAGGGTGTGGAGACAGTCCATGGCCTTGAACCACTCTCTTATCGCATTAATAACATGAGTCTTGCCAGTACCGCCGACACCCGTAATGAGCATACGCCTAGCTTTATAGGACTGGGGGTTTGCCATTCGCTCTAGACAGGCGTCGACCACGAGAGCAAGTGCATAACTTTGCTTTAGGTTCAAACTTTTCGCCTGCTGAAGCTTGGCAAATGTCAGCCAACCGAACTCTGTCGGGTTTGTGGACGAGCTGGTCGTAGAGGTGTTGGACACGCCGATATGCCTCGTGTGGGGCACGTCCTTGTGACGCCGACTCTCCTGCACTTCGCCTCGGCTTTGTGCTTTCCGTATGGTCTGCTCCATTTGCTCATATGCTTTTTTGTTGGCCAACGCTGCTTTTCGACAACTATCCGTGAAGCGGGCACGACCTGTACGGTTGAAGCTAGTTCCAAGCGGTTGATCAAATCCAGGTATTGCGTTGGACTCCGGTTGATCAAACGCGCCCGCCGATCTTAACGCCTCCATGCCTTGAGCCTCCAGGCGAGTAGAGCCGGTATCAGCTTGGGCGTCAAGTTGTCTCAGAATCTGAGCCGTCTCATAGGCATGCTGTTCCCTAGTATCTGCGTCAAGCTCCCATTCGTTCTCCCCAGCGTCGCGTTCCGGATAATCGGGATCAGCCAGTTTACCAGCTTTCGCTCGCTCACGACGATCCTCTTTCGCCTGTCTGTCCATATCTCGCAGCATTTGGATGCGGCTCGTGACAAGCCTATTCTCCCGACTGTACACCGTCTCTTCAGCTTCGAAGCTTGCCAGAGCCTGCACCCAATCTTGGCCTCTTGTTCGCAAGTCCGTTGCTGTGCGCCACGGCTTCAAATATACGAGGAGCAGTTGCGCACGCTTCTCGAGCTTTGCCACATCTTCGCAATGTTTGTCATGAAAAAATGCACCAAACGGGACTGGCGTGGCTTGCTTGCCGCGCTCGAACATGTAGTGTGTGTCGCGCAATGGGTGTGGCCATCGAAAGCAAGATCGAACATGTGCACGCGCTCCACCCTTGTTGGGTCTACCCGAAGCGGCCGGTAAGGGAGGATGCAGATGCTTCGTTTTTCTCTTGAACCAGGAGACGAATTGGAACAGCGACAGATGCTCAAGTCCTGCTCCACGATAGATGTAGTCCTGGACTGGGTTCCCGAAAACTAGTTTACCTTTCTTGTTGCGAAATACGTTATTGGTAGTCGTGTGCGTTGACTCGTCGTCGTTCTCCGCATGATCGTCAAAGTTTTGTGTGCCGCGGTCCACGTGGGCCGTCGAAGTTTCCAGATCATGATCATCTGTTGGATCGTACATAGCATCGATGGTTCGTAAGTCGTTGTTCGTGAAGTCTTGACCCGTACGGTCATATCCGGCCGTATCAGGCATGTTCAACTCAGCAGGTTGTTCTGTCGGCCAGTCTTCTTGCCCGGAGGTTTGGCCGTGGCCGTCCAATCCTTCGCCCTCTTCTTCCTGGCTGACCATGTAGTGCGGACCATACTTCTCCTCATAATCGACGTGCCCTACATAGCTACCGAGGTGCAATTTCACAAAGTCATCAGAGGTGTAATGGTCTTGGCCGTTTACAATGCACTGTGATACGAAGGACAACGGCATTTCTGGCATGGTTAGTGCGTGCTGGATGACTGTAGGCGTTTCAACATACCCGTTTCTCTATTGATCCTGTTGCTGGTTCCGACAATAAACTTCCTGCCAATTTGTTCATTCGTCTTTTCCAAGCCAGCCCAATACGTGTCAATTGCGTGTTGCGTGTCGAGAGAAAACTGATTGAAGTTGTCCAAAGAGCGCTCCACCTTCGTCATGTATTTGGTCATATAATACGCATGTGTAGACGTCTCCTTGCCAAGGAATATCGGTTGCATATCGTTGTTGCACCTGAACAGCGTGCTGATCATGGGCTGGAATGAAGTCAACTGCTCCTCGTAGCCTTCGTTGCGCAGCAGGGCTATATCTCCATTGTCGAGAAGTTTTGTTTCTGGCTCTGGCTTTCGTGGGTAATCGTATCGACAACCACCTAAAACCGTGTGGTCGCACTTTGGACATATCCTGCAATTGTGCTTCTGCGTTCGAAAGGTCACCTATGTAAGTCCGTCAGCTTTACACTTAGCATGTCAAGCCGACAAGAGAATCGGCATAAAGGTCAGAGAAGACTTACCTTCTGCAAATCCTGGCGGGTTCGTTCAAGACGCTCAAGGTCAGGTTGAGAATACTCCGTCTGTGTAGGAATACTGGCTCTGCCGGATGCGGAAACGTTGTTGTGTGCATCACGTCCGCGTTCAAATACTGGCACGTCTCTGCGCTGATTTGAATTGGGTGAGTCGTCTGCACGTGGGTCATTATGCAGATCGTGGTCTTCCGGATCAGGGGGGGTGTTGGGGTCATCCGGTGGTATCGTCGGTGGAGGTTGGAAGGTGAGATGATCATGATCAGTCTTTTCCTTGATCTCGGTCTGATCTTGAAGATTGAGAAGCTCTGTACCAGGAATATGAACCTGGCAGATAGGGTCCAAATATTTACGCAGTAGTTGCTGAAACTTCTCTTTTGTGTCCTCGTTCTCGAACATACGCATGAAATCTTCCCGTTCGGGAAGGCCCTCGATCCAGATCAGATAGTGCAAGTGTAACCCACCATGTGAGTTTGTCTCCACAGTGCCGTAGTGAGCGCTCGGGTGCCCAAAGACGCCTTTATAATCCTGCTTTTTCCCATCGTGATCATCTTGTTCAGCACCTCTGACCCGTGCTTCAGACCTCTTACCAACCATGACCTCGAAGAGAGCCTGAACGACAGCATGAAAGTATTGTGCCGGCGCGACGGGATTCTTCGCAGCTACGTCCGCTCGCACATACTCCGAGTAGCGTTCTCGCTCGATCTCCGGATGCGCGTTGTCCAGATCAATGTCGAAACCGCATAGCTTCAAGACCATCCTACTGTGAACATCAGATGGACTTAATGTGAGCCAGAAAGCGGGACGACCGTACTTCATCATCATGGCAAAAACTTCGTTACGACTCTTACGACGAGCTTGATGTGAACCAATGATATCGCCGGTCACCGCTTTGACGTAATGCGACAGTGTGTCCAACAGTTCTTGGGTTTCGGCGTCGACTGGATGAGAGTAATGATCAGGATTTGCTTGACGGTCCACCAACTCCTGCAGGTTTTTCTGACTAAGCATTGCAAGCTTCGCTGCCGCCTTCTTTCCATACGGAGTTTCGCACTTGAGCGACGTCAATCTGCTCGTCTCATGCCTGACTAGCATATTGCATATAGCGGGGAGAAACCAGGTGTGATCGCAGAATCCGGCTCCAGCAAGCCTCAACATCGCATTGCCTGTCTTGGCTGGGCCGCGGCTCAATAACAGCTTGATGTGCTCGCGAAATGACAGGGACTTGGGGAGTTCATCGTTGCGCTCGAGATTGCAGCCGCCCTCGCCGTAGGGGAATAGTTGTGGAAAGAGCTCGGGAAGATGAGCACGATCATATTCACGAGACAGAATGGTCTGCCTCGTGACATTGATGCTTTCGGGTGGCGCTTGCGAATCGCTTTCATTACTGTCAATTGGACGATCTTGTCCAAGCTTTGCCGCAGCAATCTTCGTCCTGTAACTGCTATCGAGAGTGTTTGCCTCAGTGTCCACAATAACAGTTCTCTTCGGATGATGGCTGTGTTGTCCCGCTACATCATTACTGTCGTTGTTTGTCGGTCCAACAACTGAGTCGTCAAGTGGAATGAAATCTGGTATACGCATGTCTTCATCGAATCCTTCATTCTCTTGCTCGTTCTCAAGATGGTCGCCGTCCTCATCGTTGAAGATGATAGGTTCGTCGTAGAATACAGTTCCGGTTTCAGGGGTGTTCGTCGCATTACCGTCAACTGGCCCGTCGGCTGGACGTCCATTACTACTCTGGTATCGAAGGATGGCTGAAGGTATTCCGCCGTCGTAGGATGAGGCCGCTTCCTCATTCCAAGATGCCCCAGCATATGCAGGATGTCGCCAGCGTAGCCATTCCCAAGCTTCCTTCATCCTGTCGCGATCCACCACAAGCTCCTGTTTCACGTAGTCGGGTTTTCCATCCTCATTGATGAGATTGACTTGGATGCTTTTTGCAAGCTCTTCCGGAGGCATGGGCAATTCCCGTAGCGACTCGTTCTGAAGGTCACTGATACTCTGAGGGTGGGATATCCAGTGACCTTGGTAAGCTCTTTGACGAGGGCCGACGCCTGAAGGTACAGATACTGCGGGTACAAGGCGGTAGCAAGCACCCCCAACTCTCCTAATCCCAAGACATAATGATTCCAGATCTGTAAGCTTTAATAGCACTGACGGGACGGTTCCTGAATGGGTCCACGTCCCGTTGGCTAGACTCAGCTTCGGCGGGTTGACTAAAGGCGTCCCTCGAAGACTCTTATGACACTCTTTGCACAGCTGAAGTCGATCGTTCACGACGCCACTTTGACTGATGATGTGATTCGTGAGAGACGGTAGGTTCTGAAACGTAAACATGTCGTTGAATTCAGCCTCGAGCTCTGGCTTCTCCGCAAAGTTGGAACGCATGTACGTCAAGAACTTCTCTGGTGGAGGGACCTCAAGACATTTCAAATTACCTGGCCGCACCAGGAACCTCTTCACTTGTCTGTCGTTCCAGGTCTTTTCGATACGCTCGACTCTGGCGCACACACCACAGATGCCAACATTGTTCATGTCATCAGAGAGACGTTTCTGGACTCGACGTTGGTGCTTGTCCAATTCATCTTGAGTCGAAGCATTCTTCTCCAGGAACGCCGCTGGCTCCATAGGCACATTGACACCCTTCAAGAAGTCTAGAACATGAAGAACGGATTAGCAGTTGGACAAAGGAACACAAGGCAATGTCAACACTTACGATGCCGGACACAATGATCAGTGTCTTTATGAACAGATTGTGAACATGTCACTTGTGCAACCCCGTTTGATGGCTCTTGTATTTCCTGGCAACAAGTCTTATGCGGCACTTTCGGTGGTGGAACCTCAAGTTCCGGCTTCCTCTTTCTGCTCAGGTGTTAGTATTTGGCATTGTTGTATGATGAGAGACCTTACCGTCCACGTTTGGTGCGAGGAGGGAGGGTGATGTGACCTGTACCTGGGCTAGGCTGAGGAGAGCGAGTTTCGAGACCGAGGTGCGACTGTGTTGGCTGCAAATCTCCCCTGCGCGGGACTTCGGGAGGGTTTGGGGGAGGCATTGTAGTTGGTACCGATGAGTACAGACCCGGGGAAGTGGGTTCAGGCGTAGGAACGGTGCTGCAGTCGAGAACGTAAGCAGAATGGTCATGGTGTTGCGCATCGCCAAATTGCTGTGTAGCCGGTAACGTGTTCTGCACGAGATTCGGAGCATGGGATTGTGCATGCAACGCGATGTGGTTGGGAGGTGGTGCTGACAGTGGCGTAGTTATTGGGAATGCATCATAAGTCGGAACTGCGTGACTTTCGAACTGCTCCTTCAACCCTACCTGATATCGAGGTATGTCTTGAGTGGGATATGGAAGGACGTCCAATGGTATTCCTGATGACTGTGGCTGAGACGGATTCTGGTACAGCGGCGGAGCGAAATTCGGATGCGTCATCCACGATGTTTGTGACCGCTGTTTCATGTGTGCCGGCATAGGTGATGACTGTAGCAGGTACGGCCACTGATGAGCCGGTGGAGCGGGTTGCGGGTATACGTCCGATAAAGTCTGAGGTCGAGGTCGCATCTGCACTGATGGAGCAGTAGGCATTGGACCAAGCATTGAAGTAGGCACTGGAGTAGGCATTGGAGTAGGCGTCGGAGTAGGCATCGGAGCCACATTGGGTAATGCTCTTGGGTAGATATGCGAAGTCAGAGCGGGTACTGGAGCGGCAAGAGATAGTGACTTGGGCGCTGGTGCGGCATAAGACGGTGGTGGCGGCATCGACGGTACGGTTGGGTCTTGAGGATGTGATTGAGCGGTTGTGAAACACTGTTCCAGCCCTTGATGCGAATGATTCCACGACCGAGACTGCGTTACATGTTAGTTTCCGGCCCCACTGAACAAGAGAAGTGATAATGGTACCTCGGCCGCCTGTGGCGCAGAGGGCTGTCCGTATAGCGACCGCGATGTTGATTGGCTCCATGATAAGTATTGAGAACACGAGTCTTGCGTCTCTGAATGTGAGTATGGCTGCATGATGTAGGCGAAAAGCGTGACCAGGGCTTGAAGTGTCACGATCATGTGTTTCGGACGTTGAGATTGCGCGATTCCTCGCATAGCCGCTCTGCCTCGAGCGGGTGTTTCGACTGTGCCTCCGAGAAAAGAGAGCATCTACACTCTAAGACAACCCACAGCAAGGCCCTACTTTGCAGACCCGCTATAGTAGGTAGCGCAGTCGATGGACAGGTCGAACCGGATCGTAGTCCGACGTCGAGCGGCAGAATCTGCCGGGCTGGCTTCATCATCGTCGATACGAGGTACCCTTGTGGGAATGAGCGGCTGAATACGCCGTGATAGCTTCATTGTTGTCGGTGCGGGATGGGTACGCGTAGGTTTTTGTGCAGAAGTGCAGACATCAAATGGAGAACATGTTCCCACTAGGCCGCGTGGTACCTAGTTTGATGTCCGTGGCCGCTAAATCCCCCCAGGGCCCCTTCCGTGCCGCCCGTGTCGATTGTGTTGATTGGCTGACATTGTCAACACCATTTCCTCGTCCACAATTCATTTCCCGGCACATTGTTGCACCACATGGACGCTCAGGAACAGGTTTCCGGAGTCCACAATAAATGATATCAGCTAACCTTCCTAGGCGATCAGCCCTCGATAATGAGTTGGGCCACCGAGTTGCAGATGGATACTCGGCATGCTGCAAGCGATTTCGTTCTAGAAGTGCTAATATCTACGGGCCTGACACGACATTATAAGACACACCCCCGAGCCATCTAAACACTCACTCGCAGCACATGTTCCTTTGCAAACATGTCCTATCACCAGCACCTTGCGCCGTCCCAGGACGGCTCGCTGCATGCATTTCAACAGCATGAAGCCATTCTTTACCCGAATCCACACAACGTCCTCATGCAAGCTCAGCCGGGCCAGAATTATGTCCAGAATTATGGACAGTTCCAAACCCCAACTGTGCGAGGTTCTCCCATGACAGGGTCTTCCCAACCATTGTCCCAACCATCCGCCACTACACCGTTTGTGGCGGGTACAGCCAATCTCACACCACAGCCCCCCACACAGACAGTCCAGTCGCAGGTAGCACAGAGGCCAGCCCACAGGGCGACGACGACGACTCGTTCTACACAGCCGCCTCGTGCTGCGCAATCGACTTCTGCTGCACCACCACAACGGGTTACTAGGAGCCTTGAACCGCCTGGTCCAATACCTCCGGATCCTGCGCCTGGCTTACCTTCGGCACAGCTGGGTACTGAGCAGATGGTACGCAGGAAGTTGACCCTTGCCCTTCGGGAACAACCCAACGTCCGCCGCATGCACCAGTCGCAAGGTCGACAAGGTATTGCCTGCGGTGAGGGGAACTCGAAGGCATGGGTGACTGACCCAGGGTCAACATCGAAGAAGGTATGTTCGACCCTAGACTTGAACTTGAGCTACACGTCCTGACACATACATCCAGCTGTTTCATACATATGGCATAGCTCGGTCCACTGCCGGAATTCGTAGCAAGCCTAAATACGATCAATTTAGCATTCGTCTCGACCCTCTTCCGGGACCGTTCCACCAATGGTGTAAAGCCGATGAGGATCGACTGGGGTTGCTGGAGTGGATTAGACAGCACAGAGAACTGGAAGAGTACGTACAGCCATCCACACTCTCATAGCGATCTATGCTAACTTGTTCAATCAGCGCGCCCCTCAACGATCCGGATTGCCGTTACGTCGCTGGAAGACAAGATGTTGCGGAGCGTTACGTTCGCTTTTTGAGTGCGGATGCTGAGCGAAAGAACTCACCCATGCCCCGAAGAGAGGATCTACAACGACGGGCCGAGCAGAACGTGTAAGTTGCTCTTCTCGCCAGCATCATTATCTCGTTTACTCACATTCATCAGACGGCACGGGTTTCCTTTCATAAAGGATATGCGAGGTGACCTTGGGAACAACACCTGGACCGATGCTTGTAACCAGAGTAGGTGGTTACCTCCAAACCTACTTCGAGATGGCATGTGGGTCCAGGTAGTTCACACAATTGAGGTTTCGAACGCCAAAAAGCGCATCGGTGATAGATGGTTTCCTCGTGACTGGCATGTAAAGGTACACCTTTACTCCATCCATGTCATCAACGAGCCCTTTGTGCCAGAGGTCGCTGAGCTATACACACTGTCCGGCTTCGAATATCGTCCCCCGTCACCCGAACCCGCCACAGCTGCTGTTAGCTCCGGCAACGCTTCCGCACCAGGCGCCTCCTCCAACCCGGCCATGGATATCGTTTCAAGTGGTTCGTCCAAATCTTGGTCAACGCCTGTCCCGCCTCAGGACACTGATGGCGATTTCGACGAGGAAGACATCGACGATGACGCGATGATGTCTACGACAACAGCTAAGGGAAAAGGCAAAGGCAAGGCCAAAGCGATTGAGATGAATGACACGGACGATTTCCCATCCTACGATACACCCGGGATGTCGCAGCAGTCCTACAACTTACCTTCACGCCAAAACTCTCCCTTCGGCAGTCCGACGCCTCACCAAACGCCAGGGTCAAGCACCGGTATCCGTTTGGGCGGGTTCTAAAAGTAACTCGACAGCGCACTGCGTTCTTCCTCACTATTGTATTATAACTAGCTCTAATCTTGATTCCAATAATTTAACCTTCTCCACATGCTGTCAAGATCTTGTAACCATGCCATGTGATTCGCGATTATCTGACGACGTTCCATGCCGTCGGAGGGGACTTCATGAGTTTCACATCAATCGAGGCTCCACACTCCATCGTGACTGATCAATGCACTGGAATTTAACGACCACCAGAGTGGTATCGTATGAAAGTGTCTTCCTTTCGAGAACTCAGACCCGTTTTGTAGATAGAACCCGATTGTATTTAGCCCTGTCAAACGACACACTCATACCCCTTGACTTGTTTGGCGGGCCGAGCAATGGCACCGCTTCCATTAATGACCCTGCGGGCTACCCTGGTGGCTACAAGGTAATAGATACATTGACTTAGTGTCGATGTGCAGCTGGTTAGGTTGTTGGGTTTCGGGGGGAACTATCGGTTCCAGTTGATGGGGAAACGGATACTGCTGATCGATTGCGCTGGCTCCATCGCGTCTCTGGGCATCCACTCCCCCTGTCTTTCTTCCCGGAAACCAGTAGCAGTGAGATAGACTGGTCGAGTGTCGTGGCCACGAAACGCGATGGGTATCTGCACCATCGCTGGGTCGAGTCTACCGAGCAACTCGCTCGAGAGACGAGCGATTTGATCATGTAGTCCCCCTTCATCCATCCACTCCTGCGACATTACCGTATTGTCTAGAAGTAAGAAGAACCGTGGAGTGCCCGGTGTATGCCATATGTCATCAACCCAATGCCCGCTCGAAACCAGACTGCGCAACTCCGACGCGCTGTCAAACCATGAGGATATCACTTCCGGAGTATGCTTGAGGAGCGCTTCAACAACGTCCCCAACCTTGACACCATTGTCATTGCGCACGCGCACGAGAAGATGCTTGTTAGAGAACTCGAGATCGTCCATATCGTAGTTGAAACCGCGCTTAGTCCTACGGGTTTGATATAACCCGATTACTCGACAAGGCGGTTGAGATATGAACATAGGCCCTAGAAGGTCGAGCAAGCCTTGGGTGACACACAGCTCAAACAAAGAGTCCACTGAGCTGCTACCAGACCGAAGAGCAATCTCAATCCTACCCATTTTGACCTTTGACCGCTGTCCAAACAAGGCACTGAAATAGGGATTGATGTTGAACTGACTAAAGTCGAGCCAATAGGTCCTCCCAGGCGCAGACACAGGCTCACTGTGCTGATGCAAGAAGAGTGAATTGAAAGTTTCTTTCTGGTCCTCGTGCAAATCAACCAAGGCGCTTACGATAGCCGATGGAAGACTGGGATACTGTGTGTATCGCGCCGGAAGGTACAAGAGCTTCCCTCGCAACCGAACGGAAACTGTGGTTGGGATGTAGTTGGTGCGCCCATTTTCGACTCGTTGTGTAAGATGACTAAGTATCTGAGCAAAATTGTCGAGCTCGTCCTGGGTTGGTTCACACCACGCCGTGTAAGGTGTAGTGACGAGTGAAGCGTACTCCACTGGAATGTTGAATGGATAAGCCTGCCAATATGAATGCCTGTGGCGGCTGCTGATGACCGACTTCGACGAGCGCCGCCAGACTCGCGACACGTTCCACGCCGACACCTGTGCCTCAGGACCCGCAAACTGGAGAATCATGTCGAGCAACTCAGGTATCCGGAGGACCCGATGTCCACGCGAGGCGTCCTTACGGGTAGGTACACTGGGAATGTTGCTGCGCGCGGGGCGACGTTGATAGTTTGCGATGCGCCGATCGATGTGGAGCAAAGCACACCTGCGCCACTCCTCAAGCGCTTGCTGCTCCTCTGATGAATACGACATGGGCCCTCTCAGGCGCAGATTTGTCCTCTCGCGAATGGCAACCTTCGTAATGTCGATGTTCGCCCTCCAAATGTTCGCCCTTTTGGGGGGGTAGTGTGCTGCTGCCAAAGCGCGTAGACGCTCCTGAGGCCCCATCGCCGAGACATCGTTCGCGCGTGCGGTCGTGGTCATTTTAGAGGTATGTTTTAAGTCGGCTGCAGGGGAGTGTAAAGAGAGAGAATCGAGATCTCTGTTGTGAAGTTGACTCTTGCCGTTTGCAGACTGTGGGATAGCTATGGCGCGATTTTTGCATGCAGCGGCTGCCTGATGTGGTACCACCGACCAGCGCCGCTATCCATGGGTGCCACATATGCCCTACCAAACGATCTCCTCGCCACTATCTCGAATGCGCACTCTGCGTTCATCACGAGGAACGAGCCAGTAGATTACTCGCCCTTGCATACTGAAGAACCTAAGGAAACTTCTAGAATGCCCCAGAGGCAGCTTGCGACCTCTTCGCGCCGCGAGGGCTCAAGGCCAGTCGGCGCCGGCTGCGCTCGTGTCAGGCACCTGCCCACGCTACCTTCTGCCTTCTACCAACACAGCACTTCTCGCGAGCAGAGGCCCACAGAGCGTTGGTCGAGACTCTGCGTCACTCAGGTACGCCGATGCAGCATTCGAACAACGGCAAACTGACTCTGCTCTCAGCGTCCCACCTTCATTTCGCAATGGCACCCCATCGCATCATGAGCGACCTCCAGCGCCACGCGCGACTACACGATTCGCTTCATACTAGGTAGTCAAAGCCCGTGAGATCCCACGGTCCTCCGCAATAGCATCGCGGTCATAACAGCCACTTCCTGATACCTGGCCCAACTGCGACAGATCCTCTACCGCGATTCCGCATCCCCAGAATGTGCGACCTCGGACCACCGTACGAACATACATGCTGCTGGAGACTGCGTTTTCCGCAGAACAAACGAGTCAAGATCGCATCTGACAGCACCAAAGGCTTATTTTGCATTGGCATTCCGTGACAGCAGCATCACGACGCAACACCGTCGCGCAGCACTTGAACCCGAACTCACGGTGAGGAGTGAGCTAGCATAGAGGAGTTCGCACCAGATTGAACAATCTAAGCCTACAGAGACCTGGTTTTCTGCTACACAATGACACGATACCCACAATGAAATCCGATCCAGTAGGACCGGAAAGACCCCGGCAGAACTACGGCAACCGTGACGCACGGATACAGCGCACGACCCGGCGCTAACACTAGCGTCTACAGGCTCCCGCCTGGCTACGCCGTCCTCCCACACTCCCACCCACTCTCTCTCCCACACTCTCTCACAACAACCGCCCCACCACTTCATTACAATTATTCTACAACTGCTTTCGCTTCGGCGCCCACATCACATCGGCCTACCAACGGCGACACCGCCACGACATCCTCAACAAGAGAAAAGACCGGATACCAACCGCAAACACGAAACCACCTGAACCTAGACCACGGCAATCCAGCCTCTGCGACCTCACCGAGCTTCACCGACCTCACCCAGCCTCACCGACCTCACCGAGCCTCACCGACCTCACCGAGCCTCACCAACCACACTCATCATCACCGACCACACTCATCATCAACACCGACTTGTACATGATGTTGTCACGGCGACGTCGACTTGGATCTTCTACCCTGGTACATGGTCCGTGCGAGCCATCGCAGCTTCTTGTAGCTCTCAACTGGCCTTTTCTCACATCGACGTTGAAGCCCAATTTCCAGCGATCCCATTGGCCGCCCCACCCATTAGTGGGCCCACATTAGGCGGCAGCTAATCCCAAAAAAAATCCACCGGCCTTTTTCAACCCAGCCACCAACACCACAATCACCCCAAATCCCCAAAAAAACGACGATCGCAATGCCAGCCGCCACGCCCACCGCCGCCACGCCCACCGCTAAGGTAAGTGCAATTTAGTATAGAGAAACAGTACTAACAAGCATAGCAACCTGCTATTTGCGACCCCTGCAGAGCACTTAGTGTTCAGACTCCTCTCCTACAGCGAAAAGACACCTGTCTCCACGTCGCAAACCTTCAAAGATACCATTGTTGGATATATGAAGAAGCCCTCGCTGTTGCCCTTGAGCGACAACGACAAATCCTCGCCGTCTACAGCGATCACAACCACCCCGACAATGTCAAGATCACTGCCGCCATCGCTTTCATCGGAGACCACCTTCTCAAGGTCCCAGCCCTCAGGCTCGTCTTGTGGACTGACGTCAGGAACACCCTGGCCACCAAGTACGACCTAGAGGCATAAGTCAGATCCATGTTCAGTAGAAGGATACACTAGAGATAGATCAGCCAAATGTAGATCAATCCAAAATCAGTTGAGAGCCTCATGCAAAGCAAGGATTATTGGCCGAAGGCTTAGGAGGGTTGCTGGTTGCTGGTGGTAGATGCGGTGGAGATCCATGGCGATTCGTGGACGACGGGGCTAGGTCAAGCGTGGATGGCGGGGCGTGCAGGGAGGAGGGCGGCGGCGGGGGTCGGTCGGTGGTAGAGCTGGGCTGAACTTGGTCGAAGCGGGTGAGGACGTTCATTGATACGACTTGTGGGAAGTTAGTCTGCGCACATCGCAACAAGAGACAAATGTAGTCACTTACCTTCATGATACTCATGTGTACATGTAGCGTGTAGAGAGGTTGGGGGTGCGGAGGACTGAGTAGCGTGGGCTGACCGGCGCTCATGAGTGTGAACGGTGAGTGTGGTGAAGACAGTGCACTGAGGTCGAAAGTGACAATGGTCGCGTAGGGTCTCGTGGGGTTCTGCCCGCTGGTTGAGTAGTTGACGAGGCCTGGGCGTCGAGTTGATACTTTTGCTTGCGTTGACTGGTGGGAGAGTGTATGGGAGATGGAGGTGGAGGGGGCGGGGGACTATATATACAGCTGCTGAGCTTGGGCCCCTCGTAGCTGCAAGACGCGTCGGTGAGAGGGAGTGGTGAAATGGGGTGGTGAGCGTTAGGACACGTCAGCTCCCGAAGGAGAACGCGGTTGCCTGATGGCGTGGTGACGTGAGCAGACTGTCACATGTCCAGGAAGGCAGCATGGGTACAATGGAGTCGTCGAAGACATGACCTGACAGAAGCGCGGGCGAAGACACTTGCTCGGGAAAACGTCTCTTCCTCTTTGTCTCGTGTTGGGTGGACTGCGTCGGTGGTCTTGATGGTGATGTTGCGTGAATGCCGTGTCGATGTAATGCTGACTGTACGTTCTGCTCGCTCTGCTGCGGAGTTCATGCTCTTTGCGCTCGAGGCGGACCAGAGCCCAGTGAGAAGTGCGTCGGTTTGGGTATCGGTCGTGGTAGTGCGGTTTGGAAAGCTGACGGTCGGGTCTCTGCGTGAAGGGACTGCTTCGTACCCTTCGATGGTGGGCACATGACAAGACGGCGGTTACCTCTTTCGATGATTTGGTCGTAGTACCCGGTTTCGCTATGTGACGGGAGGACGGAGGGGCGACTGCGAAACGTGCGGGTGTTCAGGTGCGAGCTAGTGACAGGACGCGTCTTGGATAGATCGGTGTGGCACCGTCTAGCGGCTGGTGGCGATATGTCACGTCGTCTGTTCCGAGCAGGGTGGACGGATTCTGCGAGTGTGACTCACTGTTGGAGGCCGCCGCATGGGGACGTGTCGGTTTTATCAGCTGCATTGCGCGTTGTAGTGTGCAAGAGTCGTTCTGGGAAGCAGTGACTGTTGGCAGACATGCACATGGGTGGGGCGTAGTGTTGGACAGAAGCTCTAGCGACGATGTTGGTGGTGAGCTTTATTCGGGGTTCTGGTGACTTATGGTTGTTGAGGGCGGTATAAGCCGCATCAGAGACGTGAGTATGCTACGCTTCATGGTGTACCATCGCGACCGGGGTAACCACTTGACCGTGATGTTGAGGATATCGCGCGAGACGGGAGGGTTGCGATGGTGGGCGTCTCCGATACCATTGTGTTACGCTGGGCTAAGACAATGTCGAGGCGCGCCAGGACGATAGACGTATGTGGACTCTGTGGAACTGGTGGGGGTGTACTCTAATTCTTGTGTGTCTGGTGCTGTTCTCTCGATCGGAGATATGTGTTGTTCAATCTCATGTCGTGCGAATCGCCATGTGGGTACGGCATTACCGAGGTCTTATGCTCGAGGACAGGTGTTACAGGTGACCCACTTCGTGATGGCAGAAAAAGCTGGCTCTTCTTTAGTTAGGTCTGCTAAAATATGCGGGGATAGTAGTCACTGGGTAGAGGGTGGCTCACTTTTGGGCGTGAATTGAGTCGCATGCATGAGCGTTTGCGTGGCAGTAAGGATGCGACGCTGCGCTCTCATTGACACTCTTCACACTATCCTTCAGAGGTATAACATCTGGCGAAGAGGAACCATGTACAGGTGATCAGGTTTGTGGCCTTGGTCCAAATTATCATCTGATGGTGTCTGGTCGTGGAGCGCGTGGCTTGCCTCGGTCGAAACCTAACGCGCGAGGTTGCTGTTCGTGGATTGAACGATGTGTGGGTCGGCGTGATCGTGACGTATGCGGGGCGTTTGATGATGTCTACGCGGTATTCTGACTGGTATGGATGTCGCAGGCTCTTTGTATCGGTGTGGTTATCGGTCGGCGAGGTTGTAGGGCATGCGGGTACACCAGGGTATGTTCCATGTCGTTCTGTATTGCGGTGGCGCGGTGCCGTGACAAATGAAGTCTCGTTCGGTACTGGTGTGGGAATCGTGCGGACGGCGCGTCGACTGCAATTTGGCGTTGTCGCTGTGTTGCTGATGGTGTCGAGCGTTGCTGATGATGTCGAGCGTTGCACGTTGTGGGTTTTGTCTGATCTCGGGGGGCGAACTTCCTTGTGGTGCGCTACCTAGGTAGTGTTGTGTCACCGCTATCCATAGCAGGAGCGGCAGATCGGTGTTTGTGGGGAGTCTTTGTACGGTCCGCTTGTCGTTTCCAATATCAGCTGGAAATGCCTTGCTATATGGGTGCGTTGGGTGTGCATGGTTGTGTGTATGCGATGATTTAATGGTTGTATCGAAGTTTCGCGCTTGCAGGTACTTGCTTGGGCCGTTGTGGTGGTTTGGAGTCTCGTTTCGTGTGTCTATACGTGTGGGGCGCATCAGTCGTCTGGATAATACTGGGCGGTCCCTCGGGACAGTTTTGGTCGGATTGGCTGTCTGTGTTGTGTTGTGTGGAGTAGCGGGTACAAGAGGCTAGGTCGTATTGGGGCTAGCTAGGGGTTTATTGGCATATAAAGACGGGTCGTTCTTCTGCCTTCTATGCGCTTCATCTTGAGCGTGCTCTCACTTCGTTTTCGTAACAACCCCTCTCGTTCGTCGTTGTCGGCCTTTGGGTACATCTGCACGTGTAGCTACCTATCACCCTACTTTTGGTTATGGAACCCAATGCGCTTCTGGCTTACTATATGACAACATATATGGCGAAGGAAGAGCGTCCCATGTCCTCGGACGGCAATGCAGTTCCACTAGAAGCACGAAGATCTGCCACGCTTCGTCGGAACGGTTCGTTCTGCCTTAAATCGAAACTTTAATGGTAAGATTCTTCCTGTCCCGCGCTGATTCCGACCTAACTTGTTATTCGTATAGTGCCTAGGTGTACCTTTCGCGTCTTGGTACTTGGTCTATGGGACCCCGCGGTATCATCTTGTGTTCGTCTCGGTCTTCGTGTTGGTACGCTCGAGTCATGGTTTCTGGGCATGGTGTCCTTCTTTGGGTTGTGGCGCATGACATAGGAGGTCACGCGACTTGTTTCTTGGTTATGTCCGGTCGTACAAGGGCTACGTTTGGTGTTGACACGTTATCGATGTGGTACTAGCAGCGTCGCGGCTGTTGGGCTGCTACTTCTACATCGGTTCTTTTGCATCGAGTATGTGGCTTTTGTTGTGTTCTGTCGTTCAAGGCTCTGTCGCTCTTTATTGTAAACATGTATCTGGTCTGGGTGCAATCACGTGTGGCGGTCGTGCGTGCTATCGTCAGGTCGTGTGCTGGAGCGCTGTGTGCTGGGACGTAGTGTGGCGCGAGCGTCCGAGTGCGAGCTGCCAGTTGGTGTGGGGCTGTCTATCTTTTTTTTAGTACAGTATGCGCGTCGCGAAATAATCCCGACTCTTCTTGTTGACATTCGTCATCTCGCCGCTGCGCCTACTGCGACCTTGTATCTATGGCTTCCCTCGGTGCTCATCTTGTTGATGGGTGTCTCCAGTCTTTACGATATGTCATTCCCATCGCTCGTTGCGGTTTGATGGGACTTCCTGTTGGTATGAGGATCTGCGCGACGCGTGTTGCACATGGATATCTATACGTCGTTGTGCCGTGTTGGTGGGTCAGTCAGGCGCGCGATCCTACGGAGTAAATCGTTGGGTTGAGCTGCTTCGGCCAAACATTGTACACTTCGCGAGTACAAAAGACCGTAATGAACTCGAGGAAATCATCGCCCGCGCTCAACTGGCGATCATCAATCCTATGATGGAATTTACGGACTTCCTAGGATCGACCGTTGCCGCGCTCCGAGAGAAGCCGCACTGCGATTTCAGCCCCAACGTCGTCTGCATTTCTATTTCTCATCCAACCCTACCGTCGCTCAGCTTCTACGACTTGCCAGGTATTATCAATCAAGCGGAGACACAAGACAAGGAGTTCCTGGTAGATTTCGTTCGCAACCTTGTGATGGACTATGTCAAAAACGAAGAATCTCTCATTCTTGTGACCTGCTCGTTAGACACCGACATCGCCAACTCGTCTGCAGGTGGCATTGCGCGGAGGTTGAACGCTACAGAACGGTGCATTGGTAAATATTCTCGCTTCTCATGATAGACATATTGCTAACGAGTTTAGGTGTGCTCACCAAGCCAGATCTTATACCCGAAGGATCCCGTCACGACAAGCTCATGGAGGTTTTTGACGAGAAACGCTTTGCATTGGGGCATGGCTACTTCGTCGTAAAGAATCTGAACCAGGTTGAGATGGGGCGCGGCCTGACCCATACGCAAGCTCGGCTCAAAGAGCACCAATTTTTCAGTCAAGGAACACCCTGGTCAACTGAGTTCAGCCACTATCAACACCGACTTGGTACACTGAACCTGCAAAGCTTCCTTTCCTGCAAGCTTGCTGAAGAGATGACGAAAAAGCTTCCCATCATTGACCAGGAGATCAATGTCAGACTGGAACAGGTCCTAGCCGAACTTCGAGAATTTCCGGATCCTCCTACGCACAACGCCCCTAGAATCATCTCGGATGTTGTACTCGACTTCTCACACAACGTGCGCAGGGAGTTGGAGGCCTAATTTCCTTGCAAAGCGTGGCGCAACAACTGGAAGACACTGCAGAAGGGGTTCTTCGATGCACTGGCTAGCATGAAGCCCACGATGTCAACACGCGGAAGCAGAGACGCGACCGTCTACATGGACGTCCTAGGAGTTCAGCCTGGCAGCTCCGCTAGTAAAGCTATCGCTGTAGACGACGACGATGATGATGATGAGGACTACGCGGATGACGGGGATCGCGATACACCGATGTCCAGCAACCCCGAGACGCCTACAAAGAAGCGCAAGCTCGGCGATACTCCAGGTCCCTCACCAGCTAAGACTCCCAGCCGCCGCGGTCCCCCAAAGACCCCCGAAGGCAAAACAGCAATGCCAAGCACGGACTTCAGCGAGCTCAGGAAGAAGTTCCTCCTTGATCAAGTCACGCAACATTTAGCGGAGAACTCCCAGAGCAAAGTGCCCGGGCAGATCGAACCGCGCGTCGTCGATAACATGATGCTCGAGACGCTCGAACATTGGTCGCAACCGCTTCACGAGTTCTTCAACACGCTCGAAGGTCAGATCGTCGATCAAATCAAGGTCGTGTTCCACAAGCACTTTTCCAAGTACCAGGGATCGATCTTCTGGCGCACTGCTTGGGAGATCGTTGAACAAATGGTCAGCTTGAACTTTACTGAGCAGCGCAGCACCATGGCCAACGAGAGTCTAAACGACGAGAAGGAAGGCCCTTTCATCTTTCACGACGAGATGTTCGAGATTGAGAAGGAAGCGGTACTAGAACACTATCGTCAAGCTCGGTTCAAGGCCCGTCTCAATATCTACAAGCGCGATAGATTGAAGCGTACAGGGAAGGAGACTACCCCGCAAGAAGAAGATAGGATGAGGAAGGACGCCAGGGTCATGGCGGTGTTGAACCATGAGCCCTACGTCGTCGAGCTCGGAGTTGTGGCGCAGGTCACCACCTACTACATGCTAGCAGCCCGCCGCTTCCACGACGCTGTGTGTATGAGGATCGAATCGAAGTTCTTCAAACAGCTTCGCACCCAACTTCGCGATGAACTTGAGGGTGGGCTGGGCATGAACGACGGCAGCCAAGGTAGGCCTCATTCTCTCACACTACGTGAGCATTATACTGACTTCCACAACACAGCCTACGACAACGCCGTTCGCCTCCTCTCCGAATCCCCACACCGTTTCAATCTACGCAAAGAGCTCAGCGGTCAGCGTGACTCATTGCTCAAAGGCCAAGAGATTCTGCGCGACCTCCAGAAAAAGAAGTACGGTACCGCCAAGTCTTCTGCCGCAACCAACGGTGGCTCGCACACTCGTCGCTCCAGTGCTTCCGGCGGCATACCCACACCGGTTTCGGCAGATATGGAGGACGTAGATATGGCAGGCGTTTCGCGTCACTAGTCTGGTGGTTGTACATCCGTGGCTGTAGCCTTGTTCCGGATACGATACGATATGTGAAGCTTGCGAAGTTGGTGGACGAGGAACACTGTTTGCAGGAAGGATTCTCTGGTCTACGAACGCGCGGACCAATTGTCAAGCGAAGCAGTTGCATAGCATGAGTATTGTCGTCATGGTTCATTTCTGGCGGCGTTGACTGACGACTAGCTGTCGAGCTAACTTTCATGTATGACGACAGACACGCTATCAAAGCACTTCGTCTATCCAAAATGACTTGCTAACATGATCTGTGGAGTATGAGATAAGGAGTGACGCTGTCTACGACCTGCGTGAACCGGTAGGAATAGACCTGTCTTCTCCTCCATACTCGTCACCTTCTCCATCACCCTCTCCTTCCCTAGCGCCCGATTCGTGATCTCCACCCTCTCCAGCTCCCCCTTCCCGGTTCTGCTCTCGCTCTTCTACTACATCTCCGCCATCACCACTCCGTCTCTGCGTGCGCTCCTCCTCACCCAGCCCAACCGTCTCACCCACTCTCTGCGGTCTTCCGAGACGCATCGCTCTCCCGTATGCCAGAGAAAGACGATGTTCCTGCTCAGTAACATTTAGTCTTAGGATGTCTTGCTGTAGCCCATCTTCGTTCTGAAGAGCAGCTACCACACGTCGAGCTCGCAATACCCCGAGTCTCGTTTCTTCGGTGGATACTTCGTCCCAGGCTAGTCGCAGTGCGAATGATTCAGCCTCGGTACGTGTGGTGTAGCGGGGGTGTAGGGGCTGTTGATATTCAACGTGCGCTGGGGACGGTGGTGCTTGGGGGCCTGGCTGGGGCTCTGGCGGCGCTGAGTCATTTGCGAGGACGGGCTCGGGCTCGTCTTGTTGGATGTTGGGTGATGCTGGAGTTGGCGAAGGTACCCGTTGCTCCCGCTGTTGCTCTAGTAATGAATTTGCCTGTTCAGCTTGTTGCTCATCTGGGGGAGGAGCTGGTGTCTCGAGATCATCCGGATCAGCAACTTCGCCTCCTTCCTGCTGAGCTGCAGACGCCGAGCGATCCCTAGTCGCGGCCTTTGCTTTGCTGCCCGACTGAGCGGCGCTTGATGCGTCGCCAGCTGAGGGCCCATCTGTTCGAAGTGCGCCAGGAGGTACTTTCAGCTTGACTACCAGTGACTGTGAAGAGTTGTTTCCTGCTAATTGAGCCCTTTCACGAGCTTCGGCTGCGACACTCGCTCTAGTTCTGCGCGAGGTGGTTCGCTGACTTTGAGCTCGGTTTGATCTCGTGCCGACTGGCGCTGGGGCTACAGCAACGTTGGCTGGCCGCTTTTCAGCATCTTCATCTTCAGCTTCAGCTGCTGGTCCTTCGCCATTGTCCTTGTTGTTCGCTGCAGCTAGCCTTTGGCGTTTTTCTTCGGCCGCTTCCTGACGTCGTCTTGCCTTTTCTTCCTTTGCTCTTCTCTCTGCCGCAGTATGATAGTCCTGACCAGTGATTGTTATCCTACGATGGAGAGACGCCAGGTCATACTCGTTCATCTCTCTCAGATGTGCTTCGAGATCCTCTCTGATCTCTTCACCCTGCGCGTGGGTAGCACTAACTTCTGACAGGTCGCGAAGCAGCTCGATGACGCTCCATTCAATATGCTCGTCGTCGCTAACATCGTCTTCGTGCAGCCTCGAGTGGAAGTGTCCGTGCAGCGAGCTTATCTGCCAGTTATGATATATGCGTCGGAGTGCAGCGTCTCTCTGTGCTTCCGATGTTATACTGGTAATGGGAATTCCGTTCTTGTCGGTCGTTTCTGCATCGTTCGCCTTCTTTCCCTTTCCCTTACCACCTTTCTTCTTGATTGGTTCCTTCGCTGGTATTTCATCCGGAGATGAGTCGGAAGTGTCCTCATCATCTTCATCAACTGGTTCTTGACGGCTAGCCTTAGTCTTCGCTCTCTTCCGGGGTGTCGTCTTCCGCGCAGCTTTCCCCTTACGTTTCTTTGGCTTTTTCTCATTCTCTGGCTTCACCCACTCCCCTTCACGCAGTCTTCTCAAATCCTCGCGCAAGCTCACCTGTTTCTCGTGCCAGTATTTGCCTATAGGCCGTTCGCGTCCTTTGGTCCACCGTATCAGGTAAAACTGCTCAATTTGGTGTATTATCTCTCGACCTTGACCCTTCGTCAACTCCGACAAGTGTCGGAACTCGCGTATTGTGTCGATCTCACAGTTCTGTTCTGTCAGATTGTCTGTTTTACCCTGGAGCCAGTTGTTGTCTGCTATCCAGTTTCCCATCGTGGCAAAGTCTGGACCCCAGTTTTGGCCTATATCGACGATCGCATCTGCTCGTTCCCGATCTTGCGCTTGTTGTTCAGCAGCCGTCAGGACGGGAGGTGGGGGTTCGGCAGGCGCTGGCTCCTCTGCATCATTTTCGGAATCGATTGGGGCGTCGTCGGGCTGTTCTTCATCACCTACATCATCAGGCGGGTCGTTGAGCGAGTCTCTAAACAATTCGTTGAGTGAGTCATCAGAGTCATCTTCCATTCCTTCGGACTCAGCGTTATGATCTTCCCGAACTTGCTCAAGATCGCCATACTCTTTTCGCTGCATCGCCAAAGCTAGTGCCGCATCCTGACTGGCCCTAAGTTCAGCGCTGTCGTCACCCGTTCCCACATCATCCATCTCCCCAAGCGTTTCGTCAAGTGACGGCGAGGTAGCTTTCTCTTTTCCTTTTGGCGGCATGATTTGAACGACTGTCGGTGAATGTGTCTCAGGTCAATGTAATCGAGACTGCGTTTAGTGAAGTAAAAGGTTCGATAGCTCCTCTATATTCATTCCCCCCCTCCTTTGATGCTCATGTTTGCATCTGAACAAATACACTCTTTGATCTTTCCCGTCCGCATGATCACTGGCCATTAATGCTTTCTCTTACAACAATCTACGATCCAAACAATCGTATCTTAAATGTGCGTCGTCATACTGGAGACGTTGCTGGCCGGCCACATTGAACAGGCAAGGATAGCCCACTGTACCTTCTGAACATACTTACGAATCTGGTTGAGTCTTTACAGACTTTGATCACATCTATTGATGATTGAACGACTTGATGAAGTCATACTTCTACGATAAAAAGAGTGCGACATGAGATTATCTTGGTAGACACTGAAAGTAGACCCTTCTGCTACTCTACTCTACCTTGCTCCTCCGTCCACGTTGCCTTCATCACTCATGTCTCCTTCGTCCCCACTCTTGCCACCGTCTCCTATCTTTCGCCTTTTGGTCTTTTGGCGCGACTCTCCATCCTCTTCACCTTCTCCACCCTCTTCTGCAACCCCAACATCTCCCCGACGTATCCGCCGGAGCTCCTCCTCACGCTGCCTGACAACCTCCTCTCGCGTCTGCATCCCCTCTCTATATCCCTGGAAGCTATTCGCCTCCATCTCTGCTTCTGCACGTTGTCGTTCCTTCAACGCGACTTCAAGAGAGGCATTTGCTTGAGCATATGCGGATTGTCCTTGGAGAGCAGCAATGTCACGCTGGATCTGCGCTACTCTCACGTCCGCCTCGGAGTTGCGCACTCTGCTCAGAGCTGATACTAATCTGAATGTTGTGTCGTTGTCTGGTACAGCCGGAGTAAAGCGCGAGGACTGAAGATCAGCTGGCTGCATTGGAGGTCGCGGTGGTTGAGCTTGGCCTTGCGTGTTGTTCGCGGTTGATGACTGACCACTCGCGTCCATAGAACCAGCTGCTTCTTGCGAGGTGGGCTGCTCAGACCCTTGAGCTGTACCTTCGTTCCCGTTGTTGGATTTAGCCACGGTTTCGTCTTGGGTAGCCGCTGATGCTCCTGGTGCAGGCTGGGGTGTTCTGGGGGCAATAGGCCGTGGAGGCTGCGGTGTTGTCACAGTTTCTCTAAGTCTGCCAGCCGCTGCTGCTGCTAATAAATCTAAGGCTGGAGCAGCAGCAGCTTGCTGACCACCCGCTGGAGGGATTGCGGAAGTGTTGTGGTTACGCGGCGACCTGCGTGTAGTTGGTCCCCGTGAAGTTGGTCCCTCTGTCTGTGGCTGGCCAGCAGCGCTCTGAACAGCTGATGGCCTTGGAATCGCGCCAGCTGCTCGCGCTGCGTGGTAGTAAGGCTCGCCCACTCTCATAATGTGAGCCACAATGTCTTCGTTAGTGTATGAAGTATCTCCCGCCACCTGATCTTCCAGATCTTGTCTGAAGGCAGCAAGTTCATCTGGCGTACGAATGACATTAGAGAGATTGCGCAGAGCCGCGACGATCTCATAAGCCAAGTTTTGATCCTTGGTCGCTTCTACTGGGTGCAGAGCACCTGGAAGGACATGGAGAAGCGAGGTGGTGCGCCAGTTGATGTAGATGTATTGGAGTGCGGCGTTTCTCTCCTCGTCGTTTTGTATTATGGTGACCGGTGGAGGCTCGTTCGCAAGGCTTTCGTTGCTGGCGGCTTCTGCCTCAGCAGCTTTTGGTTTTGCCTTTTCGTTCTGCTTCGATTGAGCTGGCTTCTTCTTCACTTTCACACCGGCCTCTGCGCTCTTCTCTTTGCGGGGGTCTTTCGGAGGAACCTCACTGGGGCTTGAGTCAGAGTCATCTCCGCTATCTTGTCGTGATTTCGAACGATTTGCACTATTACCGCCTGGTGTCTTGCTGCTGCCCTTTTTCTCGGATGCCTTCTTCCCCTTTTCGAGAGGTGGCTCTACTTCCAGATGATACAAGCCGTCATCGAGATCCACATCGGAGGAGTCATCAGTCTTCGCCTTCTTCTTCATGGGTTTACCCTGATCTTTACCCTTCTTTTTCTGTGCCTTCTCTTTCGTCGTCTGCAAATCATAGATGATGCCCCTCAGATCGTTGCGCAACTTGGGCTCTTTGTGGGTGACCCTCTTCGATCCTGTTCTCTTTCCGTCCTTATCATGCTTTCTGTAACGGAGCCACTCGCCCAGTATTGACCTTGCTTTGTCGAAGTTGTTCCGTGTTAATCGCGATAGGTCTCGGAAAAGGCGTAGGGTAATCTTATCCCATTCTTCGTCTGCGAGGTCGGTTTCACCGGAGAGCCACGTATCTTTGAGCTGTTTGTCCTTAACCGTGTCGAGCCCCAGCTCCATGATACTCCGTAGGCTGGTAATACCCCAGTTCTTCTTGATCTGGTCGAGTAGTTCTTCTTCGGTCTCTTCTTTTTCATCGTCGTCGCCGTTTCGGTCAATGTCCATATCGTCGACGACTTGCTCCGGTGTCTCTTCAACACCCTCCCCCTCTCCACCCACTTCCTCATCCCCCTGCTTTTCTGCTCTAACCTCTTCATCAAGAAAACCCCAAAGGTCATCCTCCAACTCTTGGTCTAAGTTTGAGGGCACGTCTGACACTTCGCCTGAAGCTGACCCTAGGTTCGCATCGGACGGAGCTGGCGTGACGGGTGGTTCTTTGGACTGCTGATCGTCGTCTCGATGCTTCTTGCCGGGTTGTGTTCGTTTCGTTCTTGCCATTCTGAAGTCGGTATGATCGATGTTGTTGCTGACTGTGATGTGATGGGTCAATGGTAAGATAGGTAAACAGCTCCAACTCACGCCTCCCCCCTAGATAAACACCCACCCGTTGCTCCATCTCCTTCCAAGTTTGTATCCGCGCAAACATCTTCCTTTATCCCTCCTTTCCTGAACGCGCTGGAAGAGCCAGGTCGGTAGAAGAAACAACCCGTATGGTAAGAACAGAAGAGAGAGCGGCCTGGCGCTACCTCGTCGTATGAAATGTAGACAGTTACAAGCTTCAAAAATTACATTATCTGTAATCCCTTCCCATTCCACGTCAACCCATCCATCTAGTCTCCCATCAGTATTCATCCGTCTCTCTATCCCCATCCCACCCTCAATGAAACCCCCACACGCCTCCCATTCCCATCAAAATTAGATCCCAATAAATATACAATGCGAACTTCAAAAGACAGGAGAAAAAAGGAGAAGAAGACGTAGTTCAAGGCCAAAAAGTCGGCGGGCTAAAATCTCCATACTCGCCCTCCTCATTCCCGCTTTATATGAATTAAACGTCCGTCCGATCCATGACTTCAACTACCACATATCATCATCCCCCCTCTTCCCCCCCTCCTCATCGCTATAATTACTATACCCTCCTCCCCCTCCCCCACCACCCCCAATCCCACCCCCTTTACCACTCTGCCCCAGATAATTCTGCGTATTCGCTACACTATATCCACCACCACCACCTCCACCACCGCCACCATTCGCACTATGATTCGAATGATGCGAATCACGCGGGTTCTGGTTGTAAGAATTACCCTGTTGAGAGCCGCCTCTTGCATGTTGTTGTTGTTGTTGATATTGCTGTTGTTGGCCGTTTTGTTGTTGTGAGAGGCCGCCGTTGGCTTGTTGTTGGTGTACAGAGGGCCATTCTTGTGAGGATTTTTCGGAGGATTGCTGCTCGTGCTGTTGTTGCTGCTATATTCTACATTAGTTTCATTCTTCTAAACATTTTTGCCTTTGGGATGTCTCACCTGCTGGTACCGCTGATACTGAGCAAACTCCTCAGGCTGCGACTGTTGCTGTTGCTGCTGCGGTTGCTGCTGCTGCGGTACCTGCTGCTGAGATTGCTGAGCGGCCTGCTGCTGATGTTGCTGCTGCTGCTGCTCCTTCTTCTGCTGCGCGGCTTGTTGCTGTTGCTGGGCCTGTTGAGCTTGCTTTGCTTGCTTGGAGTTGCCGATGGAGATTTGCGGGTGCATTTGCTGGACCTTGGCGAGGTACGAGTACATGAAGTTGGAAAGCAAGACTTGGGAGTAGAGTTCGCGGCGGGGGTTCGCAAGCTTGATGTGGGCCATGCGGTATATCGCGCGCTCTTCTAGGATCGAAAATCGGGTCCAGTTGTAGTCGATATCGGGTTTCAGGATGCGTGGCGGGGGCTCGGGCGATAATCCACGTGAGGCGTTCTTCTTGTGAGACGACTCTTTCTCGCCCTTCTTCTTTCCTCCTCCGAAGATGGAGGACAGTAGTCCAGGCTCCTTCTCTTTCTTGCCTTCGCTGGATGTTTTTCTGGCGCTCTCCTTCTTTCGCTCTTCTTCCAGCTTGACGCTTTCGCGATCGAGCACTACGCTCTCTCGACCACGACCGCCGCCCTGTATCGATGTCTGCAGGAGGTCCAGTCTCGTGTCATCGTGGCCCTTGTCCTTCTCCTTCTCCTGGGACTTGCTGAGCTTGTTCTTGACCTTCTTCGGTGTTTCTTTTTCTGAGTCTTTGTCTTTTGACTTCTTGTCTTTTTCCTTCTCTTTATCACCGCCAAACCAGCCCCAGCTCGTCTTCCTTTGGCCGCCTTCAGAGCCATCCTTGTCCTTCTTATCTTTGGCCTTCGGTTCGAGCTTCTTCTCTTCTGGTGCGTTCGGGATTATGGATAACGAATCGACCCTGTTGTTCTGGCCGGGCATCGCTGAAGGATGCGCTACTAGATCATCGAAGGACTGAGCGGGTTTGATCGGGGACGACTGAGCAGCTTGTGCATGACGGTTCGGTCGACTCGACGACTGGGGCTGGCGCTGTTGTTGCGGAGCTTGTTGTTGAGGCTGAGGATAATGGCGAGGGCCTGCAGGTTGTTGCTGGGCTTGAGGCGGAGGTTGGCGGGAGGAGTGACGTTCGGGTAGCTGAAACTGAGGTGTTCGGTTCTGTTCTTGTGGCGGTGGTGTCTCGATAATCTGGGGTACCTGCTGCGGCGGAGGTGTATAGCCTGGCAAAGGTGCAGTCGTCCGGCCGTTGGAGGCGATTCTCGAGTGGAACTGCCTGGGCTGCGGCGAACTTCGCTCCTGTTGGGATATCGGCTCAGTAGAAGCTGACCTGGGGTATTCTTCAGATGAACCTGGTCTCTCGCCGCCATAGCTGGGAGATGCCCGCTTTGCCCCAGGTCGCGAGAAGTTGTTGGACGATCCTTCAAACGCCGAGTTAACGGGTTCCGACTGAACGCGGTTGAGACCTGGGAGAGGAGGGACTTCGGGTATGCTCTCGGTAGAGTGGACGGGCGAGGTGGACGGGGAATCTTCCGTGTCTGTGTCTCCTTGTCGGCCAGAGACGAGTCGCCGTGAGAGGGGCGGGCCGCCTTTCCGCAGACTGCCTCGTCTGTACGTAGTGTGTGTTGATCTCTTGAGCGTGCCCAGACCACGCATCTTGCTACCCGGCACAATGGGCATACCGTCGGCGCCCTCTTCCCCTTCCCCGGTCATGCCCTTTTGATCGATGCTCATCCGTCTTATCAAGGCCACCGGGTCCTCCTGTATGTGCTCGAGCTCCTGGAGGTTCGACAAGCCCCCGTTGGGCTGCGCGCCGGATCGCTTCCTCTCCAGCCTCTCGGCGCCGTCCTTGTAGCCAGAGCCAGTATCAATCTGCCTGGACAGCATGGACTTCTTCCGCCGCAGCCCTCCCCCCGAGCCCTGACGCCCCATGGCGCCATCCGGAGATAGCGAGTCTGAGTCTCCGGAGCGTCGTCTCGTCCTGTCAATCTTGTCTTCGATGAACGTCTTGAACTCCATGGGCGCCAGTTCGGGATGCAGGCGTGCGGGTACCCAGAAGAGTTTCGACTCGTCCTCCTCCGACATGGCCGGTGGGGAGGGCGGTGAGTTTGCGGACTGGAACGAAGGCAGATCGGGATCGGCATTGTTAACGCCCATGGACATCCTCCGTATCGCCTGCAGGTTGCTCAGTTCCTGGGCGAGGCCCGCCGGGCTGTTCTCGTAGTCGAGGTTGTTCAGCGGGAACTGGTGCGACGCCGTGTTCGAGTTCGAGCGGGACAGCGGAGGGGAAATCTGGCCGCCATTCGAGGGGTGCCGTTGGACCGACGCCCGCTTCTGGGCCATGTTGGCGGTGCCATTGGGGCTCGTGGGCGTTTGGGGCTTCTCGAAGGACATCTGGGGACGCAGCGGGGACCTCGCGGGGGGCGCGTTGGGGAAGGGGTCGAAGGCCTCGAAGGCGCCAAAGGACTGGATCGAGTCGCCGTTGGGGCTGGGGACGAAGCTTAGGGGTCGCAGGCTGCGGCGGTTGGGGGCGTCGGTGTCGCTGTCGCCGCCGTACATGTCGCCTATGGCCTCGGTGACGTGGTGGCTGTCATCGCTGATGGATATCTGCGGCGCATGCCCCCGGCGCGGGCCTGGGTTTCGCATCTGATATAGGCGGTCCAGCTCTCTGGCTCTGTCGGTTGCCTGTGGGGTACGAGACTTGGTCAGCTTGGGGGCTCCTTGGAACGTCGGGTTGGCGCCGCGGGCCTTTGCCGGGGAATAGGGAAACGAAACAATGGCGACCTCAACTGTCACCACAGTATTTGGTAGATGTTTGCCTGAGGCTACTAGGTAGACATGCGCTACTCACCATTTGCGAACCTCAGAGAGTGCGGAGGTGCGGGTTAGCACGATTGCCACGGCTTGCTTAGGGCGCCGAGGCGGTGCGGGCATCCAAGGGCCCAAGGTTTGCGAGGCGGACGGGTCGGGCGTGTTGGTGCTGCGGCGAAGGAGTATCAAGCACCATGGTCTCAGGGAGAAATAGTAGAGGTACACATTCGCGCCGTGATGCACATGTCCTGTCCAGCACCGCAACTAACTGCAATGTCACTAGCCTGGAGCGCGCCGCCCAAGATGCACGACTCGGCGCCCTCCAGCTGCTCCGCCACACAGGGGGGCATCACCACAAGCCGAGTGTAGGTAGCCAGCAGCCGCCCTCAACCCGCCAGACAGCCAATCCATGTCCGCCTTACCCAGCCGGGCGACATCGATGCCGCATCCAGGGTCTTGCTCAAAAACAACTAGACCGTTTCAACGTCTACACCCAAAAAGAACCCCTACTGGAGTTTTCACGGTTTCGGCAGCACGCGGGTGTTCACGTTGTCACCGAATGTGATGCGTGCGAGAGACAAGAATAGCCGTCTCGTCTCAGACTACTCGCAGATCCCCGGACTAAGTCACGGAAGTGCACCATGAAGCATGTCGCTAGCCCACACCACTGTCAAGCGAGCTGTCACCCTCCCTCGCTCCCAGCCCAACATCGTGATCCCATGCTAACTCACCGATATCATCTATCCACATATTGGCGCTACTCCCCGTCAGGTCGAAGCGCCAGGGGTAAATGTCCCTGCGTCTGGCTATTCGCTCGTGCCGCTGAGACTGGTCTGTTGTACAACGTAGCCGCACGCCAAGGTGATGTCATGCTTAAGCGCTGACCCTCCGCGCTGCCATTATCGTGACTGCTGCATTGCCATCATCTCCGACGCTTGGGATTTTTCCTATTGCGAGTAGTTTGTCTATAGGGGTGGAAGTGGTGTGCTGCCATGGTATATACAAGAAGCAAAGATTCACATTCATGCCTGGCCCCTGGTCTCACCTCAATACAAGAAAAAAACTGAACAGGTCTGTAGGCTACATTAAGCCAAAACCTTGCAAAGGCGGTGACCCAGCGCCAATGTAGGCTCTAGGCTGTTCAGCTTTTTCTTAGATTGGCGTGGTCTCAGGTCTCAGGTCGATGCGCTGCTGCGTCTCCAGACAAACATCGCCGAGGCCACTGCGCACGTGACGGCTCCGAGCGCTAGGTAAAGATTGAGATAATCGTAGCCGTCCTCTTCCTGCTTGGGGAAGGCGGTCGAGGGGTGGGTGGCGCTTTCAGCCAGCTATACGGTGTTAGCTCGTGGAATTAATCAATGGATGTAGTACGTACGTGAACAAACAGCTCCGATATGCTGTTCCACGTCGTGCTGACGTGCAGTGGCGGTGCCATTCTCAGGGCGCTGGTGTACTCGTCGGGTTGCTGCTCGCATCGCTGCATCGTCTTGTCCTGGTCTGCTTTCAGGGCTGTGTAGACCGCTGGTAGTTGGTCGAGATGGGGGTACTTCTTCCGCAGCTCGACAACATGCGCAAAGCTCGTGGGGTCGCTCGAGTCGTAGGTATAACACAACAGATCGCACGCGTCTAGCTTGGCCTGATTCTCTAAAATCGCGGGTTCGAGTTCACCGAGCTCCTCTAGGATCAGATAGCATTGCTTGCCACCTTTTAATTCCACGCTGTTGACTGCCGAACGAGGCTTTATCGTGGGATGGTAGGTGTGGCTGAACGGTCGCTGGAGGAAGGCAGACAGCAATGAGCTCTTTCCACTCCCGCTCGACCCTATGACATAGCATAGAAAGACGTTGCGCTCGACGCGGCCAGGCTTCTTCCGCCGCTTCCTAGCTTTGGTCACCTTGAGTGCGCTGGTTGTGCCTCCGCGCTCACCGCTCTCAAATCCAAGGTATGCCAGGTATGCCAGAGTCGTCTTTGGCTCTTCAAACGTGGTCATGCTCCATTGCGCGAGCCAGCCTTGTAGTGTAATGTATCCCGCTTCGTTGCGCACTGTACATGATGGGAACGACGAGTCCACCCACGATGTCGGCATGCCGGGGGTCGGTGCGAATAGATTCGCGAGTTCTCTGTCGTTCAGTCCTCCGTCATTGTCCATGTCAAACTTCAGGAACAGATCGACGAAGAAGCGGTAGCCGGACGGGCTGAGTTCGGCGGAGGAGAACTGAGGAACGTCGAACTTGGGGTGGAGGAACGTGTCCTGGAGACTGAGACTGTCGGTGTAGTGGAACTTCCGCAGTATGATCCAGATAGTCTCGTGCCGCCCCTTCTCCGCGAAGATCTTGTTCAGGAGTAAGAACCCCTTCTCGTCCATGCCATGCTCGCCAGTCAGACCAGGAGCAAAGCGCTCCATCGACCTCTTTATGTTCATCAAGTCGTCGTCCCCCAACGGTTTCTCGAAGCACTTGATCTGGAAATCGTGAATCTCCTGATCGTTCCAGTACCCGTCCTTGTCTGTGTCGCATAGATGGAAGACGCGTTGCAGTGCAGACACGGCTGCTGGCTTGAGTGCGTTCTCCTTGGAATCGTATAGCGGCGCTATCGGGTGTGTGACGGCCTTTTGGCAGAGGAAGAAGACCTCGTTGATATTGTGGTGGTCCTTGGCGCTGGTGCGGATGCAGGAGTCGATCTCCTTGAACTCGTTCATGACGGGCAGCATTTCCTCCGACACGACTTGGGATGTTGTGCCATTCGAGGCGATGTCGGACTTGTTCGCGCACAGCACCACTGGCACGTTGACGCCCAGGGAGCGGAAGTAGGGCATCCAGAACAGCGCCACCCGCTCATAGCTGTAGTGGTCTGAGTATACGAGGAGTATTACGTTCGACTTTCGGAGCTCTGTGCGGAGAGTGTGTCGTTCGTGGGGGAGGGCGGAGGTATCGACGATGGTGGTGGTGACATTGTCGGGCGTCCCAAGCGTGGGCGGGAGCGTCACCTGTGGCAGGACAGGCTGGATTTTGGCTGTGACGAAGACGTCCTTGACAAGAGACGTGATGATGGAGCTCTTGCCGACGCCATCGTCACCGCAAAGACAGATCCGTACTGCGCATGTTAGTGAGTGTGTTATCGGGAAGGAGCTCCACATACCGGTCGCCATTTCCCGGCGGCATTATTGGTGCATTTGGGCAGGTGTAATGAGGGAGTGGGTGAGGTTGGGAAATTGGGTCGGACCTGCCGTGAGAATATTCAGACTTGTGCAGCGTTCATAGCACTCCGGGCGATTCGTGGTCAGGGCAGCACCAGTGCTGTCAGAAGGCTTGGCACACGTGGGAGACGATCGCAGCCCTGGAGCTTCCCCGCCAGCAGCCCCGCAAGATTGGTCGCTGGAAGTGCAATGCATCGACCGTTGTCGAGTGGCCCTGCAGATAGCCGGACCCATGTCATGCCTCGTCCTCTCCACCAACGGCCAGCGGCATGGCAGGCAATTAATAAGACTGCCCAGTGCACGGAGCCATAAGGCGCCCGTCTCGTCTCCGCTTTCCACTTCCCCAATGGTTCCATGGCCCGCGCTCCCATGCCAGTCCCAGCCTGCCTGCCGCGGGCCACAAGCTTCCTTCTCCGCGCGCGCCCAAATTGACGTATCCTGCCTCTTCACACGCCGATGCCATAGCCGCGGTACTTGCTGGTGCTAATGTCTTACCCTTAACTCTACCCTGTCACTCCTAGCCAGGCACCGCGACTCCACCAGGCCGTAGTTAGCCCGCAACTGATTACACTGCAGCAGCTATGTTGTGAGTACCTGTCCTATCTCCAGCTGACCGCCAGTCGCCCACCAATGGCAGCCCTATCGTGCTCCACCCCCATCGGACGCGCGACTGATGTGTGTACAGCGTCCTCCCTCCGCCGCCGCGCTATCCTGTCGGAGGCTACCCGGGCGCGCAGCCGGGCCAGCTTATCGAGACCAACAACACCCTCACCCACCCCACCGGCCCCGAGCACCAGCTGGTCGTCGGAGAAGGTAATTAACCAGCCTGGACCCTGCAGCTCTTGCCCTCACTGACGCTATGAAAGGTACCTACGTGCTGCGCGACGACCTCCACCTAGCTACGCCCCCACCGCATCCCTCAGAGGCCCCCATCCACAACCCGAACCCGCTTGCAACGACAGTCTCTCCTCCCACCGCCGGCACCAAGCTATCGCTGGTCGCCCTCGCGCCCCGCCAGCCCTCGCAGTCGCAACTCCACCGATTCGGCACACGGACAAGCACCCGGTCGCAAGTGCCCCCGAGCATACAGGAGTCGCCGCACGAGTCCAACAGCCAGGCGAGCGATGGTGGCTCATACAGCGCCAATGGCATCGTGTCGTCTCCGCTGGATGGGCTGAAGACACCCGTGTTTGGCGAAGGCAACGCGGCGCTGGCAGTCATCAACGGCAAAGACTCCAAGGATCCTACTAAGAGGCGGAAACCGAAGAGCAACATTGTTAAGAGCAACTCGTCCTTCGTATCCAGAGTCATTCCCCACGAGGCGCTGACCAAGCGATTGCAAGAACACAACCCAAATGGTCTCTACGCTTTCGCAAACATCAACCGCGCATTCCAGTGGCTGGACTTGACATCGCCTACCAAAGACGAACACCTGACTAAGATCCTCTTCACCAAAGCGCACGCGCTATGTCACGACATAAACCAGATCACAAAAGGCCCAAATCATCTTGACATCATCATGGGTTTCTCGACAGGCGACATAATATGGTATGAGCCAATGTCGCAAAAGTACGCGCGCATCAACAAGAACGGTGTCATCAACAAGACTGCCGTGTCGGATATACGGTGGTTGCCGAACAGTGAGAATCTCTTCCTCGCGGCGCACATGGACGGCAGTCTGGTGGTGTATGACAAGGAGAAGGAAGACGCCGTGTTTGTGCCAGAAGAGGCCGTCACATCTCCTAGCGAGAATGGGCTGACGGATCAGGAGAAGAAGCTGAAGCACCTCTTAACCGTGAAAAAGTCTGTCAACTCGAAGAACCAGAGAACGAACCCCGTGTCCTACTGGCAAGTCTCCAGGTCAAAGGTCAATGCCTTTGAATTTTCGCCCGACCGACGTCATCTTGCGGTTGTGTCCGAGGATGGGTCCTTCAGGATCATGGATTTCCTTCGCGAGAAGCTGCTCCACCACTACATGAGCTATTACGGCGGCATGATGTGCGTCTGCTGGTCGCCTGACGGTCGCTATGTCGTCACGGGAGGGCAAGACGATCTCGTCTCGATATGGTCTTTGGAGGACAGCATGCTGGTAGCGCGCTGTCAAGGCCACAATTCGTGGGTGACAGCAGTGCAGTTCGATCCATGGCGATGCGACGAGCGCAATTACCGTATTGGCAGCGTAGGAGAGGACTGTCGCTTGTTGCTGTGGGACTTCAGTGTCGGCATGCTGCACAGACCGCGAGCAGTGAGTGCAGTCGTTGAACGCGACAGTTGTGATGGCTAACGTTGATGCAGGCGTCTGTGCGACAGCGCGGCAGCATCGCCTCGTCGAACCTCAAGATGCAGCGCACACAAACGGGAGGAAGTTCGGTCAATAGGCTGCGATCGAACTCCAACCTCACATCGGGCAGCATGGCGGACGAGGAAGAAATAGTGGTGCACCCCGTGGAGCCTCGGGCACGCACGGCCATGCTACCTCCAGTGCTGGTGAGTTTGGCCTGAAACCTCAACATCAATTTCTAACCGCCAATACCCATAGGCAAAATCCGTCCACGAGCACCCACTGTGCTGGCTAGGCTTCGAAGAGGACTGCATCCTCACCTCATGCAAGAACGGTGAGTCCCAGCAGCAGCAGAAGCAAAGTTTTCGTTCAAATCACCTCATATCCACCCGTTACGCGCACGTTTGCACGTATGATCTGCGATAAGGCCGGGTTTCTACTACAGGCGCACAGGTGGCCGTGCGCAGGAACACCCGTCTTAGTGGCACACAGGGATCCGCGCCGACGCATTTGTTGAGTTCGCGATGGGCAAAATTGAGAGATAAGGAAGTGGATCGCTGACAGCTTTGTATTGCAGGCCACATCCGGACTTGGGACCGACCGAAAGAAGGTGCTGGGAATGACGACAGCAGTACGTCTGCAAGTGCAAATGGGAACCATGCATAGGACGCGGTATTTGGATCTGCATAAGACGTTATCGCGCGATTGGGTTTTGGTGGTGGTGGTGGCGGGATCGAGGTCGAGGTCGGAGGTTTTCGTGCGCTCCGATCACTAGCCAGCGTTCATGTGCACTTTGCTGCATACGCACCACTACAGTCTAGGAAGCAGACGATCTCTACGATAATGTATACTTCTGCTGAGCCTACAGACTGTATTCTTCAAAAATATGGGCTCACTGAAAACGGCGCGCCACACGAGTTCCATCGGAGGAGGTCCAACCTCCCTCCGATATATCCCGACATCAGTCTGACATGTGCCAGACGCCCGTTCAGCCCTACATGCACGTCTGTCTTCCTTGCATGCTGCGCGGGCGAAGAAGCTTACTTTGTTCTAGAACACCCAGTACATCCATCTGCACACACATATGCGTCACCTAAAATCAAGTTTCCTTATCTCCACCATGCACCCTTTACGGCAAAAATCACGGCCATGAGGGTCAACACTGGGTTTCCGGCCGGTAGTAACTAAATTAACTAGACCATGTCGATTGCGCTCACGATGTCGGAGTACTAAGTAGTGGATACACGCGGTGCCGCGATGCGGGAATTATCTGTAGTCGCTTCTGTCGAGTTGAATGTGGGTCTGTATAATGTACGTACATGTACATGGCTATGATGAGGCTCTGCTCGCATTACCCACAGTTGCGGCAATGCAGGTCTAGCCGCAGATTTTCGTGGCCGTGCATGCTCGGACCGAGATTAAGGTAGGGGAAGAGTTGAGTGAGTGGTCGTAGTGTAGGAGAGGCTGGTGGCTACCACCAGGGTTTCAGCGTGGCGGTCAACATAGTTGTGACGGCGAGGGCGTGGCTGTATCGGCGATGCGTTGAGTTGAGACCTCGAGATGGAGGCAGGGTGAGACGGAGGTAGGAACGATGGTTCACATCACACGAATAACACCGCAACTCAAACCTAGATAGCCATACCCCTCCATTGATTGAGCAACGACACGCAATACACATGCACGCACATCCTCCACCCAATCCCTCCACGTCAGGCGACCCTCGTTCGACCAGATGGCAGAAATGTCAGTCTCGACGATAGTATTCGTCGAAGATTGGAACCGGCGAGGTGCATTCGCACGTTTCGGAATTTGAGCTGCAGGTTGGCCGATGCTGCAAGATGGGCGGCAACCATGCCAGGTGTGGCGCAATCGCAGCTGCTATGCGTAAGAGGTACTCCTAGAAAAGGCACTGGCGCTAGAAGGCTGGGTACCATGTGGAGATACTTCGGGAGAGCCGCAAGCAAAACCCTGAAGAGCTTAGGCTTAGAGCAGGAGCTTGACGGCGATGTGACTCCAAGCGAGGGACGAGGAATAGTGGGTGTTGTCGGCGGGATTGTTGGATAGGCTGTAAGACGGAGGTATTCATGATTGCATCGCAATGAATTACTCTGGACGCGCGTAATCAATGTCTATGAAGGCTACTTGCACAGGCGCGCTGCTATCGCCATGGCCGCCGTTCGCGGTGTCTTCTTATCGGAAGACCTTCTTTGGGACGGCCCCTGCTGCCAGCCCCGGCCTGCCAATGCGACGCCTAATGATTGCGCCAGAAAATTCTAAGACGTGAGCGCAACCCAGGAGCCGCGCTAGACAGGCGACTACAATGATGCGAGCAGGCCTACTGGACTTGTCTTGTCTCCACTTGCAGCCCATGAGCTCATCAGGGTGCAGGCCGCCCTTGCCCGCTTTATCCCACGCGCAGCCAGCTAATGTGGTATATCTAACGCGGTACCTACACGCGGCCGCGGCCAGCTGAGTAGAGTCCTGCCCTTACTTTACTTTGGTTGCATATCTGTGACGTGCGGCGCTTTCTGTGTCTACTTCCTCCCACGCTTCGAATCAGCATCTCTCAGCTTGCTGACTGCATCGCCGTCCACGTTCGCATATTATACCACCTACGCCTGCTAGAAGTAGAAGGATACATTGTCGCTGATTACATTTCTACAACCGAGAAACCGCTAAACACCTCTTTGGTGGTGTTTGGTTCGACTCATAAAAACACGACCCTCGTTACATCATGCCTCGTCCAGGTGTCGGGGTCTTCGGCAGACATGCCGTGCCCACCCTGGAGATCAAGTACGCTTCCACCACCGCCAAACCTCAACATGGCGATATCTAACACATTCCCAGGCCGGAGTCGCCTTTTGTCGTATTCTATGGAGAGTCGTCTGAGTCGCATGAGACGGAGCTGAGGGGCAAGTTGATTCTGAACAACCCAGAGTCCATGTCAGTGAGGAGCTTGCGGATCACACTCACGGGCACACGCAAAGTCTCGTACGGTAACGCCCCTGTCGACACTTGCCCAAGATTGCATTGCTAATTGACCGTCCGCGCAGATGGCACTTGACCAACACCGTCAGCCCGCAGCCGATTACGCAAAAGACCAACTTCCTCGTCGAAGAACTCCACCTCTTTCCCGTCGACGTCGGCAGCAAGACCAAAGCGCACAAGCTCAACGCCGGATACCATGAGTGGGATTTCAAGTTCAAGATGCCCCCGAACCTCGACCAGAGCGTTGAGGGGCTACCGACCAACTGGGTGGTTTATAGTCTCAAGGCCCACGTGGATAGAGGGTACATGAGCAAGCAGCTCAGTGCTACGGCGCACATCCGCGTCATTCGCACGCTCGGACGCGACATGCTCGAATCCATGCCCATGGAGCAGATCAACGAGGATATCTGGGCGAACAAGCTGGCCTATAAGATTACGGTCCCGCAGAAGAACTACATTGTCGGAACGTCGATAACGGCCGATTTCGTGCTGATTCCCCTGCGCAAGGGTGTGGAGATTTCGACAATCAAAATGGAGCTGATAGAATCGCGGCAATTGTTCGCCGACTACGCTGGCCGCCGGATAAGTCACAACAACGACATGCAGGTTGCGGTCACAGAAGGCGACATGCCCGAAGACTCTGCGCGCAGGGTCCCCGACGGAACAGAAGACACAGACGCGCTATTCGACGAGTCGCATCGCTTTTCCATGACGCTCGATCTACCCAAGTCGCTCAAGAACTGCCGGCAATCCGTCGACACAGAAAACATACGGCTAACGCACAAACTGCGCTTATACGTCAACCTCAAGAACCCCGAAGGCCACACTTCACAACTGCTAGTAAAAAACCACGTCCACCTCTTCATCTCGCCGAACCTGCCCCCCAACGAAGACCAAAGCGTAGTCGTAGACCAAAACATCCTAAACGCCCAAGCCATCCAAGACGAAGTCAATCAAAACGCGCCTCCGACATACGGGCTCCACCAACTCGACTCGCTCTACAACGACATCGACCCCTCAGGTTTCATGACGCCCGGCGGCGTCCACAGCATGATGAACAGCGGGGCCAACACGCCCTTCTACGCGCAATCGCGGCGCGGCTCCGCCGAAGACCTCACGTCGCTCGACGCAGCCGTCCACCAACCCGGCGGCGGCGCCTCCGCAGCTGCCCTCCAACACCGCCTCGCAAACCTCAGCATGCATCACTCCGACCGCCCCACCCGCTTCCAACCCTCCCGCCAACATTCCTCCGGCGAAAGCACGCCCGCCCACGCCAACAACACCACCAACAACACCACCGAACAAGCGTACTTCGACCTCCCGCCCTCAAGCTACGACATGGACGCCCTCGCCCGCACCCCCAGCTACAACACCGCTGTGCGCACGCCCGCTGGGTCCCGTACGCCTGGCGGCATGGACATGGATTTGCCGAGCTATGAGATTGCGATGAGTAGACCTAGTTCGCCGAGCAGGAGTCGTGGTAGTAGGGGTACGACGCCGAGTCCTACAAGGAGTCTGGATACGTTGAATGAGGAGACGTATCGGAATACGCAGATGAATAGTCGGAGGCAGAGTCCTAGGACGGCGAGTCCGAGTAGTGAGGGGAGGTAGGGGGGGCTGTTTTTTGTGGTGGATGGTTGGATTAGAGTCTTGGTTGTTGGTTTGCTACGCTGGGTTTTCACATTATTTCGTTTCCCGCTCTCGTCACAGTTATGGTTACGTTCACGAGCGCATGATGCAGAGGCGCATTTACGCGTTTCTTTCACTTCAGCATTTGTATAGATATAGATTTAGACTTCCACTTTTGTTGGGCTTGTTGTAAGGCTTCACCACTCTTGATGGGTTGGACTGGGTTGGATACAGAGGTAGCAGAGGAGGGAGGATACCCCATGCGCATCGTTTTTTTACTACGGATAGTAATTACATATCATTACACTCTATCCATCATCTATCACATATGCTTGATCTACACCTTACAGCTTCTATCAACCATCTACCATCCATCTACCATCCATCTACCATCCACCATCTCCAATATCAACATGACGTGGCAAATCACCTTGGCATCGCGTGCATGACTCGTGTCACATCTCTCCATAGATACACATTTACACACTTACACAATCATTTCCCCACGACTGACTCGATGTCTACCCTTCTGAGCTGAGACATGCGAGATGTACAGATAAGAACAAGGTCACGCGTAGGCTCGAATCAAAGTAGATCTTCCACCTCTCACATACGCCAAGCTGTCATCGGATCGTGTACATCGGGTAAACACCGGGATGTTCGGGCAGATGACCGAGATGTAGATTGTCGATCCATGGATTGGCGAGCTAGTATGAGTTTGGTAGTGTTTCCGCTGTGTTGGCTGCACGTATACTTCCGAAGTTAAACCACGAGTTTCTGAGAAGTGAGGAGTATGCAAGTCTCAATGTGTAATTTGTTTCTTGGACAGGCTTGGCATATAGTAACTTAAAGTACATGCTTGTGCAGAACAAGCAGTACGGTACAACTTCATCACCAAAAACTCATCTCTAGGTAGCCAGTCCAACATGTTCAACTTCATTACTCATTATACCACATCCACATACTCCTCCTCATCTGCATGTACATCTACCCATCTTATACCCACACCCACACAGTATTTACCCAGTCCTATATCTATCCCCTCAGACCCATCCTACGAAGGATAATGCTCAAACAAAAGCCCCGCCGCCATCTCCGTATCCCCCTCCGTCGCATTCAACGCCGCCAACGCCTCCTGCCTGCTAAACCCCAAGACAACCAACTTCTGCACTTCCTCATCTGGCCAAGCCGCGCGCGCAGCAGGCAGATTACTAACCATGTTGCGAATCTGATCAGCCGTGATATTTTGGAGTCCACTTCCACTTCCACTTCCACCACCAATTCCACTTCCACTACCACTACCACTTCTACCACCCACCCCACCCATCGCCGCTCCACCAAAATCATAGATAGGCGTTTTATCTAGATCAACATCCGTTCGCAGAGAAAGTCCCAGCGCTTTAACCCACCCCGCCTGCACAGTCTCGGTATCCAGATCGCGGGAGGTGATGTATTCGACATCATCATCACAATCCCCCGCATTAAAATACTCCCAGCCCATCATCCCCCCAAACCCCTTCCCCACCTTATAATAACTCTGCCGCAACTGCTGTGCAACCACCGCCAGCCGACCCACATCCACATACCCACCACCATTCGCCTCATTCGTCACCACGCCCATGACAATCTTTTCTGGTTTCCAGCCCGCGGCGATGATGGTATCGTACCACGCCGTTGTCAATGCGTCACCCCAGCCACAGTAGAACTGCGTGTTGTACCACGCTATTTCTTTGCCGTAGACGCTGCATTCGAGCTCCGGGTAGCTGAAGCCGGATAGATGGCGCAGCGTGGGGTGTAAGGGGTTGGGAGTGGGGCCGCTGGCGAGCATGGGTCGGGGCGGGCGGAGGTGCGCGGGGATTTTGGGGTCGGGGATTAGAGCTGTGGCGACGGGGGCGAGGGTGATGAGGAAGTCGGGGCCGAAGTCTGCTCGGAGGCGCGAGATGAGGCGGGTGGTGGTGGAGAGGGGGATGGCTTCTTCGATGTCTAGGTCGAGGCCGGAGAGGGAGCGGGCGGTTATTAGGGCGGCGAGGGGGGTGTAGTATGCTTCGAACTGGGGGGCTTCATTAGCTTTATGGTCTTAGGGATGATGGGATGGGGGTGGTAACATACACTCTCTTCATCTCCGCTCAACTTCTCGTAACTCCCCTTTGCTGCTCCACCCAGCATACCCAACACCTTTACCCCACTACCCTGCAACCAATTCACCTCGCCCCATAACTGATCAAACCTCTTATCATCCGGCTTATGATCATTCAGCGTAATATTCCCCGGCCCATCATTGAGGTGGATAGCCGCAACAATCACATGCGTGATGCCCGTGTTATTCGTCAGCAGCGGAAGCAACGAGTGGTAAGTGCCGTTTGAGTCGTGGAAAGTTTGGTGGTAGACGATGAGACGCGGGCCGGTGGATGGCGGAAGGAGTTTCGCATTGGGAGTCATTGCTGAGTCAGTGGAGGAAGCGTGGTGAGCAGACCTCCCGTGGAGACCTGGTACGTGGACGCGTTCCTGCAGGTCCGTAGGGCTGAGGTGGGGCACGCGCGCTACGTCATTCAGAGGTGCCAGGGGCATCATCGCCGCTAGGGGCAGCATCGCGAGCCAGCACAGGAAATTCATAATGTTGGTGTAGTTATGTGAAGTATAAGAGAATGACGCACAAGTGCGAAGTCTTATATTTCATCCCTCCTGGCATCAGCAGGACATGGTTGTGGTGTACTTTGGTTGTCACGATGTGATTTTACTGAGATCCATGGTTGCGATACACTGAAGCACCATCAACCACAGTTCCACTTCGTGGAAAATGGATAGCCTGCATACTCAAGTATTGATGTCAGAACGCGCTGGAATAGATGCAGTATTAGTAGTAGTAGTAGTAGTAATAGTACACTGAAGCCAGGCTCACATTCAACACGTGATGTCGGTGTAGTTGTATGTAGTGTTGCATGCATGTACTCAGTAGCATACCCTGACCAGAACGCCATTTGCTGTCCGATAAAGACACAGCCCCAATCCTTGTAACCAGAACAAAGCAGGAAAGCTCCTAGACACTAACGTCTCGTATTCCTCACCAATCCTGCAGACCACTCAAAGCGTAACAGTCGTAGCATCCTCCTGGGACAGGCTAGTGGTAGCCGTTGCTGTATTCGTGTCGTGTGTCACCGTTCATTCCGCCAAAGTACGGGTGGATGACCGTCTGCTTTGCTGAGATGCGGCCGGCGGGGTCGTAGACAAGCAGCGCATCGAGGAGGTCCAGACCGACTTCATCGAGGTTGGTGACTATGTTTGCGACGTCCGTCCGGCCCCACTTGGGGAACGAGGGCTTGAAGTCGGGGAAGGAGGTGACGCCGGGCCAGTCCTGCTCGTTGGGTGTGCCGAGGATACTAGATATGATTAGCGTATGGAGATAGTATAGAGATGTGAGTGCATACCGGAAGATCTTGAAGATCTCGTCAATTTCCGAATCACCAGGGAACAGAGGCTTGCGCGTGCACATCTCGGCGAAGATGCAGCCAACAGACCACATGTCGACACCAGTTGAGTATTGGCGACCACCAAGAAGAATCTCCGGAGCGCGGTACCATAGTGTGACAACCTATTACATGTCAGACAATCCCAAATCAAGTATGCAGTATCCATACCTCGTGGGTGTATGTTCGCAGCGGAACACCAAACGCACGCGCTAGACCGAAATCCGCCAACTTGAGATTGCAGTCCTTGTCAATGAGCAAGTTCTGCGGCTTCAAATCACGATGCAGCACGCGATGAGCATGGCAGTACCGCACACCCTGACACAGCTGCATCATAAACTTCTTAACCATCTTGTCATCCATACTCAGGCTCTGTCCCGCCAGCCCAGATCCCTCCGGCAGCGCCTTGCCCCGTCCACCCTGACTGACCGGCAACGCCTCCATGTACTTCTTCAGATCCAGGTCCAGGAACTCGAAGACGAGGTAGAGCTTGTGGCCGTCGGCGTGTACGATGTTGAGGAGGCGCACAATGTTGGGGTCGTTCATCTCTTTGAGGAGTGAGATCTCGCGGATGGCCGTCGACGGGACGCCTTCATCTTCGGCTTCGAGGCGGATCTTCTTGAGGGCGACGATGCGCTGGTCTTTGGTGGTGAGGTCGCGCGCTTTGTAGACGACTCCGTACGTTCCTGTGATTATGTCAGTAGGCGCATATTAAGCCATCAAGGAATAGCGTACCCTCTCCAACCTTCTCCAACTTCTGGTAGTTCTCCATGGTGGCGGGCTGGGGACTGCGATTGCTTCAGACGACAAGCGGTCAAGCGTGTTTAGGTGGATCGCGGGAGGTGCAGTTTCGCCGCGAGTCTGTATTATTCCCGGTTCGAGGTGAGACGAGGGTGTTGAATACCTCTCGTGTGTACCTGTGGTTAGTACGTGCGGGCAGAGAGGAAGGTGCAGCGGGGAGCAGGGGACGAGGGTGTCTGGTGTTAGGAAATTCGAGATGTAAACACCCTTGACGCATCGGGCAACGCGCACCCGTCAGCCACAAACGCGAGCTTAGTCAACAATACCCTCCTTCATACATCTACACATATATCCTCACTCTCCCACAAATTCCCGCTGTCGAGACCACACGCAAAATGCACCACCTAGACCCCCATGAACGCCCTCCAGACAGCATACGCAACGTCTACAAAAAGTACCAAAAAATGAAAGCAAAAGACATAGACCTAGACGGCGACATCATCGATCTCTCGAGCGACGCCGCCGCGTCATCAAACCCCAAAGTGCGCGTCGTAAAAGAATACACCGCAGAAGACCTGACCGCCATTTTCCGTTCTTTCGCCGGTGACGGTGAAGACGGGGGAAAACTGCAAGCCACAGATCTGGCAAGATCGGTACCAGTGTATGAACACGAGGATATGCCAGGTAGGAGGTCCCGTGTTTTGAATAACATGAATTATTCCTCTCTCTTGATCATTTTCCTGCCTTTTTTCTTTTTGGTTTTCAACACCATCTCACACCTTCCATACCTCCGTTCCTAACACCTCCCCCAGGCCTCCACATAACCCCCTCCCTCCTCCCCCTCCCCACCCAATCGCACCTCTTATCAACCCTCCTTCACACGTCCCTCTCTTCCCCCACGCACCTCACAAACATACACACCCACTACACGCTCTCCTACCCCACCTCTCCATCCTCATCATCATCCTCCTCCCCCTCCCCACCCCCCTCATTCTTCTCCCTCCCCCCTACCTCCCCCACTCCCATCGCTACCCCCCTCACCCCCTCCATCCACAAACCACTTTCCATCTCCCAACTCCTGACCAAGAAATTGCGCTGGACAACCCTAGGCGGCCAATACGATTGGACCGCAAAAAGATATCCAGATACACCACCTCCACCCTTTCCTCCGCAAATAAAGTCGTTACTGGAAGCCCTCTTCCCCCAGACCAAAGCGGAAGCCGCGATCGTGAACTTGTATTCTCCAGGCGATACACTGAGTGTGCATCGCGATGTTGCTGAAACGAGTAGCACGGGGCTTGTTAGTGTGAGTTTGGGGTGTGATGCGATTTTCGTGCTGGGCACTACGGTGAAAAGCGAAGAGGGAGTGAACGAAGAAAAGATCGTCACACTAAGACTGAGATCAGGAAGCGCGGTGTATATGTCCGGGGAGTCGAGGTTTGCATGGCATGGGGTTCCGGCGATAGTGGCAGGGACGTGTCCTGAGTATCTTCGAGACTGGCCCGCGTCAACATCAGCAGAGAGGGGAGAAGAAGGCGATCAAGAGGAAAAAAGGGGGTATGAAGCGTGGAGAGGGTGGATGGCGAACAAACGGGTTAATTTGAATGTAAGGCAGATGTTCGATTGATCACTCTACACCACTTTACATCACGTTACAAGACAGTAGACAGAGATTACAAAAGCATTATCATGTATTAGTACTATTCAAAGCAAAAAGGGGGTATGTATATATATCCACATCCACATCCAACAACCATCGCCCTGCCCACTTCACAACCTCTCCACCAACGCACACCTACCACAGCGTCACCTTCGACCCAACATCCACATCCTCATCAGACGTACACGTAGCGATCATGAGACTTTTCCACTAGTATTTCCCCGGCTCGCCCGGAACCGCACTCCCGGGTGCCGTCGTCGCACTACCCGGCACCGCAGACGCAGGCGCACTAGTACCACCGCTCACAGCATGGTCAGTCGAGTTCGTACCAGCACCCTCCAAACCCGTAGTCTGGATAGGAGCAGGCTGCGCCTTCTCCTCGGGATACATGTTCTGCGGGCTAGTATCGCCAGAAACAGGGCTAGTGGGAACGTCGTTTGTGACCTTACCCGCTGCGCCGCTGATGACCTGCCACCACTGCTCCGCAGCCTGTGGCGTGTGTGCCTTGAACGCAAACTCGTGTGTCATGGAGAACGCACCGCCGATCTTTCCCTTTGACACATCCTTGCCCTTGACATTAAACTTCTGTCCATTCACCGCACCGATCATGCAGTCAGGAATATAGAGCGACAGTTCAGGGACTGGGTCCTTAGCAAAGTCGTCGTCTGTCTTGAACTCGTGCAGGAACTTGGAGGGCGTTACGACGTAGTAGTTTGTGTCGTAGGAGCGCATGATCTTGCCCTTCTTTTCGAGCGAGCCCGAGATGAGGGGCTGGGTCGCGCGGTGGTTTTGGTTGGGGAAGCTGATGTCGGAGAGGGTGCGGGCGGGAGCGGCGGGGTCGATCAGCACGGTGTTGTTGCGCTGGATGAAGCCGTTCCATTCGAAGTCTTGGGGGATGCGCTGCGATGTGCCGACCATGTCGCCGTATGCGGCTTTGGTGTGCTCGGCTTGGGTGTTGACGACTTGCAGGAACTGGCCCATGCCGGACTGGATGGTCTGGATGATGTGGGCTTCGAACTGGGCGAATGAGTTCTGCACGCTGATCAAGTCCTGGCGGTTGTTGTTCTCCTCTTGGACTTGCTTGTGGAGGCGGTGGTTGACGCCGCGCTGGAGGATGTAGGGGTCGTCGGTCGCCTTCATGTTGCCGCTGTGCGAGTCGAAAACTGCCGTGTGCTGGCCGAGGAGCTCAATCTGCTTCTGGGTGTGCAGGCGAGCCTTGTCGACAGCCTTACTGCCCTTGCCAGCTCCCTTGGTGAGCTCCTTGCTCTTGTTCTTGATCTCGGTGTGCAGGCGGTCGAAGATGGGGAGGACGGCGCCCTTGAGCTGCTTTGCCGTCTCGTAGTGTTGGTTGGAGATGCCCTGCCATGGTTAGTCTCAGACTCGGTATCTGATGTGGGAGAAGTCGTACCTGGGTGTTGGACCTGATGTTCTCGAACATGCCCGCAATACCACCGAGCGACTGATCGAAGTGGTGGCCCTCCTTCAGGGGATCCTTGACCGTCTATTCAACGTCAGTAGCTGTATCGCTATCGCATTGAGTCGACCAACCTTCAAGACGCGCTCATACTCCTTGCCGTGCGCGTGGTTCGTCTTCTCCGTGGCTGTGACATAATCCTCGAGGTAGGCGACGGCGTGCTTCCAGGCTTGCAATCGCTCCGCAAAGAGCTTCGTGACCTACAACATGTTAGGAGCTGTCTCTCTCATCTGTCTCCAGACTACTTACCTCCGAGGTATCCTCTCCTGGGATGGCATCGTCGTCGGCAGAGCGGTTCGTGAGGCTGCGCGTGGGCATCTCACTCGTGGCAGAAGTGGGCGCAGACATATTGCAGGTGTGTCGTGATACTAAAGAAACAAGATGCAGTCGTGGAACGTGTCTTCGCACGTGTAGGAGGTAACGTTGTTGTTGCTGTGAAGCTCGAACGACGCGGCTAGCGAGATTTGGTTGGTGAAGGCGGGGTTCGCGTCCTTCCGGAAATGAGCCCGTGTCGTATGCTGCACGAGGGACTTTTATAATAAAGATATCTGGTTCAGTAGTAGTAGTTAGGATTATTTATTCCAGGGTAAAAATCAGGGTCCAGGGAGGGGTTTAAGTTTGATTCAAGCTGCCGTGGGCGCATCTAGATCGACACGCACACATGCCGGAGAAGCAGGGTGCTGTGAGGGTTTGGCTGGCCCTGTGACGTCAACGCTCGCAGCTTTAGTCTAGATCCACGCGGGATCTACGCCAGGAAATGGGTTTGGAGCGCTGCTGCGCCACGATCCTAGGGGTGATCGCGGGACACACCCTGACCACATGGTTACATTCAAGGTCGTTGACGTATCGTGGCTTCATGCCATTGCGCCCGAGTGTGAGAGGGTTGTCAGGGTCTCCGCCCAACGCCATAGTACCCCCACATTAGCACCGAGGAACGGCAGAGGCTCCGAGGACTTTCAACGAGCACAACATCGCGCTAGGCAGAGATCTAAGCCGGGCAGGAAACTTCCAAGGTTGCGAGTTACCCCTATCAAAAGGTATAGAGGAACTTCGACTTTGGTGTGGCCTTCACGCGGGGTACTTATTTGTCATCTTGTCAACTTCTATGACAGCCTGCTTGTTTCCAGCGTCTGACCGAGTTGAAACCTACTACGAGCTGAGATTGACGACCGTGGCTATGTCAGAATCCGCGTCGCAGTCTACTGTAAACATGCTACTAAATCTTAGCGACCAAGTAGTTTCCATAGAACCTAGTCAACGTGGACTTCTACCCAGATGGGTGTTTTGTCATTGTAGAGTGCGACACGACTTGTAGCCACCCTTTATCGTGTCAGAATCTGGTGACTGCCTAAATTGATCATATGTGCTTACTACAAAGCTGCACCGTGCAATAACCCGTACCAGCTATCATGAATGCTGCAACGTCCGAGCAGATAATAGCGAGGGTTCATGGTGTGGGTAGAACAGGGAGGTCTGAATAGTTATGTTCCAACATGACCTGTGTGGGGCCTTTATCAGGTAAGCCGTCCAGCGAGCTCATTGGTATCACAGAGTCTGAGGGTGACAGCCTTAGTATCTCCATTTTCTCTCCTCGATTTGGATGATCTAGACGGGGCGGTGTGGTATGAGTCCCAGGTGTCTGGAATGGATACAACACTACGTTGCGAGTAGACCAGCTTGCGCCCAGCAAATGAAGCATGCTGATATCGGGTGTTAATTGGTATGGCTGCAGGGAGAGTCTTGACATCGTTCCCCATCTTGGGAATCCACGCAGTGTATTCCTGGATGTCTCCGCGGCGAGAGTAGCAACGGTTCTGGATCTGCCGCCTGAGGTCAATTAACTGGCGCAACCCCAATCTCTTCTGCTTCGCAACGCCCGAGCTAGTCACCAAGGAATGTCTTGCGAATCAGTCGCGGTGACGAGTTGTAGAAGTCCGCCTTCCCCGCTGTCCCTGAAAGAGATCTCGGGATTCCTGTTGACTTTTGTGTTCCAGGAATGCGCTGCAGTAAGAGCCTCTCTTCAGCAATCAACTTTCGAAGTTGAATAATATCCAACGATCAGGTCAGCAAAAGTGCTATGGAGTTGGTGGGTGTCGTGGTCGGGACGAACGGTCTCGTACAGTTGTCAAGCGACATCGATGACGTCGGACCGACCCATACTGCGACCCTTCAATATCCGCTCGTCTACGCTGAACCTCCGGTCGGCATCAGCGCCGCAGACGCGTTGGAGGCTTTGTATAGCGAAAAATGGGGAACAGGACGTATCTCCGATGTGAATTGGAGGCGGCAACCGCTTACCCCACATCTCGGTATACCGAATGAGGCTAAATTCAGCTGTCATCCGAGGTCGAGCTGGGATGTGGGAAGCATGGCATTGGAGAACGGCTTCATCCCCACACACTGCTCTTTGACAAATTAGGCTGTACATATAGGCATTGCACGCTCAGATCACAAACACAGCCAAAGGAAATCTGTGTTGCTACCACAATAACGTGCTACCTATAGGAGCTGCCACGCGCCTCCCCGCATTTCTCCACACGACCGAACACCACCTGCACGACAACAAACGTTGCTCACGATGGTGATATCAACAGCAATTCGCATTGCGCCATCGCGCGCAGCTCGCGCCCTCAACCTCCTTCGAACCGTACAATACACACATCCTCCATCATGTCCCTGCCATTCGAACCCCAACTACCACCAATCGCCGTCTACGGTTCAACAAGCACGACGACATCTCGCAACACCCCTCGACCATTCGCAGCAAAAAGAATATGCATTCGAGATGGCCGCATCAAGCATAAGATTCGGGCCTGGATGTACAAAGGAGGTTGGCATGGACTTCAAGAACATGGGCAGTAAGCGCGTCATGGTCGTCACAGATCCCAACGTGAGGAAACTAGACGCGATGAAGCAAGTCATTGAAGGTCTGGAGCGAGAAGGCGTGACATACGAGATCTTCGACAAGGTCAGAGTAGAGCCAAAGGACCACAGCATAATGGAAGCCATCAACTTCGCGAAGCCATGGAAACCAGACGCGTACCTAGCTGTTGGCGGTGGCAGTGTCATCGACACAGCCAAGCTGATGAACTTGTACACCACATTCCCCGACGCAGAGTTCCTGGACTTCGTCAACGCGCCATTGGGCAAAGGAATGCCTATTCCGTCAAAGCTCTTCCCGCTCATCGCTGTACCAACAACTGCGGGAACTGGCTCTGAAACGACTGGAACTGCTATCTTCGACCTGGTTTCCAAGAGAGCAAAGACCGGTATCGCGCATCGAAACCTGAAACCCACTTTGGGCATAGTCGACCCGCTGAACACGCGCACTATGCCCTCTGCTGTCCACGCATCTTCAGGTCTCGACGTACTGTGCCATTCTCTCGAATCGTGGACCGCAATCCCATACTACGAGCGCACTCCACGACCGACCAACCCCCTCAACCGTCCAGCCTACCAAGGCGCAAACCCAATCTCCGACATTTTCTCTCTCAAGGCCCTGAAAGACACAGTCAAGTACCTGCCTCGCGCGGTGAAGGATCCCGATGACCACGAGGCTCAGTCGCAAATGTTGCTAGCCGCGACACTCGCTGGTGTAGGCTTCGGTAACGCAGGTGTACATCTCTGCCACGGCATGTCGTACCCCATCTCAGGCCAGAACCCTGGATACAAGCACTCCGGCTACGACGTAGATCACACCATTATCCCACATGGTGTCAGTGTTGCGGTGACCGCACCTGCAGTCTTCAAATTCACCGGCGCATCCAACCCAGAGCGTCATTTGGCCGCGGCCGAAGCGTTCGGTGTCGACATTTCGAACGTCAAAGCAGAGAGCGCGGGAGAAGTACTTAGCGAGGCGCTCGCGGAGTTCTTGGTCAAGCTTGGTGATCAGCCACGTGGGTTGAAGGCGCTAGGTTTCGGGAAAGAGCATTTGGACCAGTTAGTTGAGGGTACCATTCCGCAAGCGAGAGTGTTGATGTTGGCGCCTAGTTTGGAGATGCAAAATATTGATGCTGAGAGGGAGCAGTTGCGCGGTTTGTTTGAGGATGCGATGGAGTATTGATTGACTAGTGGCGGCCATCTAGGTACGCAGCTTGATTTGTAAGATTCGTAACTTCCAATACATTGAACTCTTGTTCGAACACAGCCATGACACATGAGTTGCATGTTACTCTTTTTCACATTGCCAGACATCTATGATCAGATTCCGGGTCTGGCAGGTCTTGTTGTAGCCCTTGAGGTTGCGACAATCCCCACCCGAGAGCGTCTTCCAAGATCTGAGTCGCATGAGCTGCGGAAGATATAAGTGGCGAGCCGACCCTGAGCCGTTGCGATACCATGGGGTGGAGGTGATGAAATCGGATCAAGGGTACAAGACGACGCCGTGAATGGTAATACCGGAACCCCAACTCGACCATGCGAACGAACTTGGCTGCCATGTTCTCACTACTTAAGCTCGCACTCTTCCCGATATATTTGTTCATCAAAATCATACCTGCAGACATTTCCAGCTCTGGGAATAGCAGTATATCTCAACAGAAGAATGGAATATACTGCGTTGCGCAAGATGGCACTACAGTAAGCCACCATCCCAGTCCAATATATCCCAACAGCTAACGAACGACAAGGCGTCGATCAGGAACGCCGGAGATTCCCGATTATGACGATGTCGGTCCTGCTACGCGCGGTTATTATCTCAGTATCGCCGAGTAAGTGGTAGCGTTTCGTTGTGATCTGGCAATATTAACATCGAGTAGCGCATCACAACGGCTCCAGATTTTACTGAAACAGTTGAGATCTCTCCATCGATTTACCCACAAGCACAATTGGACAGTACTAAACTATGCGAAAAAGGAGGAATTGGCCGCCTATCACGCGGCTGCTTGCAGCATTATGAACGCGATTCGTCGACTCAGAGCCGATCTTGACGAGCAAATCGTAAAGCATGAAGCTCCCCCATGCAATCAGATATTGCAGAAAGTGAAACCCCTTCCGCAGGAGCTCCAGAATATGATATATGGCTTCATTTTCCAGGACTCAGCGATTCGTCTATTGGCGGAGGAGGACGAAAAGTTCGAGTGCAACTTTTATCTCTACCTCGAACCGGGAACTACAACGCGCATCCCTTACCGCTATCTTCTGGAGCCCGATTATTTCGTTGATGACGCTAAAGTCAGGGAAAATTTGGCTAGGGCGTGGTTTGAAACTACAAAGTTTGGGATTATGGATCCCTCCATCATGGAGTCTTTTCTCCTCCAGTTTCCGTGGAGCACTGGATTACAGCCGCTCAGCTTACTACACCACGTCACCTTGGTGATACTTCTTGAATCCGATACTGTCGACCACACCGATTATCTGGAACGATTCAAGTCACTGCTCCTCCTCGACAAAGCGCATACGAAGATCACCATCTGCGTGCCCTTTCTCATTGACTACCCAAATTTCAGAGACGCACAAGTTTTGCCATTGAGAGCGCATGCGCAGAGTGCAGCCTACCTCTTCCCAGACTTGGTTGACCTGAGAAGGAGGGGATACAAGGTGACAGTGCGTTCTGAAAGGGGCCTGGAATTTCTGGTTGAACCTGAAGAAACTACCGTGGAAGGGTGGACAAAGAAATTCGAAGCGGCTGTTGAAGAGGCTCGCATAAAGTTTTGGAAAGGGGAGTATAGTGGACATTATCCGGACTGGGACGACATGCAGGACAAGATGGAGGATGCGTCACAGAAGTATATCTCGGATAGCTCACAGCACTACTATTCGGATGATCTACAAGAGGAAGATTCGGATGAATCACACGAGGATGAGTCAGACGAGTCACAAGAGGATGATATGGACGAATCAGAAGGATAAGATTTGGAACAGCCGCGAGCAACGTAGTTCTTGTATTGCACGACTCGCTCAAAAAGAAACGGCACTGACCGGAAAATTGTTAATTAAATGCGTCGCATGCTGGTGCTATGGGCCATCGGACGCCATCACGTATTGAATGTAAGCCTTGACTCTAGTGTATCGCAACCATGGTTCTCAATGAAATCCCATCTTAACAACCAAAGTATACCACGGTCACATCGGACGCTAAGCCGAAAGAGCTTGGATGCGTCACCTTTGCTACTTAACTTCGCACTTCCCCAATGTTTTTGTGTATCGAGCTTTGAAAACACAGATTTCCTCGTTTCTAGAATCAGCAATACATCTCGGAAATTGACCATACTGCGTGTCACAAGATGGCGCAACTGTGAGTAGCAATAGCAGTCCTCTAAATTTTGATAGCTAACGAGCGAACAGAGCACAGATATATCCACCAGAATACTGGAGCCCCATCAGATGGGATGATCATGACGATCCTGAGTATGAGATGAACACTTTCCTTAAAGAGTATGTAACACGCTTCCGTTGCGATCGAAATAGTCATTGACAACGAGCAGAGCATCGTCCCGGCTGGAAAACGCTGAAAGGCTTTCATTCGCTGTCCGGCTGTTGGAATTCGACGCAGACGTGCCTGCGCTCTTGACCACTGAACAGCAAACAGTCCTTGGAAAGATAGACGGCGTCGCGAATACCATCATCAAGCAAACCAAATGTGAGGTGGACACTTACATCAAATCTTACGAGGGGCCGCGCTGCCGTGCATTACTCGAAGAAGTACGCAAGCGATTATGTCAAGAACTCCGCGACGCGATATACGGATTCCTCTTCCAAGGCCAACGAGTGGAATTAGACGAAGATCATGAAGTCAGCGGATACGAGAGCATTAAAGGTATTAGCAAAGCTAACCTAAAGTGCCGGTCTGACACCTGGCTACTGACACCCGGCTATTTCACTCAAGACGACCCAATCAGGCTCGAACTGGTTAAAGCGTGGTACCGGAATGCGACCTTCCCTGTTATCCATCCCAAATTCATTTGCAGATCTCTTAGAAGATTGCGATGGTCCACCAATCTGAACCCGCCCCGATTCATCAAGAGGTTTGAGATCAAGGTACGGATCGGTGGCGAAACGTTTGATCAAGAATGCTTCGCGGAGAAGCTAGAGTTGCTCAGTCATTTCCACAGGACTTGCCCGATTGTAACGATCATATTGGAGAATCTCGTAGAAAATAACTATGACGGTCATGATGCGCAGGCATGCGCTCAACACGCCGCATACATGTTTCCAGTGTTACTGTCACTGCATCGTTTGCGGTTCAAGCTTATAGTTCGATCTGAGTTGAACTTGAAGTTCGTGGTGGTACCGGAGGAGACTACCGTGGAAGAATGGTCCAAGAAATTCCATGAGGCGATCGAGTCGCCACGCGCTCAAGCTTCCTTGCAGGAAATCGAACGAAAAGCTCTTGCATCAATGCGTCGGATGGGATAGTAGGGACATGAAATGAAAGCTGTGCGCACGTGTCACCGCTAGGCATCACCAGCGTTTTCCGCTTATACTTCTTCACGAATAGCAGACCCGCAGTACCACTTACCACCTGCACTCTTTATCACTTCTCCAATTTCACACTTAAGTTGACAGCAAAACGTCATGTCAGTGAGCATCGACAGCAGCGTCACAGGAGTAACGCCAACTCAAGTCCCAAGTGGTGCGCGACTTACCTCTGCTGTGGAAGGGTAAGATCGTCAAACACATTTTGCGGGCGGTGATAATGAATTTGAATAGATACTCCGAGCCGTCTACGTTGAATCATGCAAATACCAGTGTCGCTGGGAGGGATACTGTATTCGCCACTGTCGACGAAGACCGGAAGTATCTTCAAACGTATGCGCCATCTGGTTGTGAAAGAACAACAACTAACCTCTAACAGCGCGTTAAAGAAGCTGAAAGTCCTCAAGCATATTGTAGACGCGCGAGTCGGAGAATTGAACGCTGAGAATAATATCTTCTGTCTACGCAACAGTTGTCCAATCAGGGAGCCTTCTCCTGAAACAGGTCGATACCAACGGGTGTTCAAACTCCAGGAAGAAGCCCGGAACATTGCTAGTGAGATCGACCACCGTATGAAGCGTTATGCAGCGGCGCAGTGTCTCCCCACCTGCACTATGGTCTGCGACAAACTTCCCCGCGAACTTCGCGACATGACATACAAATACATCATCGGGGAGTCGATCGTGAAGATTGATAAGGAGGTACTGGCGAGTTTCCTCTTTTGTTCTGAAGTCGGATTCACCCCCATGTTCCCCGCAGGGTTCACGAATCGCACCAACATTGCCTACGAGCACCTCTGGGATCAAGACTACTCCGGCAAGCTCTTCTACTCGGAGCTTATCGAGGCCTGGTACCGCAATACAACATTCTCCTTCGTGGAATGTCGTCTCGTCCCTTACTTCCTCAACAATTCGCGCTTCGGCTACGGAGTAAAACCGCGAGAGTGGGTGCGCAAGATCAAAATCATCAGGATTACGACAACAGAGAGCGTCCTCTCTATATACAGGGGAGAAGAGAAGGCATATAACATCAAGACCGGCGATCTCGATAATCTCAAAGATCTGCCCAAGCTAACGCGTGTTATATTTGACTTTGATGCAGCTTTTTCGTCACTCCCTACGTATCACGACAATTACAGGCGATTTGTTTTAACGGATCTGAAGGGGATGTTTCCGAAGATTCATGATCTACTAGATAGGGAGTGTAGGGTATCGATAATGTTCTCCAGTATGGGGCCGCTCGAGATGCGAAGGGATGAGCTTACTTCTCAAATATGGGAGGATAAGCTGGAGGCTATCAGGCCTGATTAAACGAAGTACATGACACCCAAAAGGGCAGCCGGACGGCTACACCTACCAAATATCATTTCTTTGTACTGTATTTCATTATTGTCGTCTCCTGCCTGAAATTGAACAAAACCTGGTGATCCCCTTCACTTGATCTTTCCCTGCGCGCGTCGTTGTCGGCGCGTCCCCGCGCTATCCGGTCACTCACCTTCACCACCACGCCAGTGCCTCAAAATCCGCGCTCCTTCCGCAAACAGAACGTCCACGCTCTTCCAAACCTGTCCAACGCGCGTCATCGCCACCCATTACTCAGCCCCGGCGCCGGATCAATCTCTCGCCGCGCGCCCACACTGCCTATATAAACCCGCTCGCGCCCTCCCTCCGTTCTCTTCTCTTTTTCCTTACCTTGAACTCAAAGCCGCAATCGTCGCTCTTGTTTGCATAGACGACTCAATTGCGGTTTTACTCCTCGCTCTTCCACGCTGACGTGGGAGAGTGAGGTGGTTCAGGGTCGTACCGCTACGGCGGTCGCTTGGCCTTAGGGACAAGCTTTCGAAACATCGAACCTCCGGTGTTGTGTTCAAGGGACAAACTCTCATTGAGCACTTACCTAGGTACCTACTACACACTTATGGGTGTCGCTTCATCCACGGAGAAGCTTGGTGAATCTTTCAGCTCATACTCTCGCACACTCGGGGCGTACGCAAAAGCTGCCACGGCAGTGCTACGCCAGTTTGCGTGGTTTGACTGAGACAAGAATCTACGGATCCCTTGGCTGACAATTCCACACACTTGGGAGCGTCGGCGTTTCATCTGTTTGGGCTACTGACGGCTACGTCAGTCGCGAGAAGCTGCGAGAAGGCGTCTTCTCGCAGGGGATTGTTGATCCATTGCTGAGGGTGGGAGGGAGGGGGAGAAGCTTTCATGACCATCCAGCTCATTCTTTCGCACACTCGGAGAAATGAGCAAGGTTGGCATGATTGACAAGACATGGATTCACGCATCTTGGCTGATCTGTCCCACCTACTTGGGAACGGTAGCCAGTCGTGATGACATGTACTTGAGGGAAGATGGGGTGGGTGGGAGGGTTTGTGGGTGAGAGGGGGGTTTGATATGGATGGAGATGGAGGGTTGGAGGGAGGGAGTTGTGGTATCGGTGTAGATAGTAGATAGAGTAGAAGAATGTCCGTTCTTCTACACAACGCTGTTCTGTCGTGAGTGCTCTCCAAAAACCCCCAACTTGAACTGAACTTGTTCGCTGGATGATTCTTCGTGCAGTACTTGGATTGGTACAAGATATCGCCCACTTCGTGTCGTGCGATCAGAAGACGAAGTAGGCGGCTCACACATGGTCTCGCGAAAAGTTCCAAGGGGAATGTGTTTGCTACATGCGTTCCAACAGAATGTATGTTCTCAAGTTGCAAGTAAGAAGGAATTACGCGCATAGTACTCAAACCACGTACGAACAGTATACAACCTTTCGCGAATCTTAGTACAAGCGGACATGACATGACGCGATCTTGTGGATGTTGTCGATTCTAGCAAGCATCGCGATTCCAACGCCCAATCTAGTGACGCGAGATTCGTTTTGTTGATATCCTGTAGATTCCACAAAGTGGGAGCAAAACTTTGAGAGCGCGTAGTATTGTGTGGTCTTCCTATACTTGTCGGTGCTCGTAGTCGGCGCACACGAAGTAGACAGTGCCATGCATGCCACATTACGCACCAGACCCAGTGACCAGCATATCGACCCGCTTCCTGCTTCCCACTGCTATCATACAGCGGTCATACATGCTCCAGTGTTCTATCATTTCCCCGCTGCTTCTTAACATCTTCCTCTCGCTTCGCGTTCTTGGCATCCACCCAAACCCAAAAAAAACATGTAGACCGCAACACCATCATCCTTAACCGCCAAAAAAGTTCTTCACACACCATAGAATCCGCAGGAGAACGTAAGCCCGACGTGGGGGTCGAACCCACAACCTTGAGATGAACCAATCGAGTCTAGTTAGGACGTGAAAGCTAAGAGTCTCACGCTCTACCGATTGAGCTAGCCGGGCTGATATATTGGCTTCGGGAAAATTAAGGTGTACTGATGTACTGTCGTAGAGGCTGGGTTGAAGCACTACGAGTGCAGGAGGCTTGTTACATGAGGTGTGAGGTGTTCAAGTTGGGCGTGGTAAAGGTAGGTTGAAGTTTTTTCTTTCTTTCGGCCGATATACGGCTACACTTGAGGAAGGTATTCCAACATGGAGCGAACATCATGTTGATATGCGAGCACATGGCATGTACACATGGCAATGCTACGAATGAGCAAGACGCGCGAATAGAACGTAGAGGTAGTAATACCTATACTCCACTTCCACACCTTCCACACCTAGCCTCAGGCACAGATACACAATCCATCACGATCCATACCACCTTCGCTATCGCTGTGTTACCCCTGCGTGTAACAAAAAACCACATGCTCACTATCAAAAAATACAATACCTCAACAGATCACGGCAGGTCAGCACTACACCCAAAACCCTACACATCACCCAAGCGAACACTCCAATACTCAATTCGCGACACCGACAGGACCCACATCGGCGGTCATGCACGTACCCGCAGAGCCTCAACACCTTCCTCCGACCCCCAATACCAGCCGCCTCCATATCCAATATCCAGTAGTGCCAATTCCCATCGTCTCACCTATCATTCGTTCGGAGTCGGTACGGGTAGAGTTCTACACCAGCTATCGTTCGATAGCGTGCCCTCGCACAAGACTCCGAAGTGGCTGGACTGTGGATACAGCAAAGTCTTTGCTTCGGAGTCGAGATGAGACAGCGATGGCAACGGTGGTTCGCGATGGGCTTAGGTTACAAGCTTTCGATATTCCCGGCCGGTGAACTAGCGGCGCGGAGGTCGTGTTGGTGGTGGTTGTATGCAGTCTGCGTTATGCGAGGGTGATGCTTCTTCTCGAAGCGGCGCTAATGCAGAGTCTAGAAGGCATGTGTGTACATCGCACATGCGATTCACCGCGCGATTATTCTCGGGAGGATTGGGATAGGCTGGGAAACTTGCGTAGTTGCCGTTGTTTTTCGATACGCCGAACACGTTGTCTAAGCGTAGGCAGGCGTAAGCCGGAGGCATCGCATCGGAGGTTAGCTGGCATCGGTGGTTTGTAGGGCTCTGGTTTTACTAGAAACCGAGCCGAGCCTCCGAGGATAGACTATCGTTGTCTTACCATGCCGGAAGGAGTAGCCCACTAGCATCCATCGCAGTCTAAACGAAGGAAAGATAGACTAGACTCCTTGCGAGTAAGTTGATACCGGTGTAACGTTGCCCCTCAAACCACCGCTTGCGTGGCGGTGAAAAATGGCTGTGGCTCAGATACTCGAGAGGCTCGAGCCGAGCATTCACCGTTGTGGGTCGCGACGCTGTCAGCTGCGGACATGGAACATGGCATTTCGACTCCATGCAAATCCACATGTACAGAAATAACCGAGAAGTTCTGGACTCGCGGGAACTACTCGTTGTGCGCTTTACAGTGGATCTTTGTATCGGAAATGTACGGGTGAGATTGAGAATTATTCTCGTCCGCGCATCTGCAACCCTTAACTGCGGAGTACAGCCAGACATGTGACAGCAAAAGACAACGGGAACTATGCGAGGATTTACGGCCCCAGGTGGAGATATTGATCCTTGTAGAGCGAGTAGAAACCGAGATTTTGCATGCGAGCTTTACTTTGATGGGGAAGGATCATGACAATGTGACTTGCAAAACCAACTAAAGAAAAGAAAAAACTCCTCTTCATTCAGACTCGTGCAGATATCACGTCCGATGTAACAGTGCTTTGGGTAGCAATGCAGGTACGTACCTGCCATTTTGATTCCGTTGAAACAATAACCCTGGCTGCGCTCGTGAACTTGCGTTGCTTGCGTGTCGGTGGAGCTCGGCAAGCACCGCACACATGCGCGCCCGCGCAGGTTTGGCACGTGAAACTCGGTTCATGCATGCATGCGTTCGCAAGTCAGCGTCCGTCGGATTTACCGACATGAATGTGCTGCAGCGTCGACAGCTGCGCATGAGTGACGCTGTTCATGAGGAAATGGATACGATTGTGTGATTTGTGCATACTCCATGCCCAATGCGAACACAATGACGCATGAATCAGCTCAATCGATACATTCAACACCCTGCACGCATGCGCGTCAACGCGTCGCCAGCCTCGCGAGTGCCGAATACGGAAGACTCGTCTCTAATGGCCACCGGAATTATAAAAAAGCTTGTTGTGCGGCGATGCCAAATAGCTCTAGGCGTAAACGATGTAATATTCTCTGGGGCTTCTAGAAAATCTTCGCTTGTGTGTGACGATGGCAAAGGGCGAAAAGGGCTGAGATCCGCTCGTAGCCAATCGATCCGGTGGAGCGGAGGGGCTGTTGGCGCTGGCGATAACGACTCCACACCACTTGCGGGCACCAGAGGTCTTGTTGAGAGAAACATCGATATTGGTGGTGAGGCCTAGCCATGCCAATCAGCAAACTACCATCGCTATTTCGTCAGCGCGATCTTGTTGGATTTCTTGTGTGACGTATGAGCAGCTCTGTTGAAGCAAGCCAACAATTCTGCCGCAACATGTCTTGTGTTGGGGAGCTGAACAACCCTGAGGCTGACAAAGACATATCTTTCGCGTTGTAAATTACCAGTGTTCTGCATTTAGCCTGCCTGGGGAGAGGCTTGACCCGGTTTACCCAATCCAGTAACTTCATGATCGACGTCTTGGGCCTTGGTACCTGCATTGGATCCGGTGTGTACGTCATGGATCCCAAACTCCATGACGAAGCTCGAGCAGGTTCACCCCAGAAAAGAGATATGCTTTCTACCCCATGATGTGTTGCGACCCATTGTCTCCAGATTGTAGCAGGTTCGTGACCAGGATCTCGCGGCTTCTGGCAAGTGAGGCGCATTGATGACAGCATCTCTGATGCAGCGAACAACCATGGAAGCAACTGATGCGAAAAGGGTCTTCGCGTCGAGGGTCGAAGTTACGGGGCGTGTGGAGTGGTACCCTTGACACGTATGGATTTGAGCAACCTGCGACGTCCGGGGTTGCCAGTCTGGGGAAGTGTAACCACCAGTTCCACAGTTTCAACAGCACACCTGACATCTCAAAACCTTCGCTCCAAACTCTGTTTGTCAGTCGTGAATCAGTGCTTGGGCGGGAATTGCCTCTTCTGTTTAGCTAACCGCTCGACTTGAGTCCTTGCGGGGTAAGCGGCGTTCGTGGGGAAGCTAAGCAACGTTCCGCGATATAATCGGCACGAGATAGCAAGAACGCGGATTGGTGGACAATCGCGCCATGGAGCGGTGTTCTCGCCGACTATTGCTGTCTGATTTTCAGGGTACTTCGGTCCATCTTCGTTGTTTTGACACGTGCGGGGCCGGGTCTGCAGACCAGGGAGATCATGAGGTAAGGCAGTAAGGCATGATGCGCAAAATGAGTTCTGGAAAGTGCTTCATCCGAGCTGTATTGCGCCGAACGTCTGAGTATCCGAAGATACCCGAGACGGCCTCTGTCGATAGTGTGCTGACTTCTGGTAGTAGGCTCGTCCTTGCTCCGCAACATAGTGAGTCACCAGATTCTTGATAATGTCTGTAAGCTGATGGGTGAGCAAAGCGGTGCCGCACGCAGCTTATTGCTGAGGCGCACGCTACGCAAGGATGCGTCGCGTGGGAAGAGCTGAAGCAGCAAGCGCATGCCTGCGACGACGGCGGGGAAGACGTGCCCGCTGCAAGATCAGGAGACAGCTGACCACGACGAACTCCCGAACCTTCTGGCAAACTTGAGCCCTGCAGGGACGTGTAATGAAACAGCAGACAAAAGAAATGAGATGTATCAAATACTGGGCAGCGTTATGCTGTTTCCGGGAGCGCCATCCGATACTACGTAAATCTGGGGTCTGGGGATAGTCTCCAAGGTTTGGTTCTACCGGTAGCGTACCATGGTCTTCACTCGCCGCGCGATCGAATCGTAGATTTAACGCACAGCACCGGTTCAATGGGTGCCGTTCCTGAGAAACGGTTTGCATCATGCTTGCCTCAGGTTTCAAGATCGCCGTGTTATTGTTTGGTTCGTGATAACCGTTGCGTATGGTCATCTTGCTTTTCGTGGTGGTTGGCCATCGCGACTTACCTTCTTTAGCAAATGTCCGGGGTGCTCTCGATATCGTCATCGCTGCGTGCATCGAAGCTTGTCGCAACAGGTCTCTGCGCGGCATGAGGACCGTCCATCTTCACGGGCAGTGCTAGGAGCAGCACGGTGTCCATGTGCTCGTATCTTCAGAAGCCTCGGTGTTGTCGAAGAGTGGCCGGGGGTTGTTCCGCTTGTCCAGCGTAATGTCTCCCCCGCCTCTTAGACCCCAAGTTGGTTGAGCTTCGATAGCGTAGTCATGCAAATGCCTCGGCTTGCTGTGTCAATAGCTGGAGGCTAGAGCATGCATCAGCACGGCGAAAACCGTAAGATCGCTGTTGTCGTTCCCATTCATAACGTTGGAGATAGCAGGGCGAGAAAAGAGGCTGGTGAGCAATGACGTACATCTGTGAATGCGATGGACATGTGGGTAATTTAGGGCTGCATACTACCGTGGCGCCTCTATGGAGTGGAGCAGGTGTCCATCTACCGAGACTTCGGAAAAAAGATGGTGCATGCCTGATCTCGATCTTTGCAGGTCTGCCCTGGCATCATGAGACTGATCGTGATCAACCTGATGCGCCCGTTAATCGCAGACACGATCGAGAGATCGCGATCATTCGGGAATGTAAAGATCTTGATTGTCGTCAAACGGCCCTTCCATATCGCGATGGTGTTGACTGAAACATGCCAGCGAAGCCTGGGGTAATTGACGCTAGGCTAGGGCAATGTCCCGGAGTCAGAGCCACTGCCGAAGATCTTACCGACTAAGAGCCAACTATCGTGAAGGTCAACAGACGGTATGAGCGCGCTTGGGCGATGCGCTGGCAAGACTTGAGGTTTGAGCGGGGATGGCTGGCGTTCAAACGTGTTGGAGACAGGTGATGCATCTGTAAACAGTCAAAGCGCAAGTGTTCATGTAGCTGCTCCTACTATTTCGAGTTAGTGATATGACGGTTGATCTGATAAAAAGTAGATTGTGGGGTGCCGTCTGCACCGCGTGCCTGATGTAAAGAATACCACCGGATGAAGCATGATGGTGTACCGCTAGGCTGATGTGTAGGCAGAGGGTCGGGATACGGCTGAAGACTAGGGAAGAGAATCGACAGGAAGCAAAGAGAATGTCACTACAACGACAGAGACACCTCATGCAAGAAAAAAACTGAACAAGCCTGCAGACTACGTTGACCCAAAACCTTGCAAAGTAGGTGACCTAACGTCAACGTAGGCTCCAGGCTGTTCAGTTTTTCCCTAGGTTGGCGTGGAGAAGTCGTAGTGCCTTGGTTCTGGTGTTGCTACTCCCATGTGCCCTGCTGGACTATGGGCAGTGCCAATGGCTGCATTCAAGGCCAATAAGCCATTGGTATGACCGAATCCTCTCGTACATTAGGTGCGCAAGCCGAGATTGTGATTAAAGTATGTGTAATGCGGGAAGTATTGACGGAACGATGGCGCTACGTGTGGGACTCTACATCCAGGCAATGGGAAAGACTTCCGCGGCCACGACCTCAAGCACGACATTTTGACGGCGCTCTCGCCGACCTGATCAGCGGAGAATGGCGTCCTGCACAGCGGCAATTGATTGTATCTGCCTCGCCTCAGCGACACCAGCATCCCGAGATCCGTTCGACGCGTAGGCAGACGCAGACATCAGATCTGCACGCAGCGGCATTGGCGAGAAGGGACGTCACCAAAGTGTGACGATAGGTGTTCATGTGACGGGACCCCCACGGGGGCAGCAAATGAGACTGCGGAGACAGGAGGCCTGGAGTGATACTGGACCGAAGCCGCCAACGGAAGCGATAATCACAGTCACAGGACGAGGGATGTAAGCGGTTGAGCCAGATATTGCCAGGGAGCCCTTTGGCGTGGCGGAGTTCCTCGTACATGAGGCTGAAGCATCTCCAAGTTGACTCGTCAAGGCTGGCTTCAGATGACCACTCGCAGGCGCTAACATGCCAACGCATCGACCTCCAGACCGACTTGGTCGCGGGGTAGCGCTGCGGGTGCCTGATAGAGCGTCGCCTTCCGCCGTTTTCAGGGATGAATGTTGTTTTTAGCATCCGGATGATCAGAGGACTTTGAAATCAGTGGTAATAGTGAGCGTCAACAATGCAAGCTGCTGGAGCGACCGGGGCCGCGTTGCGCTGCGCTGATTGAGCCCGCGCAATCCGGTGGTGATGATTGCTGAGCGACGACCGAGGGACGATTGGCGAGGCCGCTTCCCGGAGTCATCTGGCAAGGCTTGCATGGTGGTTGAGTGATGCTGATGCAACGCATATTGAGCAGCGAGGGGCGAGGGCGACGACGCCTGGAGCAGGAGCAAAACGGCGCGCGGGGAAGTGCGGTAACTTTCAGCTAGCATGACGTAGTGGCGTCGCTCACTATTGTCAGTGTCAGTGTCTGCGAAAAGCCTCGCCGCCCGACTCGTGCCTTGCCCTGCTGAAACCGCGAGCGTCGAGATTGCGTTGCGCGGGGGCAGCTGTTGGTGTTGAGTTCGCAGCTCGAGTCATAAGGCTGAGCGGCGTCTGCAGCCGTCGAGTCTCGCCCGCGATCCCACGACGCACGACGGAGGGTGGGTGTGCTCGCCACGATGCACGCACGATGCACGTTGCCTGCGCCCTGGCCTATATGGCGCAAGGGTAGGCCCTCACGGGGCAGCGCCCTCGAGTACCGCATGCCCTTGGTGATCTCCTGTGATGAGCAGCGGCGCAGCAACATGTCAGGCACACAGAGTTCGTGACGGTGAACAGGAAGCCGGGCCGAAGCAAGGGCGGCGCGGCTCAGTCCAATTTGACTTTGGGCTGTGACGAGCGACGAGCAATGTCGCGGCTATTGCAGATCCAAGTTTCGCCATATCATCAATAAACAATGACCAGGCTGATCGCCATCGTGACACAGACAGCGTGCCCTCTAGGCGCGGCAGATGTAACGGGGGGAATCAGTGTGGTGGTGGTGCGATCCGGCACTGCATGAAGCCTACAGCAAAGCGTGCATAAGCGCTTCTTAGGCAGCTAGCTTGGAGTGGTTCAGAAGAGCGGTAAAGGAACCTGCCAAACAAGTGGCTCTTTACAATCGAACATGCGTCTTGTTGGGACCTCGAACCCCGGAACAGGTGACAGCTAGAGAGTCAATGAGGCTTCGAGGTACATCGGCCTAGTGCATGGCCTTGCCGCCACAGTCACTGTAGGCATCATGTAGGAGTGTGAGATAGTGAAGAATCCGCTTTTTATCATTAGGTATCTAGGCAAACACCTGCTATTTCCAAGCTAGGTGTTGCTGTGGTTCAACAGCTCCGTGGAGCCGTCCCATGCCGGGGTATAATGGGTCGGGCAAAGAGTCCGATACAAGTACAGTGCAGGTGATAGTACAGACCAAATAGGCGTGAGCCGTAACCCGTCTTCAGACCAAGAAGCACCCATTGTCCGATAACTGCAGGAAAGAAATTCGTAGCCTCATTGGGCGTAATCGATGCCCTGGTGGTATCAGAAGATTTTGGGAGGATCATAACCCATCATCGCCTGCAGAGCGCTAAAGTGAAGAAACAAAACGCCTTGGTCCAATGCCAAACCATAGATGCCGCTAGAAGTGCAAATGTGAAGAAATGATGATGAAGTGCTACCATCCGGAGCGGTGGTACTCTTGGGCGTCGCCGCCGTCGAAGAACTGGTTGTAGGAGCTGTCGGGCTTGTTGTCGTCCCGGAAAGTAGTAGATCTAATTTGAGCTTGTTGCTCGTTGGTGTTGAGGCCCTTGACATCGCCGGTGGTCATGGCCCGGCGGAGGGCTGGTAGGTTGACTGCGCTTTGTGCGCGCTTTGCTACTGCGTTGGTGGTGGCGTTCTTTTGCTGCCTCTCCCAGAGTAGGTTCTGGCGAAGTGAGCCAGTTAATTCTGAGGTCAACATATTGCGTCTACATGTCTTTGGGGACATGGCGGGTGGGTGGACGTTGGAGGTGGTCATGATGATGGGCTTTGGGCGGGAAGCCGGCTCGCGCATCATCAGACCCTTGTCCTCGTGGGGAGAGTTGCCGGTCGATGGACCGTTGGGTGCGTTGGTGCGGGAGCGTCGGATAGCAGGCGATGATCGCGATGCTTCGTTCTGTAGTGCTGATGCGCGGTCACCCTGGTGAAGCGCGGTTGTGAGTAGGGAACGGCGGGAGGTGAGGTTGGGCTTGGAGTCGACACGCGAGAACAAGGGACGGTGCTCAGCAACGCTGGGGGGACCGCTCTCCTCGTTGTCGTCGTCTTCCCACTCGTCTTCGTCGGAGTCCTCGTCCTCGATGGCGCTCTCGTCGACGTCGTCCTCACTGTCGGTCTCAATGGCCGCCTCGCTGCTCTCGGAGACGTCGTGGAAGGTGCGGGTGCTGACCTCGTTCTTGAAAGAGGTCGTCTTGCGCATGGGAGCGGCGTTGCGCAGCTGCTGGGAGAGGGAGCTGCGCTGGAGAGAGTAGGCCTCGAAGGAGCTGCCGTTCTCCTCTTCCGAGGAGCCACCGAGAGTGAACATGGGCTGCTTCTTCTTGCTCAAGTCGGCCTTGGCAGGCAGCGGCTTGGTGACAAAGCTGGAGGTCTTCTTGAGGATGGGGGTGGGGTTCAGGTTGGTGGTGGACCGTACCGAGGTGGAGATGTGGCCAGGCTCGAAGCCGCGAACGACGCTGTGCTCGCTCACGTCGGTGGAGGTGCTCGCCTCGGAGCTGACGGCGGGGCTCATGATGTCGCTGTTTACCGTGGTGGCTACAGTGGAAGTCGAGGCTTCGGGGATGGGGCGGGCGGTGGTGGGGGGCGAGGTGTTGTGTTGGGCGGGCTTCTGCTCGGGTACGGGCGGGGCAAGCTGTGCGGGCAGTGGTGAGAGCGGCTCAATGAACTTCTTCTCTTGGATCGAGTTGACGACCTTCTCGAGACCGATGGGCGTCATGTGCTTGCCGCGGGCCTGGCTGGTAGCGGAGTCGTGGCGGCGCAGGTCGGGGCGGTCGGCCGAGAGATCAGAACGGGAAGTGGTGATGATGGCGCTTTCCACATTGGAGTCGTCGGAGGCGACGCTGGTAGACAGCGCGGGCATGTCCGCGGCGCTAGCCGACAACTGGCGCTGGAAGGTCCACTGGGGAGCAGCCACGGGGTCTGGCTGGCAGCAGAAGGTCTCGCGGGACCACAACCGCCAGGCCATGTTTTCGTAGCGTTTGCCGTCTTCCATGGCAGGCGAGCATCGTGCAAATACTGGAGGGTGAGTTAGTCGCTGTTGTGCGCTTCACATGCTATCATGGCGATGTATCATGTGTCTATCGGCATGCATGTCACTCACCAGACCAGAGGCCGAACAGGTTCTCGGTGCTGCGGGTTTCGATGGTGCGCATGGAGCTGTGCTCGACACGCACTATGGGCCGTTCAGCGCGGAGAGGCATCGTAGGCGTTGTGTTGGGGTTGAGGGGGAGTTCGTGAACGGTGGTTCCGCTTGCGTCAGTGACGATGAGGTTCCGGGTGCGTCAATGGAGTTGCCGAGCAGAGGGAGTTGCCGGCGATGCTACAGCGCTGACAGATACATGGATAGACGGTGGTGAGTGAATGGGTGTATATGTGGGGAGGTCCAAGAGAGCGTAGTGGGTGAATGGGAGCAGGCGTGTAATGCTATGGGCGAGGTATGTAGAGAGGGCATGCAAGTGGGAGTGGATCTTGTATGTATAAGCCCAAGTACTGGTGTGCGTGCAAGGTCCACTAAGAAGGTGCAGGGGGGCAGCGACGACCTACGACCTGGGCCGACATGGAAGGCGCGATGGGCACCCACACTAACAGGAGACCCCTGCAACGCGCTCCTTCCCCCGGCAGATTGCCATCAGAGCCTTGATCCATGCCCTTGCGGCCTTTCTCGGGCTACCGCTCTTTTGCCCGGAGTCCAGAGTCTACCATGGATCCTCTCAGTCAGTTTCTGCGACGCTCGTGGCCCTCGTCCCCATCGTCATCCCCCCCAGAGACATGGCCGCATTCACTCTTCCAAAACAACGCATCCAGGGCCGCCGCCACCTGCGCCAGCGAATGCCACCTCTGCGTCGCCGCCCGCGTGGTGACGGCCTGGGCGTGGGGAGGCACATGATCTGAACAACACAGGCCGTGCACGCTGGTACTTCCAGAACACTGCCTGACTCGCTGTCTCTACCGCCTCCCTCAAGACTCATGCCCATCCCTCGCGCTGCTGCGTCGAGCCCATCGGGGCCATGCTGACCACGGCACCCTCTGCTCCTACGGCGCCCATGGTCGGCTTGCCTGGCTGACTGGTAGCACTGTCTGCTGTCGCTGGCGGACCCGTTGCACCACAAGTCACCTGCCCGGCGAACCTTGGGAGAAAGTTACGCCGCCGTAATACAATACCGCTAACTCAGCGGTTTCGAAAACCTATGCACGCCATGTGATGCTGCTTGTCGCATCCCGTTAGCGCTCGCGGAAGCAGCTGAAAACTTCCGCGCGGCGCTTCTTTTCCCTAACTCGCCTCTTCCGACATTCCCCCCTGCACGAGTCTAGCCTTTGAAGCCCATGTGCTTCCCTTGCCCAAATGGCTGCGCCCTTGGCTGTGCCTCTTGGACCCTGAGTCAATCCTCATGCCCATCCACACCAACTAGACAGCCTCACAGGCAACTTGGCACCCTCGACGAGACAGGTACTCGTGAACGTCGCGACAGCCCTGTTTTCAGGTCCGCATCCGACACTCTGTCGTTTGCACCGTCTGCATCGTCTGCGCAAATCCCCCGCACTGGGGTCGGCAACACGGGATCCTCAATTCTTCCGTGGCGGTCAAGAGCAGCCTTCGCACGCTCTGGTGACAGGGCTGCTTTCGGTGTGGTCAACTCCGCCTTTGTCTCTGCGATTGCGAATTTTACCGCCTACCACCAACGCTGACCTGCCACTGTGAATCGGCACGCCATTGTTCGCTAGGTTCCTAGATGCGTTGGTTATTCGCAAGGGTGCCAGGCCACGAGGTACAAGCCCGGTGGCCACCTGGTTAAAGTGCTGTCCTCGACGCCTTTGAGACATGCCAGCTACCCCAGATATTCCGCTCCAGACTTTGGGGTAGCGACAGGTACCCTGCCATGGTGCACTGTGCGCCCACTCGTCCTCCAGTAACTTCCAACTTGGCTGTTATGCTACGTCAGTCCAGTACACGGCAATTTCTCGAGGTCATCTGGGGCGCCTGTCGAATCACAAAGCCGCAAAAGCATCAGGTGCGACCGCACATTATCGCTGAATGCGGCGTGATGCTTGTTTCATGAGTTGTACACCGGCAGCTACCTCTACGTGGCACTAGACTGTCGAGTGCCTGTCGCTCTGCTTATCCAACCGGTCGTCGCTCCTGAAAGCCACCCGGCTCACGATGCAATCGATCGCACATTATGCACAGCGATTTCTTTGGTACAAAGAACAAACGTCAGCGTGGGGAAAGACGGGGCCATGTTCACCCCAAAGTCTGTCGTTCGCTCGTGACATGACAAGGAGCTGAACTTTAGTTCCCCGGACCGTGGCCCCGTCGTGGTTGTCGTATGCTTTTTCTCACGATCATCATACAACCGTCAACTTCCACAAGCTCTCCACCTCTATCGGCTTATCGCGACGGAATGAACCGCCATCAAACCTGGTACGACTGCACGATACGCCAAAGGTGTATTTCATGTTCGCATTAGTCGTAACCACCTTTCATCGTCCCGAGACTGCGTATATGTTGTATCATGACCTAAATCGGGTTGCTTTGATCATCAGCAGGACGATGACTGTACCCCAGATCACGACATAGCAAGCTGTGACGCTTGCCAAGCGATTGTGGTATCGGGTCTGCCGTTGCTTTTCGCTCTACAACGAGCATGCACGGCCATATGGCGACGGTGGCACCTACGTGATCGGTATGCGCACACGTCGTAATACGAACGACATTCTGTCGAGGCGGCGCACTGCCCAACTTCGACGACTGCACTCACTCACTGCCGTCGCCCTCTCTTCGGGACAAAATCGAAGCGATCGAGTTCGTCAGCGTCCAGCTGAGATGAGAGCTCGTATCTGCGTCGGGAGTAGCCATCAGCCTGTCATCCGTGGTTATGACAAGTGCCGGGGGGTCGATCGCTGTATGATTACTCGTCACATGCTCGACGGCAAACGATCTCGGTACATTTTGTATTTTCCTTTTACGAACGACTCTTCTGCACTGCGAATATGAGCTGCGCTATCAAGCCGCACACATCGATCTCGCATACAACCCACACTAACTACAGGATAATACATACTGCACCCACGATGGCGGCTTGACAGTGCCACTCTACCGGACACTGGAGAATGCAAAGAGCCCGACAGCCTGGAAACCATGTTCGAGCTAACCGTATCGGATCCGGGGCGTCCAGCCGCTCCCCGCGGGCGTCGCGTGGCTGCTACCAAGGTGCACCAATTGCCTGGCTTGCAACCACCGGCTGTTACATCGGTTGGTCGTGATAGCATTACACTCACCTTTCCGTGTCACGTTGTGATCATGCTCTGGGTCGCGCAGCTCCTTCTCCTTCCTGCTGCTGTCCCGGCTCGCGCATCGCAGATTCCCCTTCTGTGGCGGCGCCCGGCCGTTCTCAGCGCTCACTGTCCAATCATCCGCAACAACGTGCTCACCCTCACATGTGCTGCTCGTCGCGATAGTTAACCGAGGCTTTGATGGTCAGTGCAATGCCGCGCAATGCCACTGAAACATCACCATCGCAGAGAATAGGAAGATTTGCCTTTCCTGTCGCTACAGCGCTTCTATCACATCTCTAGCGTACGGGGGGAACTTGATGCTGGTCTCCGCCGTCTTGCACGAATCGACATGAGGGATTTTGCACGAATCGCAGTAGTCCTGTGCGTTCCCCGGAAGCGGACGTTGCGCCCAACAAATAGCAAGGGAGAAATTATTCCTCATTTCCAGTGAGTCGGGTCTCCATTCTGGCGCGCATTCAGTATCGTCGATTGCCTGAACGAGGTGCTGTGGCTGCCCAAAGCAGCGACACGTTCCCCAGTGCCTGGCGGTGGGGCCCGACGCGCAGGCATCCCACGCGTGCACGCACGAGCTCGTCGCATCGTCCACCTCCGCACTGATAACCAACCAAATGACATCCGGACGTCTCGCCGGTCACCGATGGCAACGCGATATCAAGCGGATCAAGGCGCCGGTCTTTCCGCCGAATGTCACAAGCAAAGTCATTCATCTGTTGGCCTTCGGTGCAATGTCGACCTAGTATCCCGCACTTCGGAGCAAAGGTCCCAAGAGGCCAACTACAGTCTTCCAGGCTCATTACCCCAGCCGGCATCGAGTTCACATGGACACGCCCCCTGCTTGGCGAACGCCGTGTGGTGTATACTGCTCCCACGTGTGCAGCTTATCATGGCTTATCCGAGTAGAACGCCCTACTCCCGCAGGATTCTGCAGCGACAAACGGGCCGGCTCTTTGCTCATGAGACCGTACCTGAAACCCAAAGATGGGGGTAAAATTCTGCAAAAGCAACTGCACGTCTGATATCTTAGCAATATTTTTTGTAACGGGCGAATGGAGAGGGATGGATTTGATGATGTTTTCCCGTAGGATTGTGGCAGATTCCTTCGCTAACGGCCATCTTGTTCCACCTTCTGCATTCAGGCTGCGCCTTGCATGGGCCCTCTTTCCGGCACCTACCTTGGTTAGCTTATCGGTCGAGCCGTGAGCAAAGTCTGGAGACCTCGTGGGACTGAAGACGGGTTACAGTTCCATTACTCGGCACCTTGCCATCTCTGGCAACCCTTCCAGACGCCTGTATGACTGGTCTTCTCTTTGAAAGCGGCTTACAAAACGACTTGAAAGTTTCCAATATAACGCCTCGAACATGGTAGTTACAGGCTGTTGCAGAAAGAGGCGGTTGGCGAGGCTCTTTCACCCGTCCCGGGCTTATGGTTCCCAGTTCCAAGTCTGGTTCGGTAACACTGCGTGCTGACTGTCATCTGCGCGTCTTCATCTATCTCGTCCTACCCGAACGCGCTTACGGTGTCAAGTCGAGTGGTGGTCAGCCTGCGCTGATGTACCCGCTCCCATATTGGATTCATTACACTCAGCCAGCGAGAGCGTATTACCGTGCTGTCGGGACCGAGGCGCTGACCCCAGATACCAACCCTGATTCCAAAGTCTCACTCTATGGTCGTACAAATCTACCTAGGGGTGCTGTAATGCTGTGGCAGGATGCTCGTATACCCCTTCACCGCCAGAAAACGGAGCTGAATTTGGACTCTGTTATTCAAGTGCCGCGCATAGCTTACGAAGATCGCAATGCCAGTCCGCACAAGACTATGATTGTGCAACACCCAAAGATATCGCTAACGAGCTCAAGACTAATAACACAACTGCCGTATCATCTCCGCAGACCCCACGCGTTACGCCCGACAACTCATCACACAACCACATGTATACCAAGGTACTTTATCACACGGCCCGAGTCTTACCAAGACTTTCGGCAGCCTTACACCTCCATGGTTTACCACGGCCCGAGCGACATGGCTCTTCATCCCGTGGTTGCGGTTCGCATGGTTCATGGATAAAGCACAAATATCCAGCCTATCAAGCCCCCAGCATCCTATGTCATTTCCAGCCACCACCACTCACTCCCAAAGTCGGTAATAGACGCAAGCGAGAAGTTCGGCTCCCATCTTTTGCAGGTTCCTCCATAGCCCCATACGTGGCCGGCAGGATGTCGCACCAAAAGCGCGATTTCGATCACGCAGTCTACCTGCTGTAGCACACCAACCTTAATCAAACGCAACGTCTAATTCCACATTCTGGAAGAATAGGCAGAACCTCTCCTCCACTGACAGACAACCGAGGCGTAGTTATACAGGACTCTCGGCATCAGCGAACGCATGCTCGGTCGATACCTTCCGTTTCGGTTCTGTTCCGTAGCCTCCGCGTCCGCATGCCTGGCGCAATTACCCCAGACAAACGTCGTCGCGTGGTTCGGTTCTGCATGCGCTTTCACCGGTGCTTACGCGCTTCCTTCGTATCGGGGTATTATATCTGGCTGTACTTTATGCTATGTTGATCCGGCCGTCACATCACATGCGAAAGCTATTTCCGCGGTCCCATATCTCGCGACGAGTATCGGAACACGAACTTCGGGCGGAACATGATGCTGACATCAGACGGCAGACGGCTGTAGAGCCAACGGTGAGGGAGGGAAGGCTCGGGGCGAGAGGGCGATATTACTGCCCTGCGTTTATCACGCTCGGGGCTCTTGCTTACTGTGACAGATGACTTGACTCTTGCGCTGTACAACACAACTACCCTGATAGCGTCATCAGCGTCCATGTCACGCTTTCTTGCGACACTGGAAACTTGGAGACCCCATCTCCACCCCCGCATATCAGACCCAGATCTCATCTCGCCACAGCCTTAATCCGGGCTGACACCTCGGGCGCAGTCAAGGAGAAAAGTGTCACCTGTCACGACTGAGGCTCCATGCGTCCGGACACGTCTCCAAGACTCTCACATGATGCTCCTCATTGCCGCTCTTGACCCGTGCCGTCGTCGAGTATCTTCGGTCCCCTGTATGCCACGTTTATCTCCACATCGACACGCGCAGTATGTCATAATGCCGTTATAATAGCTATCGCTACATTCATGCACATTCACCAGTTTAGCATGAGATCCCGCCCTGCGCCCAGGATATCTTCGTCACGCGCTTCCGCTTCGCCTCATAGTCGATCCTTCCTGTATGGGTATGGGTAAGGCGAATGGCCAAACCATGCTGATAGTAAGATTGGGCGCGTGCCTGAATACTGCGGGCGATCGCTTAGCTGCATTTAGAAAATGCTGCGGTATAGTTACGCGAATGTATAGTCTTGTTTGATATAGACTAGATGCGGTTCTCTTTCGATGAGGGACATCAGAGCGAATGGAGCGGCGATTTTCATATGGTAATTGTTGGAATGGGCGATTCGTTTCGAAGGATTGGTATGGTGATTGCAAGTCTAGATGTAGATGGTAAAGCTGCTGCGGATGAGTTCGCCATCGCCGACAAGCCAAACATGCGAGTACAGTACTCACCATAGGATGTGAGTGTTAGTTTCACACAGCGATCCAATCGACAAGTCGTCGCAACTACCGCAATAGCACCATCTCCCACCGGCTACCCTCTACCCGCTACCTCCCATTCCCCATCTCTACCCGCCTCCCACCCGTCCTCACAATACTCCGTATCCACCACTCCCCTCCACCCGTCAATACATCTCCTCTCCACTCTCCCCAAATCATCTCCACATCCCGACCTCTCACAGCCCACCTCCACCTCAACAACACCCAGCACTATACACACCCTAGCAACTATTCCCATGAACGCCCTGCAGCGACATATGCACCGAAGTAGCTAGCCTGTTCTTTCCCTCGTGTTTTGCCTCGTGTTGTCGTATGCAGGACGGACATATCCGCAAGGAACGGATTCCTTCATCTAAGCGTGTTCTAAGCGTGTTTGCGCTACTGACGTGCAGCGCTTCTGGATATGCAGGAATACTGCAGCGAAGGAGCGTGTGTAACGTGGGAATGGAGGGTTTACCCGGTCGCTAAATGTCGAGGCGAGGTGTAGGGAGGTGAAGCGAGGGTGGATGATAGTAGAGTACAACGTGGATGATGTGATAGTTATGGTGTTAGTGTAAGCGAGGTGTATGTTGTGAGACATGTGGATATAGGAATTAGCTTGTCAGGAGTTAGCTGTTAGCGATCAGCTAGAAGTGTAGTATATTTTCTCAGCGACACATTTCTGGCCCAGTCACGGATGCTCTTACCAAAGGTTGATTAGTAAAATGCGAAAGGAGAGTTTTTTTGGACTCCGACATATGCAACGGTACCACTGATGTCTTTGTCGATGCCTTTGCAATATATACATTTAACAAAATCTCTCACGACTAACGTAAACATAATATAACTCAGATTTTTAAAGTCCAGTCAGTTTTCACGAAGTTCAAGTTTGCAACCGAATCGTCTTCCAAAAGCCAGTAGTATCGTTGTCATACATCCAAGCTTTCCTCTCATTCCTTTCCTACACTCGTTTCCTCTCGAGAAGACAAAGACATCACACGCCGATACGAAGTAGAACAGCCAATTATTCCCTTCAATATCCAACAAACAACCCACCTCGCATACCAAACAATTCTCGTGTCGAGACTACATCAATCCCATGCGACGGCGCGAATCGAGGGTGAGGACCAAAATCAGGAATCGAATTTCCCGATCTAATCAACACGCGATCGAGTATGCCATGCTATGCACATATGCGCATGCGTTCGCATCACGTAAAAAGGATTCGATTCGATTCGCTTACGGGGGACCGGACGTGAGTGTCAAGAACGACGATCGTAGGATCAAAGGATTGGGCCTCATGCCGCGGAGGGACACTGATGCAAACATGATACGCAAAGCTAGGCGACTCGAAACCCCAGATACGTAAAGACAACAGTATCAGAGTGCGGCGTCAACATTAAATGGTTAGTAAGAGCCCACATTGTATAGCACCAAGATGCTTGTATTGATTTTACTTTGAATAGTCTATGGGTATTAACGCCTTAGACATACGTAGCTTCTAGATGCTGCCATCCAACATGCCCTTGCGCCTTCGCTCGACGCGCCCACGACCAGGGCACAGGCACAGTCACAAACACAAGTGCACAGATCAATCGGTGTGATAGGTACGGCGTGGGTGACATGATCAGCGTCTAGAAGTCCTGGTCGTCGTTTCCAGCAATGATGACGTTGTTGACCTGTGCGTTGGTGTCAGTAGTTGTTTGCAACAAGGCCAGTGATCCAGCGGTGAGGATAAACGGTAACACAAAGCGAAAAAAAGGGAAGGGTGGTGTTTGTTCGCGTGTAACGAGAAACAATGCAACCTGCATAAAGCGCACCCCCCGTGCGACGCCTTTATCTTCGGCTTCCCCGCTTCCCCGGCCTTGCAAATCGATCCAGAAGACGGACGCAAGGGAGGGAAAGTGAGCAAAGCGAGGTTGCACAGACGGGAGGGAAGCGGAAGGGATAGCGGGAAAGGGAGTCACACCAAGGGGTGTGCGGTGCGACAAACGACAATTCGTTACGGAACAAGGGCGGGAAAAGTTACGATACGTACCTTGAGTACCATACGGCACAGCTGTGTAGCGAGCAACAGTTGTTGCCGCTTCGAGATCAAGGGATCGATCACGAAGTGCTCCTTCATATCTGTGATAACGCCACGTTAGCACAATCTTCGGTAATTCAGCCACCAATGAGGCCCATGACGTTGTGCATAACAATGACAGCAAAGCAAAGGTCTCAGATGACTCCTGCTCATCTCCACTTGTAGTTGCGTTCATGCCAGCGCAGCAAGTGGCGTGGCGTGGGGTAATGCACCGTACCCCACGGGGGCGTTGGATGCGGGAACTGAATGCGGGAACTTGGATGCATCACGGGTCTCGGGTCTCCCGGAGATAGTCCGTACTGCAGCTATGCTTGATAGCGGTGAGGCAGTCGGGAATCATAGAGACAGCCGTGGGGAGATGGTTGGATAACAAAGAGCGAAGTGCACTTACCGTTGCTTCCCGTCTGCATGCAGTCAACACCTAACCTGGAGTTTCCCTCCTTGGCTTGTCGGGACTTGATGTTGGCGAGGGTTTCGATGGGGCTAAGACCGGAGTTCTCAGCCAGCGCCATGGGGACGGCGTCAAGGGCATCGGCGAAGGCGCGCATCGCGTATTGCTCAAGGCCAGGGCTCTGCGAAGTGTTAGTTGTTGTTATCGCGGAGCTTCGTCGCGCTTACCTTGACTGCGGCATCCTCAACTGCGAGCGAGCATGCTACTTCCGCGGCTCCTCCACCGTATACAATACGGTTGTCGCGCACCAGGTTTCGGACGACACAGAGGGCATCGTGTAGTGACCGCTTGGCCTCGTCGATGATCATCTTGTTGCTACCGCGAACGAAGACGGTGACAGCCCTTGTGTTGGCACACTCCTCGATTACCAGCATCTTGTCGCGGGTGGTTCCGAAAGTCAGTTCCCGGACAATACCAGCCTTTCCGAGCTTCTCTGCGCTGAGGTCCTCGAAACGGGGTACGATGCGTCCGTTGGTTGCGATGGCGATCAGCTCGATTTCTGGGCCTCCTACCCACCGTACAGCGGGGAGCTTGTTTGTGAGGAGAAGATGGTTGGCCTCGTCGTCGAAACCCCACTGACATATTACTACGTTGGCGCCGGTGTTCTTGATCTGCTCAATCATCTCGGTGAACTTGTTTGACTCGTAGTTTTGTAGCTTCTTGAACTCCTCTACGGTGGTAATGTCCAACTTGTGCTTGGTCTTGGGCTTCGGTGGCTCGAATGCGCATGTGAGGATGGCGAGTTTGGCGTCCTTGACCTCGGACGGCATCTGGGGATGCGAAAAGTCCTTGTCTATTATGACACCCTTGACAAGTAATGTGTCTTCGAGCGATCCACCGACCTTGCCGTCAACCTTGATGAGCTCGAAATCGACGTCTTTCCGCTCGAGATCTGCGACCGAAAGCACAGCATCTACGGCGATTTTGGCGAACTGGTCGTGCGCCTTGGAAACGATCTTGCTGCCCAAACTTGTCTTTGCGACCTTGAATAGCTCTTCGGTGTTGTCCTTGGAGAAGTGGATCTCGTCGCTGACCTCGTCGAGCTTGGCCACGGCAACCTCGCAAGCCTGGTCGTACCCGTCTGCTATCCTGATGGGGTGGATGCCCTTGTCGATAAGGTCTGCTGCCTGCTCGAGAAGCGCGCCCGCCAAGACTACGACACCAGTTGTTCCGTCACCAATCTCGTCGTCTTGTGATTTGGATAGTTCGACTAGTAGCTTCGCGACGTGGTTGGAGATTTCCATCTGGGAGAGAATGGTGGCGCCGTCGTTTGTGACTGTGATGTCTCCGTCGGGTGAAATCAGGATCTTGTCCAGTCCTCGGGGTCCCTAAATAGTATGAGTTCATGTCCTTGTTCCTCCGTCTCGGGCGGTGCTGCGTACCAGAGAGCTCTTGACGATGTTCGCGACGGTCTTGGCCGCGAGGATGTGGGACTTGACCGCATCGTTGCCGTGTTGCCTCTGCTTCTTGCCTTGACTGCCCCAGACATTAGCTGCTGTCTCTTATAGAGCCTTAAGCTTTCTCCATATCATTCCACGTACTCTCTGACAATGATGAATGGCCTGCCCGATTCATCCTTCATCACCTGCGCTATACCCCACTATGTCAGTCGTTGATTCGCGGGCGATTTGTAGTAGATTCGGACGCATACCGTTGGAAAGGTCGACCTCTGTAGTTTAATAATGTTAGCATATGTATCTCACTACTGAGGGTTTGGGAGTTCGGAGCTGTTGCTGCCCGCACTTACGCATCTTTGCGGTGAGAAAATGCCCGCTGAAGTAACAAATGCACGACTCCGAAGAAGTATCAGACTACAGACACACACTAGGAGGGAATCCCGGGTATGTTTGGTAGTGAGGGGTGGTGGGGTATAGCCAAACAGCTGCCATGTCGGTCTTGAAATTTCCCCAGAAGGGCTTGGCATCAGGGTGCACGGCCGCGAGTCGCGAACGCGCCGTCCGCCAGCTCCAACTCTCCGAGCTGCCCTGACGCTTGCTGCCCCGAGCCGCCACCACACCCATCCCCAGCGCATCGCGGCCTTCCAATCGCGCTTATCCGAATCGCCTCAAGCTCCACGAAGCTATATATCCCGTCATATCCATTCTCCATTTCTAGCGACCGCGTTTCGACATGCCTCGTGAGTCGCGCCCGCCCGCCCAAACAATCACCATACGCGTAATATCCAGCTGCTAACTTGCGCAGCTGCTCTTAGCGATCACGGGTCCTCGGACGCCGAAGACGTCCCCGCGCAGCCAAGAAAGGGAAAGGGAAAGCAGCCGGTGCAGGAGGATCCCATAGACGACGAAGAGGACGAGGATGACAGTGAGGTGGGAGAGGACGAGTACGCGCATATCCATATGTACATGGATCACATCGTGCTGACAATGCGACAGATACGTCGTTGAGGCGATTCACGGCCACAGATTCACAAAGGTGCGCGCAAACACCACCTCTTTCCCACGCGCAAACACTGACAACACCAGGGCGTCCTCCAATTCGACGTGAAATGGGAAGGCTACGACGACCCCAAGGACCGGACATGGGAGGCAGAGGAGAACATGTACGTTGCGACATCCCTCTGTACTAGGTTGAGACTGACAGTCGCAGGGAGGGAGCCATTGATGTGCTGAACGAGTACTTTAAGAAGATCGGAGGCCGACCAGAACCCAAGGGCCAGAAGCGGAAGGGACGACCATCGACCGCCGGCATCAAATCCGAGTCCGGCACCCCGTCATCCTCCACGAAGCGCGCCAAGGCAGACAAGCCAGAGAAGAAAGTGGCAGAATGGAGCCCACCGCCAGGCTCATGGGAACACGACGTCGACCACATCGACACGGTGGAGCAAACGAAGGACCCCAAGACGGGCCAACTGGAGAAGTTTGCATACTTGGTGTGGACGAATAAGCAAAAGACACAGCATCCTCTCAAGCACGTCTACCAAAAGTGTCCACAAAAGGTGCGTCAAACAAAAAAGCTCTCTGGAAATCATTCACCATACTAACATCTCGCAGATGCTCGAATACTACGAAAGCCACCTAGTCTTCACCGAGAACGTGGACGAGCCTCTAAACGGTGACGACACCAACGACACAGTGATGAACGACGACTAATCCGCTTAAGCCGAGTAGTACCCGAAACCGAAATTGCCGATCAAGATATTCCCTTCCGGTGAAGTTCGGTTCGACTTCGCCCCCGCGATGCCATACGCGAAGATGCTACCCAAAAACTTCTGTTCCCCGACATGGTCACCCATCACACCTCTTCTATCGTTCCTCCAGTCGCCGACCGTATCTCCCATCACACCTCCTCTACCGTTGCTCAAATCGCCGAAAGTGTCCCGGTTGATACCCACGGAGCAGTTTTCATCTTCCAATCCTATGATGCGCTTGGGGGCTGAGGAGGACCCTGATCAGCTGCAAAAGGGTACACATGTGTCTGCTGTGTATGGCGTATAGGCACTGAATGTATTATAAGAACTTCTTTGGATAGGTACGGAAAGGGAATACTGGAGTATCAAGGCTTCGTTCAAGCGGTTCCAGTTTGTGCCGTGTATCTGGTATCGTTCAAAATCTACAACGTTTATACATACGCCTAAGACATGACCTACAACGCCCAGTGAACATGATCGCGTGCCTTGCAAGTCCATGTCAGCACACCATTGTGGTTGGCATGCGCCTGTCTTGGACTACGTTATCTCTCCCAAGTTATGACCAAAGGCCCAAGTCAAATCAAGTCGAAATAGTTCACAGACGAGGCAATCAAGAGAAATGGTTTTAAGTAACTTTGAGTATGTGATTCATTCCATTCCATGCGCAATTGTATATACCAACATAACAATAGGTAACGTAATAACGTTGCGGGTATCCCAATTCGGCCCAGTCCATACCATGCCAATTCAACATGCCTTCTTCAATCTTCAATCGCATTATCTCGTTCTCGTTCTCTTATAAGTTCAAACTCCAAGGCGCAAGTCGCATAGCCATGCGACTGCCTATAACGCCGGTGTAAATGCGAACCACATCGTCCTTATCTCCGGTGATGTGCTGTCTTGTGTTGTACTGTATTCATATCGTCGTAAAAATGTCTCTTTTGTTCCTCTTCTCTCTTGTTGTATCGTTTCTCCGTACTGTGTTGTGTTGTGTTTTGTGGTGTGGTTTGTTGTGATGTGATGTGGTGAGGCGTCTACACATTCTCAGTCATATCCGAAACAGACGACGCAGTGCCGCCGACAGCCATGCGCGTCTGGAGGTAGTAGATGAGGTATGCGATGGCGGCAATCAGGATGAAAAGGATGAGGATGATGAGGAAGATGACGATGTTGCGCTGCATGGTTGCGGTTGTGGGTGGTGGGAACGAGGGGGTCTCGTTGGTGGTTGTGGTAGAAGTAGTTGGAGTGGTGGTGGTGGTGGTGGTGGTGGTGGTGTGTAGTGATGCGATGCAATAGTCTCCTATAGTAAAGTCAGCAAATCGTCCTTCGTAAACGTCGTAGTAATTGTATGCGCACTGTAATCTCAGCGCAAACAATCAATGGTTTTGTATAACGCGGTCGTGGTGGTGTCCAAGCTCGCTATCGTCCAAGCAACACTCAGTAGTCAAGCGATGGTATCCCGGAAGCAATCGAATGACCAAGGATAGCGATAGTAAAATCGTAGTACGAAGGAACTCGAAAAGTACAAGAGTATGGTAAGGGTGTATGTGAGGGGAATGAGTTAATAATATCAGCGAGGAAATCTGCAAGCCAAGTCGTAGTCCATTCTGCAGGTGGCATGCAGGCACTTTTGTACAGACGTGGCGGGGTGCGTGCGCCGCGTGGGTGGTTGGGTCGCGTCCATGGGCCGGAGGGGCTGGCGTGGCTGGGATGCCGGCGTTACTGGCGGTGAGGCTGGGCTTGAAACGTTGGTTGACGGACTTGATTTAATTGAGTACGTGGTGATGCGTTTGTTGAGGGAAGCTTGTTTTTGGGATTTGATTCAGGGTACAGAGATGAGGGTTGTATTGGTGATGGGGGGATGGGAAGGCGCGCGGTCAGGTGTTCTGGGTCTTGGCGCGTTCGGGGCGGGAAGGCGATCTGACGGCTCGGCCTTGCGACGACTTCACCACCATTGTTGTGCATTCCTGATGGGCTCTACCATCATCGCTTCCGATCATGCGCATACCACAAATCACTATCGCCTCAATTCGATTTTGCACCACAGTCGCAGATCCGGCGCTTGAGAAACCTTTCGTGAGCACGGCGAGAGTTTCTCGCATGACAACTCTGGACTCTCGCTGCTTCCAGGGTAGTCTGCTTTCGCTTTTTTCCAGAAAATGTCGGCCGTTGCGTTCAAAAGCTGATGTTCATTTGAATTTGTGTCGCATTCTGGAACATTGCCTGATTACCGAAGACGCAACGAAATGATATCTAGGGTGAGGTTGCCCCATTTGTGAGGTGAGTGCCATCAATCATGCTACGAATGGTGACATTCCAGTACCAAGGTAAGATTGAGCTATCTCACTGTCCAGGAAGCCACCGCTCGACAGGCAGGTGGGAGACAGAAGCCTGCGGGGGCCTATATACTTAAAGGACCTCATTCTTATCCCACTTCTTACACACCACCTTACCTTACCTCTACGATCGAATCGACATCAGAGTCGGACAACAGTATGCCACCCAAGAGAACCCATGCCGAGATGTCGGCTACAGGAAACGAACCGCCTTCGCTTGATACTTGTCCGCAAGGAAAGCATCTGGTCGCTTTGTGAGTGGCTTTTGTCTTCCCCAAAGTTCACTCGACTAAACCGTTTTTGACAGTGCACAACGAACGGATATACTCATCAAGATATGTGTACACCCTACGAACGCCAGCCCCGGTTCCGTTTACGTGCCACGTGAGCTGCTACGTTCTGTCTATCGCCCCGACCATAGCGAAGAATACCGTCGGTCCAAGTCTGGAGAATTGGAATTATTGGTCCCCGGACTGTACTGTTCCGAGGTACTTGGTCTATTCGTACAGTGGCTCTACGTTGGAAAGTACACCGAGCTGGGTGGTCTAGTCATTGCATTTAATGAATCCCCGATTCCGAACCTGACCATGTACAACACCGACAGGAAAGACACAATGGAGTGGGCAGTCAAGGCTGCGATACTGGCTTGGCTCTTGGGCGACATGCTACAAATACCCGGGTTTCAGAACTATGCTATGGAACGCCTCCTTGCCGCTCTTGCACGCAAGTCAAAGCAGCCACAACTCACATTAGCCTTGTGTTTGTTTGTTTGGGGATATACAGACTCTAGCGACGTTCTAGATTGGGTGCTGATGGACTTGGTCATCCGGAACTGGGGTGATGCAGCCGTTGTTGATCTGGCAGACTTGGACTCATGGTTTTCTTTCATAAGCGACCAGCCGTCCGACACCAGGGTCAAATTCATGGAGGGGACGCTCATGTCACTTGAAAAACGTCGTGAGAAGGTCTTGGTGGCGCAGGAGTATCTCGTCTGAGTACCTGAGAGCATGGATGAGACATCAGCTTCGGAAAGATGAGTACGGATAAAAGCATGACATGGTAGTCGCTTGGGATGAGGACTGGAGCAAAAGTACTGGATATCATCCGGAGAAGTCTATGGTACATGGACACTAGATTCATGTCCGGGACCATTTGCGTTACTTGATTTGGGTGCTTCATCACTACAAATTCAGCATCTGCTACCTTCTTCTCCTGAACTTCGCTTCCGAGCCGCCCGTCTTGGCTACTAGTTCCTTTCCAGCCTAGGTCTTCGTCTATGCGCTGTAGTCTTGCGGAGCATCTTTCTCGATAAAGCTATCAATCGCAATTGCCATAGAAAGAGCCGGTAGCCCAGACATGTATTGTAACCCGCTTCCTACATCTCTTTTTGCCTTCCCTCGATGCCCCATCGTTCCATCAGCCATGAACGTCGAACGCTGCATCTCTCTCCACAACGAAATCGTACGGCATGGCTGGGTCGGCTCAGGCCGCTCCGCAGATACACTTGCTTCGCACAGCAAATCCTGGTTCCAAGTATTCGGCGAGGAAGCCGAAGCCGAACGGTCTGCACTCTCACCCGACCTAGTCCAATTCCTTGAGCAAGTCCAGATTTCGCGCGTAGAAGAAGATGGATTCTACCCTGAGTTCTTCTACTGGGTTCAGGGCCAGTCTCATCCTGAGTATATGTTCGAGTTTGAAGATATGTTGTGGGATTACGACTACAAGAATGATAAGGAGGAGGAGGAGGGGAATGGTGAGGAGGAGGAGGAAGGTTATGAGGAGGAAGGTTATGAGGAGGGGGAAGGTGATGAGGAAGAGGAAGGTATCGAGGAAGATCAAGGTGACGAGGAGGAAGAGGATAATGAGGGAAGGCGCTTAGTCCTGTATGCTGCGGCTCATTTCGATACAGGGCATATCTGTGGGTTGATGTGAGAGACTTCATGTTGCTGTTATACTGGAACAACGAGCTCACAAAGACAGATATGACCAGAAGACCAATCTTTGTACTCTCAGTCTCACTATACACGATACCGACGATATCAGTACTCAGGTATGGTACCCATTAGATGCCGTACTTACCTTCTGGCTCTCTCAGATCCGTAACGAGACTATTCAGGCCCTACCAGACAAAGGCGGCAAACTTCGTGAAGAATGGCCTGAAGTATTCGACGAGTATTGGGAACACGCGCCTTGGGTTTTCGCGCCGTACAGTGAGAATATGCTCAAGCACAACCTCGATGTATGGGAGAAGCTCGTTGACGCGATTGAGAGCCGCATGCCTGCAGCCAGTAGATCACAAGCAGCCGACCCACCTGCATATGGCCTGTTGGACGACAACATACGTGACAAAATAGACATCCCTCAGCGATTCGCATACAACTTTCTCTTCCGCGCCCGCCGGCCTCGCTTCAAGATGATAGCTCCCGGTCTCCGCATTATCACATCCGCAGACTTTCCAGAACAACTCTTCCGCTCCTACATGTCCAAAGACAAAGAAGAAGTGCTACCCGTACTACTCTCCAAGTCCGACCTAAACTTCTTCGAAGACCCAACCTGGACTCCGCAAAGTCCAGAAGACGCCATGGTACCGAATTTCTTCGACTACCGCGATATCAAGACTTACCCTTCTGGCTTGTACCTACTGCCTACCAATCACAGAAGTCTGGAAGATGGTATTTCATTCGTTCTGCCGTACGCTATTGGCGGTAAGGGGTATGCGAAGAGAGGCGATGGAACAAATTTCGCGGGTGGAGAGGATTGGCGTGGGAAAGACAGCTTCACAGAGTTATTTCAGCCTGGACGAAGGGCGCTTGAAGAATTTCAGGCGCAGAGTCTGGCGGAGGTGTTGGAGAGTTGGCTGGGTATGGTGGAAAGAGGGGACTGGAAAGTCGATGAGAATGGGGTGGTGGGTGATATGGAGACTTGGAGGGAAGCGGATACGGAGGAGGGATGGAGGAAGTATGTTATATCGAGTAAAGAGCCATCTGGTAACGATTGAGAACTGGTGTAGATAGGGAGAGGCGTCATTCTAAGGCAGAGAGGCTTCAATAACAACGTCCAACGCGTTCTCATGACTCCAAATACCCTCAATCTTGAGTCCCACCGACTCGAGTAGTTCGCGAAACTGCGACTCAGTTCGCTCTTGACCAGAGAGTGATTGCATGACGTTGACATCCATGGCCGTAAATGCCCACGGTGCGTTTCGATTGGGTATGAGAAGCTCTTTGATGAGAAGCTTGGAGTAACCGGGCTTCATAGCGAGGACGATATTGCGCAGGATGTTGCGACATGCGTCGTCGCTACTGAAATCATGGAGAACGTGTTGGAGCATGTATGCTCTCGCGCCTTTGAAGAACCGTTAGTGCCTTATACGTAGGATTGTGATGCCACCGTAGAGACGTACCTTTGATCGGCTGCACCTCATTCCAGTCCCCAACATGTGCTTCAAACCCATCTTGCTCGCTCCTATCAACAATATGCTTCAACTCCTGCAGCACAAGTCGACCTTTGACATCCTCCCCAAGCGCTCTCCTCAACATCCCCAAATCGCCCGCATCGCCACCTCCAATGTCAACAAGTAGCACATCATCGTCAGACACAGGTCCGCCTTCCACCAACCGCTCTCTGAACGGGTAGTACTTGTCTTCCCAAAAGAAAGGTTTGCCGGCGTTGTACATTTGAATCATGCCGCCGAAGCGCTCTCCCATAGCTGCGTCTTCGTCGAAATACGTGTACAGCGACTTATTAGAGAAGCCATGGGCGTGCTGGAATGGGCCGTTGTTGATATCTGATGGGTTGCGGTGGGAGATTGAGTCGAGAAACGAGGGGACGCGCCAGCCTACGTTGTAGAAGTCGTCGAACCTGTTGTGGGTGTGGTATGAGTAGGAAGACCAATGTACGCATGAAAGAGTGGTATTTGGGGCTTACATGAAATGGATCGCATCTTTGAACGACTTTTGCCTCATAGACGCTGAGAGCCGAGTGCTTGCATAGGTATCATGATCGACTTCGCGGATCGTGCCGTTTGCTGCTAGATGGCGTAGGAAGCGTGCTGTACGTTCTTCATTAGTATGCCTTCATAAGATAAAGATTTCCAGTCCCTTCAAATAGTTCCGCATGCCAATCTTGAGGGCATTTGTTAAAGTTTGCGATAGTGCATACATACCAACCAACCTCACATCCGCCCCCGCGCCCTCAGCAATCCGCCCACACGACACGCCCTTCTCACCAACATCACCCAACGCCTCGAAAACTCCCCATTGTAAAGCAAGTCGAATAGCGAGATAATGTCCAGGCTGAGTGCATTCCGTTCGTGGTTAGCGCTAGTCGACCAGATGCAGTAGCTACAACCCCGCATACCCAGAAAGGCCATCACGACTTAGGAGACGTACTTCATTAAACGTCACCCGAAAGACAGCTTCATCTGATCTTTCCAATTCTTTCCTAAGCGCTTCGGCGAGACCGCTAAGTTGGAGGCGCTCGGCGTTGCTTAGTTGAGCGCGGAGGGTTGGGACGGCCGCTAGGAGGGCTCTGAGTTGGGAGAGGGCGTTGGACTCCATGGTATGCGGAAGGTGAGCGTACAGAATCTATTTCGCGAGCGGTTTTGGTTAAGAACTCGATGATGCGGTACCCATGATAGATATGCCGGCAGAAGGAAAGTAGCCAAGAAGGCGTATCGCGCCTGCCGTTCCAGGTCAAGCGTAGGAAGGCAAGAACGGTGGGGTGCTTAAGTTTACTTGTATGCTCCAGGAACATATTCGGGAGGCTAAAGACGTTTGGACGATGTTTATCCTTTATTTTGGGGGATCTGATGATGGGCTTCCAGGTTTAAATTGTCGGTTCCGTCGTCTACACCCCTCCCATTATGTTCGCGACTTTTCCTTTCCGCCTTTCCAGTCGTGCCCTGTCCATCTTCCATTGACCCCAGCAGCATGCCAATCCAAAGATTATTGAGCCTCTGGGAGGAGGAAACCGTCCGTAAAGGGCTCGCATCTGGGAATGACCGAAGAGTCTAGCTAGCAGCATCGTCGGTTATCTGAAAGGACTAAGTTTGTCAGTGAAACTTCCCGTTTTTATGAAAGCTAGTTGTACCTTTCTTGAGTAATGCCAAGCAATAGGTAGAAGTGAGAAGCAGTTGTGTAATGTAGGTTGATGAACGAACAAGTTGTCGTTGTCGAAAAGTGAAAGTGGCGCCGTTTGACACTGTTTGTGATGGAGAAAAGCGAGAAGTGAATATCATACGCGGCGACGTACATATAGTGAACGAGTTGTTGGTAGTTTTCCATGCGTGACGTGGTAGCGACAGAACACAACCGTGGTTGTGAAAAGTTAGACCCACCTCATGTGTGCGGTACCACCTTCACTCAACTCCTCGAGCTCAAAGACATTTGTCGTGGCCATCCACATTCTCATGATACGCAGCATGCCTTAACCATATACATTAACAAAAAAGGGTATATACAACCACTTCGCGTCCTCCAAAGTTTCCGAACCTTCAGAGTAGCTCAAAACTATACAAAAGCCCTCATCTCAATCCCAATTCCCATAAACAAACACCAAAAACGCCATTCTTTTCCTGAATCTACCCATCCATCCCATCTTATCCTCCTCACTGATAAAACCTCCACTTAACCTCCTTACACGCCCACTCCTTCCTAATCCCATTAATCCGCTCAACGTCCCACCCACTCGTCCACTCCTCATCCCCTACCTTCCCACCCAGCCGAATCACCTTGCTGAGATGGCACTCTCCCTCCCCCTTGGCCGTATACCGCCATTGCAAACAATCTTCGACTTCTGAGCAAACGGCCTGGCAGCGCTCGGAGCTATCTGCTGCATCGGGGTGTTTCTCGGCGAGCTTGTCCCAGTTTGGTGGCTCTTTCTTGTCTTCCTTCATTTCCTTGCCTTTCTTGTCGTCCTTCTTGTCGTCTTTCTTGTCGTCTTTCTTGTCTTCGCGCTTGGAGATGCTGTTCGAGGTGGGGAGGGCGCCGGCTTCTTGGAAGACGCGGGAGTCGGGTGGTGGGGCGGTGTCGAGTTTGAGCTTTGCGGGCTCTTTCTTGTCGTCTTGCTGGGTCTTGTCTTCTTCTTTGGGCTTCGCCTCTTCCTTGGCGGTGTCTTGCTCTCCCTTCTCTTTCTCTTTCTTCTCGGCGTCTTGCTCTTCCTTCTCCTTCTCCTTCTTCGCAGCGTCGTCTTTGAGCTTTTGCCGACGTCCTTCTGGCGCAACGATCTTCGTGTCCTGACTCAGGTTATCCCAGCCCACCTTTTGCGTTTCGATGTGCGGTTCTACGGAATCGTGATAGGCGTCGCGGTACAGATATGGCTTCTTCCAGCCGTTCGCAGTAGTCCACTTCTTCTCAATATCCCACTGCCTCGTGAGTTGATCACCGCCAAGGTGATTCCATGACACGGCAGGAGCACACCAGTGTTTCCTGGTGTAGTCAAGTGTACTTGGCTGCTCACTCTGAAGAAGTGGCCAAGAAGCGTAGAATTCCACATGTGCGTCGCCAAGCGCCTTCGCTAGCATCAAGTCGCCGCAGCATTGCTCGCCGTTGTCCGGTTCCCACTTGGTTGTGTAGAGCTCATCGTAAGATTTGGAGTACCGTCGCAGAGCACCCTGAGACATCATGATGCCTGCTCCGCGCTGCGCCACCTGCGTGCCCGCGATGTAGTAGGGCGCTCCGCTGTAGTACGGTATCCGGTAGTCCAGCCTGTTCAGCCATTGTAACAGGTTCGTCCAGCTCAGGCTCGTGTCGGCTTCGATGAAGACGAAGAACTTGGCGCTGGGGTTCATGTGGTACGCCTTGTATACCATGGGCAAGAACTTCCACTTTTCCAGCTCCTCCAGCTTCTTCGTGTCTGGCTTGTGCTCTGCATCAGCATGCATAAGCTGGTATTCCTGGAACTCCTTGTGCTTGAACTTGGTCTCGCCGCTGATCGAATCGAGCGCATCGTGTACTTTGTGCCCTTGGAACTCGCCGGCGTGGTCGCTGAAGATGGCAAAGGTGGGAACGCAGGCTAGCAGATTGCTGAGGTGGCTGTTGAGCTTTTCGATCTCGGCCTTCGATGTCTTGAGGACGACCATGACGTCTTTCGCTCCGTCGGCGTCGCTGCAGAACTTCTCGACTGCGTGTGTAGGGACGGCGGCTTCGGCGGGCTTCGTAGGCGCAACGTCCGGCTTAGCCGCAATCGGAGTCTTCGACGCAGGTATCGCCTCAGTAGCCAGTGTTGTAGGCGCTGCCATTGCGCCTGAGCCTGACATGCTCCCCGACTTATCACCACCCTTCAACTTTTCTTTATCCTCCCATCTTCCGCCATCTTCCTCATACTCCGCGACGCCTGTCTTAGCAGGCACGGACGGTGTTGTCTTTGCCTTTCCACCCTGCGCTCCCTTATCGTCCCATCTGTGATCATCTGTCTCCTTCGGATGATCTCCGTGTGCTATCGGCGTGGATGTCGCGTGCGGAGTCTCGATGACGGGCGGCGGTATTATCGGCTCGGTATGCACATTCTTGTGGTCATAATGGTCGATGACGGGTATCGTCGGCTGGGGCGTCTGTTGCGGCAGGCCAAAAGTCCAGAAGAAAGTCAAGAGCGAAAAGGAGACGATGATGATGGCGAGCCGTGAGGGGGTGATGAGCGGCATCGCGGCGATAGGGCTTCGACCACCAAACTTGGAAGTTGAGGTTTGGTTGTGATTCTTTAGGGCATTGAAATAGACAAAGTCTTTGAGTGAAAATAATCAAGTCATGATGGTTGCAATCGCAAAAGTCGCGAATGCCCCTCTGAGCGATGATCCCGGGAATGATGGATGGATGAGGCGGTGGCTCTCACCCCTTGGCTGTGGCGCTCGGTCTAGCAGGCGCGCCGGAAGACGCGCTATCACGACGCTTGACCTGCCCAACTCCATTTTTCGGTCTGCAATGCTGACGCAGATGCTTGCTTTTGAAAGAACAGCTAGAGACTTGAAATCGTATCTACAGAACTACTGTAATATGCAGGGGCTTCTGACAGCTGTCACCACGTGTCGAGGGCGCGCCCGCTGGCGTAGCTCATTAGATCACGTGATGCACTTCAATATCTTTGCATCAAGGACACTGTACGCATGCAACGCGATTGCAATGTTTCACCGAGCAGCCAAGGTAACTCCTAAAGATCTGCAATCGTTCTCCGGCCTGAAACTGGACGCCTTGCCTCGTCTTCTCTTCGGCGTCTCTCCCGCGTTCAATTTCCCTCCCACCGGAGTTCCTCCGCCGTCGACAACTTCATCACCCAGCACGCCATTACCAAATCGCGCCTCTTTGCATCCTTCTCTATTCCATCCGTCATCTCCAGCACAAGTTCCTTTCTACCCTTCTCGAGTCCCATCCCCACCTGCATCAACGACCGAGACGCGTTCGCAGCACCCAGCCCCTCCCTCCCAGTCTCTTCCCTCGCAACAACCACCCCCTCAGCATCCTCCCACACACCCTTCTTGACGCAATACAAAAGATGTTTCTCGGGCTCACATACACCTCTGTAATCGCACACATGATGCCGAGCTTTACATTTGGTAACATGCCAGATACGCGTCCATTGGCCGCCCCACAATGACTCCCCAGACGTCATCTGAATGCTTCCGGGGAGTGTTCCAGTTTTCTTGCCGCGCATCTCGAATTCATCTATGCTATATAGCGTTTCCTCGCTGCTGTAGCGGATCGATTGGTCGCGTGCCGTATGTGTGGTTGGTACTGAACATGACCGCGTTTCGCGTGCATGTACTGCGCGGATATGCAACTTGGATACCGATCCGTCGCGGTCGAAGTCTCGATGCAACTGGTATCGCGGGATGTTCTGCGTCTTGGTGGCGTAAATGAAAGAGCCGTCTAGTCTGAAGGTCTGCGCTTCTCCGATGGGCACAAGGTCGAGTATGGTCTTTTTCGCTTCTACTTGACCCTGGACTTTCGAGCGCGATTCCTCTTTGTATTCTAGAAACGTATGTGCTTTAGCGAGCGGGCGACGAGCTGTAACGTTGGCGCTTAGCAGCTTCGTCTCTGGTGCTGTGGCCGGGCTGCTGCTTGGGCGACTTGATGCCGACCACATGCTAGATGGAGAGATGGCTTCGTCGGAAAGTGCCTCATCACCATGCGTAATTGCACCCGTCAGAACGTCGAATGGGTTCTTCTCTTTCGCATACGTCTTGAAAGTGAAAGAAGAGTCAACGAGTGGGATTAGGTCGTCTTCAGCAGATGCGGTAAACTCAAATGGGCGGCTGAACATCGTTGCGTCTTTTTAAAAGAGATTGAATGATAATCCTACTGTCAAGTATAGGACTGCAGGTCTATATATCTATCCGCAATTTCTCTGAGTGTTCTACGTCGTTGATGTATCAGCCACGATGGGCGTCTAGGTTAGTCGTTGTCGGCATCTCGCATACACCAGCATGCGCTGTATAAGTCGATCGCGCAAGGAGAAGCTGCAGAGTCATCTGGCACTATTCAAGCGATTCGATTGGAAAGGCCGTCGTGTGTGGGCGTGGCGGATTGAGCTCTCAGTAAGCATGTGAATAAGCGCAGATCGCAGGTTGACTACGCGCGGCTACTTGCATACGCATCACAAAGCAGTTCGAAGCCAGATGCAAACGCAAGGCGCATAGCAAATGAATGTATTATTGTATACAGCGAGCGAAGGCAGCGTACGTAGCCAAATATCCTAGTCACACAGCTCAAACTTACAATGGCTGCCCATCCTCTCCCAAAATCGGAGCAAAGAAATTAAACTTGCCAAAAGGATCATACTCTTTCTTCAGCTTCCTCAGCTTCTCCAACCTCCACGGCTCATACCCATACAACTGCTCCGTTGTCTCATCACCCCTCGCATAGTTGATGTAAGACTCATAAGGCTTGTTCGTCCCGTTGATCATCGTGTCGCGGATCTTACCCGCGTAGTCCCACGCGAGTGCATCAAGACTAGCGTTCTTGTCATATGTCATGAACGGGGAGAAGAGGAGCTGACCATCGCGATCGGGGTATGCGGTGCTGTCGCTGGGTATCTCGCCGACGCGGTTGGTGCTGTAGCTTTCGAGGAGGACAGCGGAGTTGCGGAATTCGGCTGGGAAGGTGGTCATGATGTCTATGACTTCGCGAAGGGAAGGTGCGTCGTATGTGTCTGCTGAGACGGGGACGAGGGAGCGGGTGTAGCCTTTGGTGCAAGAGGGGCCGTCGCTGTCGGCGCCGGTGAATCTGCTGACGCCGCCGAGGTCGGTTATGCCTGATTCGGTGTTGATGGGGGACATCGCGACGAAGGGGTCGGTGTATTGGGCTGGGACAGTGTCGGCACCTTGGTAAATTACCCAGATGATGACGATGGGCTGGTGATGTTAGCAGTTGGACGGTGTTGAGGCAATGGATATAGACTTACGTTCACTGGGTCTACCTCTGGATCGAAAGAAAAGACGACATAGTGTTCCAAGCTCACCGACCTGTTAGCAGCAGTCATCCAAGTATTCGCGACTGCGACAACGTCTTCCATCTTGTCGTGCGTAAAGAAGTAGCCGCTGACGGCCCATCCATCCACAACTGGCTTCTTGTCATAGATCTTGATCTCAGCCTGGGTCACTAGACCAAAGTTGTGACCAGCGCCACGTATCGCCCAGAACAGGTCTGGGCTGCTCTCGTTGACGGTGATGGCGGTACCGTTGGCTAGGACCATACGCGCGGAGACGAGCTGATCGGATGCTAGGCCGTAACGTCCTTGGTTCCAGCCATGGCCTCCTCCGAGGATAGGGGAGACGTAGCCTACACAGGCACATGCTGTTGTCATTGTTTGCTTGTCATGGAGCCCCAGGAAGTCAATGACGTCTCCATTGAGGATACCGCCCTGTATCAAAGCAGTGTCGCCATCATCGACGATGAAGATATCGTTCATGCCGCGCATGAAGATTCCAACGGCGTTTGTGATGTTGTTGAGGTATGTTGTCGTCGCATGAGCCCCCGAGATGGCGTGGAAGGGCTTATCGTTGGCATTGGCATAGAGGATCTGGACTGAGGTTAGCTATAGGAAAAGTTTATCATGGTATGAGTTTACTGACAGCCTCCTGAACATCTTCTTCCGTCGCAACCTTTACGATCATATCGTAGTGCGGAGTCTGCCCGGCGCCCCATCGTACAGTGGCATTGGCAAATTCTTCTGAGCCTGGCAAGTAGACTTCCGCAAGCTGACTCAACGAAGACTTGAAAAGCTTGAAAGATGAATCCGACATATTCAAAGAAGCCTGGGCGGTAGCCACGCAGGCCGCTATGGCGGTCGCTGTTGAAAGAGTGTTGCGCAACATTGTTGTGATTCGATCCGATGAACAACAGATGAGGTACGGAATTCCATACTGTAGACTTTGATCTTATAGGACTTCAGATACTGGTAGACTACCGTGAAAATGCGTGAATTGCGCGCCTCACCAACTTGTCGCCGTTGTTAGTTTAAGGAGCGCCCTTGGTCTTTCCCGCTTCTCCACCAATTCCAACATTGTGGAACAAAGGAAATGTAGTTCACTAGCATCCTTGTTCCCGACACAATGGGTCAGGCGTGAGTCGAAGGCAAAGGGTCAGTTCGATAGGGCAATCGTGAAAGCCATCACTCCTTCTGGGCAGGTACCGTGGTAAACTGATTGGTAGCCGCGCGTGAAGCTTACTACGAGATTTTCGGAAGATTCATTGAACTGCTAAGTTCGGCCGAAAAACAAATTGATAAAACAGAACGAATATAGAAGGTATTGCCTACCGGTGTTGGAGGTTGCGCATCGGATAATAATGCGCGCTAGGTTGGGACGCGCGTTAGAAGCAAGCGCGTACACATGCTGGACCACGACGACGAAGTGACTTCGAAGGTTCAATCTGCGTATCAAGGGCCAGAGTCTGACCTACTCGGATCAAGGAACAAATGTGAACTTTGAGTATCGAAGCGCGACCGAATATACTAGACAAGTTCACGACGACGCATCGTAGGTGAGTTGTTCCGCGGTAAGAAAGTTGCTGACACGGGCCTTACTCAGTAGGGTCCTGAAAGACGCGCCCCTTGATGTACCTGTGGCGATTCATGGCTCCAGCGTCGCCGCGGAGAGAAGTGTACGGCACAGGTCCACGAGCTCTACCTGGCGAGCAAGCTTGCTAAGAAGCCCTGGAAATATCCCTTAGATACGTGATTTAGTATGTAGTGACATACGAATTCGTATTCGCATTGGGGCGTGGGGTGAGGGCACAAGCCGACCGACGTTGATGTGTGGTTGGCCTGGAGTGAATGGGATGAAGAGGAGATGTCCAGGTGGTGCCAGGCGCTGTTGCCTTCGGGCGGGGGTAAACTGCGCCGCCCCACTCTGTGGTTGCGACATCCCAGACAGTACCTGCTGGCTACAAGTCGTGTCGCATACATACACCCACGTCCTAATAAGTAAGTAGTTGGTACATAGCTGGCCAGAAAACTCACACCTCTGCCTTAATTTATGTTCAAGACCGCGACACGAATTTTAGCCATCTCTGGGACCACTCCAGGGCTGCGGCTGAGTTGACTGCATCGCGCGAGCGGTGCAGCGCAAAAGGAATGCTTGTTGCAGTCGATTGTTCCCTCCAAGAGGCCTATACATCTGTGCACAGCCGGCGCAGAATGAGGCTGCGAAAAGTAGGTGGCTTTGTGAGCCTACGTGGCGTGGCCCCTCAGCCAGAGGGGCGTATGCATGGAAGGACAACACAGCTGAACCAGTATATTATACTTGCGACTTCTCTCGTTTGTTAGAGTTACAGCTGAAGTATCACCTTCAGATAGTATATATTCACTTCCCACCTTCAGACCTGCGGTCCGATATCATACTATCCTCTTTTCTTCAGCACGGTCGACCAGCACCCTCTCAGCATGTCATCCCACGCATACATGGACGAACATTTGTTCGATCGAGATGTCCTGACGCCCAGCTTGCGTACCCCTCATGTACTCAAAACCGAGCCTCACTCAGGCATACGCCCTGAACAACCAGACAACGGCTGGCTTACGGCATCTTCGGAGCTATGGGACCGGACGGCGAACCATGAAGCGACCTCAGCACGAACCGCGGTGGCTAGTGCTGGGTCGCTCAAGAACTGCTACAACATTCCGAAACCTGATGAAAGCTCTACATCGTATGTTGTTCGAAGCTACGATTCCTTGTACTAATACTGACCCATGTGGGTGGGGGCATGCCGCATCGACTCTTTCTGGTCTTGATCTCATTTCTCTTTTCCTCTGTCTTTCAAATGTTTACAGCCTTGTAGCATTTCCGACGCTACGAGAATCTCTTAGTTCCCATGGATAACGCCTGTCGCAGGCCTACTTCTTTCTTCTTCTTACAGCATAGCGGAGTCCGTTCCCGGATCTTATGAATGAGAGCCCTCTCATTCGGGAAATTCCTCCGCTATGCACCTTCTCTTATGTCTATTGGATAGCAAATTTGTGGTGCGCCTAGCATGTATGCAATACTGTGAACCTTGAACCCAAGTCGCGATCGTGCCCCCATCTAGATTATACAGATCCCTCATCTCATGCCAACATACTGTTGCTCACGGACAAAATATCGTCGATGACTCGGTCTTGTTGCTGCAACCTTATACATACCATGGAGCCTGGACCGGTGTTCCTCACGAACAGACACTCACACACGATCTTCATATTCCTCAGGAATATGGAAAACACTGGAACGTGGAGCAGGCCATGCTAGAAATAGCAGATCTGAACGAAGAAGCTGCGTCTTCCGGATCCAAACATACTGTTCGAGATCGCGGTTACGCAAGCAACGCAGCGATACACAGCACCACAACGCCTACTAGTAACACTAGAGACATCCCCTTCCGAGTCGAGACCAAGAGAGTCTACATCTGCACGCATACTGGCTGCAACAAGAAGTACTCACGCATGCCGGACCTCCGACGCCACTACCGAGGATCTCATCTGGACGATCGTCCATTTCAATGCCGCGCTCTGGGTTGTGAACGGGCTATTCATGGTTTTCCGCGGAGGGACAAGAGAGATGTGCATGAGAAGAAGATGCACATCGACATTGGGGACGGTATCTTGTTGTAAAGGAAGAGATGGGCATGTGCGCGTCAGGGAAGCCTCATTGGAAGGGAAGACGATTCCGTTGGAAGAGAGAAACGCCATGTAAGAGCTGCGAACACTTGCGTCATATGTCGCACAGTCTGGGGCGCCACGTGGGAGATACGCACGAGGAGGTTTCGGGTTACGGCGCAGTCTTGCCATGTCTTGTTTACTACGTGGCGTTCATGCTGTCTAAGCGATCCTGCACAGCTCAAATCGAAAGCATTATCTACTTTCAGCGAGCCAATACATGCTAATCAGCTGGCTAACTTACCTGATTCCTGTCTGCGCGCTTCTGCTTCCGGCCGTGTGATCACCCGTTCGGTCTTCCTGCGTACGACCCATGTCCGACTCCCGGCGCATCGGTGATTCACATGACTCGACCTACCACTGCCTCCGACTCCTTCCAGCGGATCATCATTTAAGATTCGCAGTCTGCCTCGCATTGATTGAGATCAGCTCGCGAACTACACTGATCGTGACTATTGGCAGTAGTCGCGAAATTAGCTTTCGGCAATGCGAACTTCCCCGGCGGTACTGCGGACACACCCTCATGGCCGCAGTCAGGCGGATACGGGCCGCCACGACACCATACTGATTGGGGAAATTCTCACAGCTTTACTTGCCCCGACGGAGTAACCCTTGCTGAAGGGCACATGGTTCAGGGATGCAGGGCAAAACTTTCGTGGCACAGTCCAGGTGTGCTCTGTTTGCGCGTACTCCTTATGCTGACCGCTGTGTTACCTTGCTCTCTTGCTCTGTCAAGTTTCACCTACCTTTCTGCATTCATCCTTCTTGACCACGTCCGCGGAACTGAATTACCAACTCTCGCAAAAAGAAATCATGTCAAGAATTGCTTGTGCCTGGGCGGAGTTAGGCGAGGATGCTAACGATGCCTATCACTGGTACGAAACCACGCATATACCCGACGCCCTGGTGAAGATCAGGTCCACCGCCAGACATGCAGAGCAAGTGGAAGACAGCCCATTCCAGGAAGTACCTGGGATTGATGGCAGGTTCATGACCATTTACGACCTACCAAAACAACCAAGCGCGCAAGACCTGGATGCGCGGATATGCCCTGCGCTGGACAAACTTCCGAATGAGGCGAAGGTAGACACACGGTTCTACACAGAGCATAAGAACTGGTTTGGAGAAGAGTGGCGCGGAGGTATGTTATACTCAAGCTCATGATACAAGGATGCACCATGGAAGCTAACACCTTGCGTCAGATCCCCGCGATGTCCAAATGTGGGTCGTAGTCCTTTGGCAGCCCGCGCCAGAGGTTCACGACGAATTCGTAAAGTGGTTCGGAGAGGAGTTTACGCCCGGTATGCTCGAGAGTCCTGGACTTCTTCGCACGCGCATCTTCAAGCTCGAGCACGCTTCGCTCATCCAGGACGAAAAGTACAAACAAGTAGACAAGGCGTCAGTGTACCAGTACATGACTTTTTGGGAGTTCGATAGCGAGGAACTGCCATGGGAGATCTTGGTATACCTGGGGTCTTCAGAGAGGTGGAGGCATTATGTGGAGGGCGGGCTTCTGGTACGTCGCGTGTCTCCAGTCAAATGAGAGTGCTGATAGCTAACAAAGTCGTAGTCATGGCAGGTCGGACAATTTCTGGTAAATAACATCTATCCCGACATCGAGGACGCGGACTCCCCGGCCGTCATGGGGGCGAAGATCATCGTAACCCCGGTCGCACAGGAGACGTGAACGTTGTCGACACCGAAACTGATGCTAAGTAGGAATATCAGGATTTGGACGACGACATCAGCCAACATAGCGGAAGTGATCAGTTGGACGGAGGAAATGAGGCAATACCCGTAATGAACAGCGGATATGATGATTTGATCGAGGACGTGGATTAATTGGATTGGCTAATATCTTGCCTTCGGTAAACGGCGTTTAATAATACCCCAATTGTTGTTTTCCACTCAGAACTCTCTTTCGGACATCCGTTTTGATGGTCAGACTGACCGTCATATGCCATACCACGCTGCTGCATCATTTCCGAATCATGTCGCCTTTCCAGGCGTGTATGGTGGGGTACCTGGGGTGACACTTGATAGGTACCGATCAGATGGTACACCGGCCTGAGCATGAACTAGTCCAGGTATACCTGAAGTGACTTGTTGTAGGGATTGTCCTGGAGGAAACCGTGGCATTGTTGCCCACGTGGCGCCATTTGTTGACAACACTGGTCTTGAAGGACTCGTGAGAGCTGGTGCTCGCGATCTTGTAAGAATCTCATGTTCACTCTGGTTGAGCACAGTGTGTCCAAGGTCTAATGAAGGTGGGTTTCGAGACAGGCTGTATGCGTTCGCGTTTTGCTGAATTTTGCCTAGCGAAGGATCGGGTACGAGCTGGGATGCGGACTCATGCACGTCTGGCGCAATATGATCGTCTGCCCGACCCGCTCGCAGCCGTCTCCGCGTTTGGACCTGAGAGCTTGCCCCGAAGACCAAGTCGGACGACTCCTGTGGCGTCAGCCCGGGTTGCCTGAATGGGCTTCCAGGCGCCTCTGGTACACCAAATGCGTTTTTCTCTCCGTCGAGTGACTCATATTCTTCCAATTTGGATGTATCCTGTTCGGGGTTGATGACAAGCTTGATGGTATTGTTCGCTGTGGCTGTTCGAGATCTTCTAGAAGCAAGTATTGGTGCTGAGTCCAGGGATGGTCTATCTGATCGATGCTCTGGGATCGGCAGCGCGTCTGAGCAATCTTGGTCTCGACGTGTTCGCACGCTTTTTTCGGCCCGCGAAGTCGGCTCACCAAAGCGGCCTGCTTCCTTCTGTCTGTGGGCTTGTGAGCCTTCACAAGGATTGACATCGCGTGTCCTGCTGCGTGAGCCATTATGCGACTTGCAGAATATATGCTTCCCATTGCCGCCAAATCTGAGATGTCTAGGCACGTCCCATACTTCGTCCGAGCTTGCGCTTAAGACTCTGGCTCGTGACGGCGCAATTCGATTTCCTTCAGAACGACTACCAGAGCCTTCACCGTGAGCCTTGATACCCAGCTTCTCAGCCTTCAGTCGCTCTTTACCCACAGAGTCTGGCATCCGAGGGGAGCGATATTTCTCCGGGTTTGGGGTACGGCCCTTGGTGTAGCGCATAGTGCGTTGTATGCCAGCGAAGCTCTGCCGCTCGTCATCGTCGAGATCGACACCTTCCACATTCTTGTATAGCCTGACTTTACGTCCGCCCTTGCCTGTGCGCTCGCCGCTGACTCGGTAAACGCATGTTCGTCCCTTTCTTCCACTTTGGTGTTTCTTGCGCGCGCAGACGTATCGTGGAGCCGAAGTTTTGGCGTCATCGCTTGTCGTGACCTGAGGTGAGAGCAAAGATTTGACCAGCCCTCTTAATCCGCAACTCGGAAGCAACACGATGACCATCGCGATAAGCCGTAGGCTAGAGGTAACGATAGGGTTGATGGCTGGCCGATCGCCGTGAATGTGGTCTCGAATGTGTACACATCGCGTGCGACAGGTCTCGAGCAGGCGGTAGGGTCGCAGTTGCTTTGAAGCTCTTGGGTAGTGGTTGTCGAAAGGATCTGTATGAGTAACGTTGCCAAGTATGAGACGCGACTGCCGCTTCCAGCAAGTGAAGTCTTATTCGTAGGTTCCTGTATACCGATGTCATTTTCGGACGGTTATCCCTTACCCGCCCATGCATCTTGAGACTTTGGTGCTGCTCCCATCGCAATGAGAATTTCCAATAGACTGCTAAGACCGCGTTGCGACCGGAGAGTAGGTACCTGATCTTCGTAGAGATCAAGGTGCCTGCTGTTAAGGAAGCGACTGCGTTGGAAGACGCCATTGCAGGAACTGTTAATGATGATCAAGTGAAGTCCATGCTACGTCCGAAACTGCCAGCACCTCACCAGGTCCAGGGTTACAATTCAGACTCCGGGGCGCATTAATGGCAGCTTGGACAGGTGTAAATGGCATGCTCGTGGTATCTGTGGTGAGATTGGGGTGAACAGGAGGGTGTTCTACGTCATCGAGATCGCGAACCCCTGATGGGCCCCACTCATCGGATGACTAAGTCGGTCTTAGCCTATTCCGGATGGCATGTTCTCCTTCCGAGAGCAGTGACAGCCAGCGACACTTTTCTCTGTCTTTCGCGCTCGAGCCCGAGGGGTCTTTTCGCGTACTTTGGTTGTATACATTAGAGAAGAAGATATAATTATTTAATTATTTATATATTTCTATATAAATAAAAGACTTATAAATTAGTTAAAAAAGAGTTCTTTAAAGTAGTTAATTAAAAATTTAAGTAAAATTAAAAGCTTAGTATAGTTACTATTTTATAGATAGTATAGTATATACTATAGTACTCTAAATATAAGTCTTATAAATAAAGCTATAGCCTAGTAATAAGTATATTAAAAAGAAACTTTATACTCTAAAAAAATAATATATCTAATAATAAAATATAAAGCTAAAATACTTAATTTAATAATACTTTTATACTTAGCTTTAATATATAGCTAACTTCTTTAATATAGTAAAGTATAAACTAAAGTTTTAAAAGACTAGACTTTTATAAATTTAATATATTATTAAATATAATATAAAGAGTTAAGCTCTATTTTTAAAATACTAAATTACTTTTAATATACTTTAGCTAATAAAGTAAGTACTTTTTTTATATAAATTTTAATAAATAAATACTAATAATATTATAAAAGACTAAAAAGTAGTAGTTTAGTTAAAAGATAAAAGAAATACTTTTCTAAAGCTTATTAATAATCTTATTATAGTATTTTATACTTAAGTTTATAGACTTTATTTAGTAAAAAGATATTAAAAAATATCTAGCTTTCTAGGTTATTTTAGAACTACTAGAAGATTTTAAAATTTTAATATATTTAGTATATATTACTATTAGTACTAATACTTCTATATAAACTAAGAATATATACTTATTTATTAAAGCTAGAGATAATTAATAATTAGAGATAATTAAGTATATTATAATTATTCTACTACTAAAGAAAGTTAGAATAAAATCTCTAGCTATATACCTAAGAGCTAAGTAATTATATATCTATAATTACATAATTATAACTACTCTTTAACTTTAATATACTTTCTAAAGTAGTAAAAGTATTAATCTACTTTACTAAAATTAATTCTATTAAATCTACTATAATTAGTATACTCTAGTAAAGTCTAGGCTTAAGAATCTAAAGTGTAGTAGTAGATTATAGCCTAACTAAGTATTTAATTATACTTAATACTAATAGTAGTAAGCTTTTACTTATTTAAATAAAGTCTATTAGCTTAGAAATTAACTCTATTAGTTTAGAAATTACTTTATAATAGTTTAGAATATAGCTAATAGCTATAGAAATCTAGGTATCTAACTAGTAAGAGATAATTCTAATAGTAAGATCTAGACTTCTAGTCTCTTCTAAGTAAAGTTTATAGTATAATTAAGAAATTAATAAACTACGCTAGCTATCTATATAAGTACGCGCTTAGACTAGAATTAGAGACTTTATAATAATAAGTTCTCTAATTCTTCTCTTCTCTACTATAATTATCTACTTTTATATTATTAAGATACTTATACTAATAAGTTAATAAGCTATCTATTTAATTAACTTTTCTACTTAAGATTTTTAGCTTTTAAGTTTTAGTACTTTTAAGTTCTATACTTAATTCTTTACTTTACTTAATACACTACTCTACTTACTTTTTTATCTTCTCTATTACTATAGTAAGTTCTTACTTTTATATCTAAATTAATAGCTAACTATTATATTTTAGTTTAATAATCTAACTTTTAACTCTAACTCTAGCTATAAGTATTAGTACTTTAGCTTCTACTATAATAGCGTCTTATACTCTAATTATAATACTTCTAGTAGTAGTAATTATAATATATAAACTAGTACTTAGCGTAATAGCGCTTAGTATAATAATACTCTATAGTTAAGTACTTAATCTTCTTACTACGCTTAACTTAAAGACACTACTAATTAAGTTCTACTTTTCTCTTCTAGAATAATAGTAGCTAATAGTCTATTCTTTAGTAGCTTTATATAAGATAATTAGACTACTAATACTTAACTATTTTAGAGCTTTATAAAACCTAATAATTAACTAGATTAAAGCTTTATAGTAACTAGTAACTTTAGTAATAATAACTTTTATAAGAATTATAAGCACTTAGAGTTATATATTAAGTATATCTACTTAGATTATAAAAGCTTTTAGTTTAATAATCTTAATAATAAGAATATCTAAGAGACTATTAAGTCTATTTCTAAAAGTAGTATCTTTATTACTAATAATACTTTCTAAACTTAGAGTTTAAGTCTTTAGAAATCTAACTATATTAAGAACTAAAGCGCTTAAGATTAAGAGAAGTAAGTATCTCTAAGTAAAGATTATAGTTATAGTTACTTTTCTAAGAAGTCTAAGAGTAAGACTTCTAAGCTTAAAATTATCTAGAATTATTAGTATCTATTATATACTAGTTACTTATATAAGTAGATTAAAGTAATACCTAACTATAATACTTTTTAATATCTTTAGTGTAAGCGCTATATCTATTAGTAACTTCTTAATAATATTCTAGAGTCTAACTATTTTAAGTAATTCTACTAAGTTATATATTATTTATTCTATAATTCTTATAATTACTTTCTAGCTAATTAAAATCTATATAATTACTATATAGGTATAGTAGATTACTATAGTACTAAAGTAAGTTTATAATTCTTTTTTTTTTTAGCTTTTTTAATTTTTTACTAACTTAATAATAGCGCTAGAGTACTAAAAACACTTTTAAGTATTATAAGTAGCTTTACTAAGATCTCTACGCTTATAAAAAGTAGAAAAAAGAAGCTAAAAGTAGTTCTAAGATACTAGCTAAATTATTAGATAAAACTTTTAAGTTTTTAGATAAAAAGAGCTTAAAGAGTACTCTATCTATAACTTTTTAAAACTTTAATTAATATAGTACTTATAGTAAGTTTATAATACTAAGTAAGAGAATAAAGAGAATTAATATAATTAGTAGTTAGATACTTTTATTTATAATTTCTACTTATAGTTATCTACTTATAGTCTTTAATCTAATACTATAATACTTAGAATATTATTATTAGAGCTTATTCTAGTAGCTACTACTACTAACTTTCTAGCTATAGGCTTCTTAATTTAGAAATTAGCTACTATAGAATTAGTAGTAGAATTAGTATAGTTATTATTAGTCTTAGTAGTATAACTACTAGTCTTAGTAGTATAATTATTAGTTTTAGCTATTATTATAGTAAAGTGTTAATATAAAGTAGAGTAACAAAACGTAGTTAGTAACTCTATATAGTAATCTTATTATAGGTATATTTTCTAAATACCTTATACTTACTATATATAACTATAGAATTTAATAAAACTTTTTCTTTAATATTTACTATAGATATAGTACTTTAATAATAATAATAATATACTTATAAGAAGTAATAGTAATAGAGGCTTCTCTAGTAGACTTAGAAGTAGACTTAGAGGTAGTAATAGGTAAGCTATAGAGCTATTAAGCTATAGAATTATTAAAATATTCTTAATTCTAGAATTTAATATAGAAATAAGCTTTCTAGAGTATAGATACTAATAGTAATAATAGAAAAAGTAGAAAGTAAAGTAAAAGTTAGAGTGTAGTATAATATAGCCTTTCTCTTAGCTATAAAGCTAGGTAGGTAGAGACGCTATATAGGTAAACTCTAGACCTAGAGTAATATTAAATTATAGTACTATACTACTATAAAATATAAATAATATTTACGTAGATAAACTATAGTATAAAAAATAGTAGCCTAAAGAGAGTTATATAAAGCTTTATATATAGAGAATACTTTTTTTCTTTTTTTTTTTTTTTTTATAACTTTCTATTTTAAAAAACTCTTTATATCTCTAAAAAATCTAAATATCTAGCTAGATACCTAGCTAAATATCTAGATATAACTTCTAAGCTTAATACTAATACTAATATTACTTTAAAGATATTAAACTTTTAGGCTACTTTTCTCTCTATATCTACTACCTAGGTAGGTACTTCTAACTCTTTAATACCTAGCCTAGATAATAGTTATCTAGTACTACTAATAGGCTTAGTCTCTTATAGAGTTAGTATTACTAATACTAATATAATCTTTAATATCTTATAGCTTAGAGGTTAGATATATAATAGTAACTTAGATAATATAATAGTAACTTTCTAAGATATTATTCTTCTAATAGAGTTTAACCTAGAAGATCTAGAACTATATACTTATCTTTATATAGACGTACTTTTTATTATTAAGCTATTCTAGATAAATATGCTATTTATATACTATACTATAAAGAAAAAAAAAGATAAGACTTTTACTTAGAAGAAATTTAAGTATTAGAGAATAGTAGATAGTATATATACTTATACTATAATAGTGCTAGTACTTATAGTAGTAGAAAGGTATATATAGCGTAAAAAACTCTATCTCTAGAGTTTACTCTAGAAGTTAGAAATACTTAGAATTATCTAAAGAAAAAGAGATTAGCTAGTAGTATAAGTATAGTAGTAACTAGACTAGTAAGCTAAGAAATAGTAGTTATTATAGTAAAGTATTAATATAGAGTAGAGTAATAAAACGTAGTTAGTAACTCTATATAGTAATCTTAATATAGGTATATTTTCTAAATACCTTATACTTACTATATATAACTATAGATTTAATAAAACTTTTTCTCTAATATTTACTATAGATATAGTACTTTAATAATAATAATAACATACTTATAGAGAGTAATAGTAATAGAGTCTTCTCTAGTATACTTAGAGGTAGACTTAGAAATAGTAATAGGTAAGCTATAAAGCTATAGAAATATTAAAATATTCTTAAAAGTTAATATAGAAGCTTTCTAAGAGAAAGCTCTTAGTAGAAAGAGTAGAAGTTAGAGCGCAGCGCCTTTCTCTTAGCTATAGAAGTAGATAGATAGAAGTCTAGATAGTATAGATAAACTCTAGGTCTAGAGTAATATTAAATTATAGTACTATACTACTATAAAATGCAAATAATATTTGCGCAGATAAACTATAGTATAGAGAATAGTAGCCTAGAGAGAGTTATATAAACTTTATATATAGAAGATACTTTTTTTTTTTTTTTTTTTATCTATTAACTTTCTATCTTAAAGAACTTTTTATATCTTTTAGAGCTTCTTATATCTCTATAAACTCTAAATATCTAAATACTACTTCTAAATTTAATACTAATACTAATATTACCTTAAAGATATTAAACTCTACTTTTCTCTCTATACCTACTACCTAGGTAGGTACTTCTAACTTTTTAATACCTAGCCTAGATAATAGTTATCTAGTACTACTAATAGGCTTAGTCTCTTATAGTGTTAGCATTACTAATACTAATATAATCTTTAATATCTTACGCCTTAGAGGTTAGATATATAATAGTAACTTAGATAATATAATAGTAACTTTCTAAGATATTATTCTTTTAGTAGAGTTTAATCTAAAAGATCTAGTACTATATACTTATTTTTATATAAACGTACTTTTTATTATTAAGCTATTCTAGATAAATACGCTATTTATATACTATACTATAAAGAAAAAAAAAGATAAGGCCTTTATCTAAGAGAAGTTTAAGCGTTAGAAAATAGTAGATAGTATATATACTTATACTATAATAGAGCTAGTGCTAGTGCTAGTATCTATAGTAGTAGAAAGGTATATATAGCGTAAAGAACTCTATCTCTAGAGTTTACTCTAGAAGTTAGAGACGCTTAGAATTATCTAGAAAAAGAAAGATAAGCTAGAGATATAAGTATAGTAGTAACTAGACTAGTAAGCTAAGAAATAGTAGTTATAGGTACTCTAGAATAATCTAAGCGTTATTACAAAGTATAGAAGATAGTAGTAAAAGCTAGAAACTTATTAGTATAGATAGAGAATAGGTAGATAGATAGATAGGTAAGAGTAAGTATAGATAGTAAGTAGTAGTTACGCAATATAGCTACTAATATAGCTAGCTTATAGATAATTACGTATAGAATATAAGTTAATTATATAAATATTATATAGATATCTTAGGTTAGTTTAGAGGCTTTATACTAGTAGTAGGCTTACTAGATTATCTTTTAGAGTTACGTATTTGTATAAGGCTAGTATTAGTGCTACTAGTTAATAGTCTAGATAGCTATTAGTAATATATAATAAATATAAAATAGTTAGCCTATTATAATTATATATATAATAATTATTATAGGTAGTAGAGGTAGTGTAGATATAAGTATTGTAAGTTATAAATCTAGGCTTGCGTTAGAGATTTTTTAAGTTTACTTTTAAAGTCTAATATAGTAATATATTATTATATAATTATATAATTACGTAATTATATAATTATTTAATTTTAAAAAAAGTACGCTATAGACTCTATCTCTTAGATCTAAGAGAGAAAAATAGTAGTTATAGGCGCTCTAAAATAATCTAAATATTATTATAAAGTATAGAAGGCTATAGTAAGAGCTAGAGACTTATTAGTATAGATAGAAAATAAGTAAGTAGGTAGATAGGCAAGAGTAAATATAGATAGTAAGTAGTAGTTACGTAATATAGCTAATATAGCTAGACTTATAAGTAATTATATATAGAATATAAGTTACTAGTAATTATATAAGTATTATATAAGTATCTTAGATTATCTTAGAGTCTTAGAGGCTTTATACTAGTAATAGACTTACTTAGTTTCTTTTTAGTATTATATAATTATATAAGGCTAGTGCTAGTATTACTAGTTAATAGTCTAGATAGCTATTAGTAATATATAATAATATAAAGTAGTTAGCCTATTATAATTATATATATAGTAACTATTATATTAATAGTAATAGTAGTAGTAGAGGTAGTATAGGTGTAAGTATTATAAGTTACAAATCTAGGCTTACGTTAGAGATTTTTTAAGTTTACTTTTAGAGTCTAATATAGTAACGCGTTATTACGTAATTACGTAATTATATAATTACTTAATTTTAAAAAAAGTATACTATAAACTCTATCTCTTAGGTCTAAAGAGGTAGTTTTAGCTATATAATAATTATTCTTAGTATTATAATTCTTAGCTATATAGTTACTAGTCTAATAGCTCTATATCTAGTATTATAAGTAATAGATTCTACTACTATACTTAGTATTAGCTAGCTAAGGCTAAGTATAAGAAAGCACTACTACGTACTAAGTATAATTAGATATAGCTTAAATTTTATATATAGACTTAAGCTACTAAGACTACTTATCTATAAGCTTAGGTTAAGAATTTTAAAAATAGCTAAAATAGTAAGCTAGCTTTTAATAAGAATAACTATAAGAGTTAAAATTAGAGAAATTAGCACTATAGTAGTTAGTAAGTTAGTAGCTATATAAGTTAGTCTAGTAGAAAAGTTTAGTAATTTATCTACTTTATACTTATATTAATTATTAGTAATTACTTTTTTATAACTAAGTACTATTTAGAGTAACTAAGATTTAGCTTAGATATAATTAATCTTTATAGTAGTAGTCTAAATAAAATTCTCTCTACTTTATCTACTTCTTAAGAATTAGATATTATAAATCTTATAAGTTAAGTAGCTATTTAAACTTCTTAAACTATTATTAAATAAGTAATTTAGTTAATCTATCTATAGATATAATTATAGTTTCTAAATACTTAACCTTAAATAACTCTTTAGTATATTTCTACTATAGCTATATATTCTAGATATTAATATATCTAAGCTAAGTATTAATATACTTATTCTTTCTAATAACTAGCCTAATAGTTTACTAATTATTATACTAGACTATCTAGAGTTCTCTAAAATTAAGTACTAGCTTTTTAAAAAAGCGCCTAAGCGCTATAGCTTTCTTAATAGTATACTTAAAAGTAAGTAGCTCTACTTCTATAGTAGAGATAGTAACTATACTCTATCTTATAGCTTTCTAGAAGATTATACTCTTATATAATATAGTAATATATCTATAAGATAATTAGTAGGTTTCTAGGTTATTAGTAAAGAATATATCTCTAGTAATTATTAGATTAGACTTATTATAGTTACTATACTAGATTATATTAAAGTAAGTATAGTAGAAATATATAATTACTTACTTTATAGCTTTTTTATACTTATTACTTAGGTTTATTAGAAAGTGTAAAAGCTTTAAGATAGTATACACTATATCTAGTTAGAGTATAATTACTATATAAAGTATAAAGCTAACTATTTTCTAGTATCTCTTAATTTTAGACTTAGTTACTTCTTTAGTGTTTTTAATTAGCTTATCTAATAGTAGAGATATTAGAGAGAAAAATCTATCTCTAAGCTTAAATCTCTTAAGTATCTTATCTATATATATATTATAAATAAGTATAATTATCTTTAGATATTAGTCTTTAATTATATAAATATCTAGAAACTACTCTATATCTTTCTAATCTTAAATCTTATACTTACTAAAGATCTTAGCTTATATAGCTATTATATATTACTTTATATTCTTATAATAGAGTAATAAAATATTATTAATATTAAAGAGAATAAAAGTTTTATATTTTTAATTAAAGAAGAGGTAGCGCTCTTCTTAAGAAGCTATTATACTAATAGCTTTTAGCGTTTCTAAGAACTTCTTATACTATAATAGTAGAAAGTTTTATAATCTATAAAGTATATAGTTAAGCTATATATATAATTCTAGCTTTTTAAAGCTATTTAATATCTTATAAATTACTAAGTTCTTTACTATAATCTTTACGTTAAGAAACGCTTCTATAATATTAAACTATTTAATCTCTAGATTACTCTAGGTAGTAATTACTATTATAGTATAGAAGAACTTTATAGTAAGTATTACTATATAAGTAGAGTTAATTAAGTTCTTCTTCTAGAGATTACTATAAACTATAATTTAAGCTTTATATTTAAGAAGATAGCTATTCTAATTATACTTATAAGTCTATACCTATTTTAATAGAAGTAGCTAATCTTAGACTTATAACTTATAGATTTCTATCTAGATTCTCTTCTTACTTAGCTAATTAATTTTTCTTTTAGAGGTATTTTTAAAAAGCGTATATATTAGATACTAGATTAGTTATTTCTATAATCTAAGTAGCTCTTAGAGATTATTATAGTATTAGTAAGTAGTCTTTAGCTTATACTTACTAAGCGTAGTAGCTATAATAATAGAGTTTATAGTTTTATAGCTAGCTTAATTATTCTAGTCTTTTTAAAGACTAGAGAAGTAGATTTTATAAAAGTTAATCTAGGCTTACTTATTAACTAAGCTTATAATTACTATATTTACACTATCTATGCTATTACTCTCTAGTTAATTACTAAGCTAAGTAGACTACTTACTTTTACTCTTAGAGTATCTTAATAGTTAATAGATATTTATAAAAAGAGAGCGCTTAGACTCTTTATCTATAACTTTTCTACTATAGTATATTTTAGAGAATTTAGCTATTAGCTAATTCTATAGCTATATTAATTATTAAAAGAAGACTACTAATTTAGATAGTCTATCTCTTAGTTTTTTTAGCGCTTACTCTAGTTAAGCTAGTTTTTTATCTATTTCTATAGAACTAAAGTCTATTCTAATAAACTTAATAGATAGAGTTAGATCTTCTAATCTATATATAAAAGGCTCTTTACCTCTAGACTTTAATAAGTTAGCTCTCTTAGGCGTATATACTACTTTTTAACTATTAAAAACTTTATAATTACTTTAATTATCTATCTCTAAAATCTTATACTTAGATATAGATTCTAAAGTAGTAAGCTTAGTAGAAAACTACTAATTATTAGAAATTTCTAATAGAATACTAGCCTTATACTCTATCTCTATTAAATTAATAAAGCTTTAATTATATTTAATAGATAAGCTAATCTTATTACTTTAATTATAGCTTATATTACCTCTAAGATCTTACTTAGTAGTTAATAGCTCTACTATACTTACTATTTAATTAATAAAAAGAATATTAAACTCTTTTATAAAATTAATAAGCTTACTATTATTAAGTATTTTAATCTATTTAAGTACTTAATCTCTAGTTAGCTTCTTTTTATACTTACTTTAATAGAACTTCTACTTATTAAAGATAACGTTATAAGTTATAATTATCTAATTAATTACTTATATCTATATATAATATATATTAGAAGCTTAATAGCTAATTAAATATTCTATATAGCTATAAAGCTTAACTTTAAAGTCTTAATAGTGCTTTCTAGCTATATAATTACTATTAAGTAGATACGCTTAATAGCTATAAGTATAGATTCTACTCTAATCTAGATAAAGATTAGTAGCCTAGTGCCTAATCTTAGATAGCTAATAATATTAGAAATACTTTCTAAACTATTTATATAATATCTAATCTAGAGATTAATAGCTATAAAGCTATAATAGACTTATTCTATAGAGTTAAGCTACTATATTTATAATTACTAGCTAGAGCCTAGCTAGAAGATTAGCGCTTATACGCATCTTAATTAACTTAGTAATAAGCTCTTAGCTAGCTCTCTCTACTAAGCTATTAGACTTATAAGTATATAGTAGAGGTATTATAATTATAATTTTTTTCTTTTTAGCTTATTTCTTATATCTTAAGTACTCTCTCTAAGATAATATTATAGTATTATTATTCTAATAAATTTCTATAATCTTTTACTAATAGTAGTACTTAACTATAGCTATAAAGCTTATAATAACTCTTATTATAAAGTCTAGTATTTTATTCTTTAGATTATAATTATATAGCTTATTTAAATAATTTTTTTTAATAATTAAAGTTTATTTATTAAGTGTATAGCTTATAGAGAAGTTAAATAGATCTTATAATACTTTAAAGAAGAGACGTAGTAATAGCTTATAAAGCTAATAAGAGATTTTTTAAAATATATAGATAGTAGCGTAATTATTATACTTACTATATTATATACTAGTAATCTTTATATTCTAGATAGCTTTAATAAAAGCTTTAAGAGCTTACTTACTTAGATAGTCTAACTTTTAATACTAAAGGTTAGCGTTACTAGTATATAATTATAAAACTTATAAGTAGGTAATAGTATTTATAATAATAGAATTAGAAGAATAGATAGAAGAGTTATATTTAATAAATAAGAAGTTAAATCTATACTTAAAAGTTATAAGAATAATAAACGCCTCTAGTGTATCTATTCTAATTATATAATTATAGTTTATATACTATATACTACTATTTCTAAGAAGCTTTTCTAAGATAATATTAGTATAGAAACTAGAGATAATCTTAATACTAGTAAGCGTAAGATTAGCTTTTTTAAGTTTTTTAGAAGTACTAAGAATAAAATAAAGTATATAATTACTAATACTAATTACTAAAAGAATCTAGCTACTTATTTTAACTATTTTTCTATTAGTTTTAATAAAGAAATTAAACTCTATTAAAGCTTTATTATTAACTAAGTAAACTACTACTCTACTATTAAGAATTATACTAGCTAAGAGTACGTAAGACTTAAAGTCTATACTAAAGATAGAAGATCTAAACTTAGTAATTAGCTTTTTTAGATAAATAATTATTAAAACTATATTATCTAGATACTTAGAAGCTAGAGTACTTATTTTTTAGCTAGATTACTTAACTTTTTTATATAAGCTACTCTACTTTCTTTTATAATAGCGCTTTTAGATCTTTTACTTATTTTAAGCTAAGAGTTCTATTAGTAAAATATCTAGTAGCTTAGATCTAGTAATTATAGTTTATAATTAGTAATATAAGATAAACTTCTACTTATACTTTATATTAGGTTTATAGAGATAAGGCTTAGGTAGTAAGCTTAACTACTTCTTATCTAACTTAGTAGAAGTAAAGAGTTAATTTATAACTATATTTAAACAATTATATTAGCTTTTCTTTTCTTAGTAGTAATTAATATCTTTTAGAGAATAACGCTAAATACTTTACTAAGATTATTAAGGCTTAATATATTCTTCTTAAAGGCTATAGTAAATAATTAATTATATTACTACTAGTAAGCCTACTTAGAGTTAAACTTTTTAACTATAGTAAGAAAGTTAGTAATTATAAAAGATTCTTTAACCTCTAAGAGCTTAAAGATCTTTACTTATTAATAAAGTATTAACTAGTTAGTAAACTACTTTTTAGTAGTACTTCTTTAAGTTTTTTTAAAATAAGTATAATACTTTATATAAATTATATATTATATAGTCTAATTAGTAGAAGTAAGTATAGTCTTAAAAGTCTTTATAAAAGACTAAACTATTTTTTTATTATTACTTATAGTTATAAGTAATAGATACTTAGATATAATAGTGCGTATAATTTAGTTTTTAATATTATTTATCTTCTTACTCTTTCTTAACTACTACTTAGACTTATAGTTCTAGTAAGCTATAAGCGTAGTACTATTTTTAGTTTTATAGTTATAATTTTATAAAAGAGTATTATACTTATAGATAGCTTTATTATACTTATTTTTTTAATTCTTAGTTAGCTTTATAAAGAGAGAAGCTAGAGCTATAGACTCTAGAACTAGAAGATTAGAAAACTTAGACTTCTAAGTATTTATATATTTAATATCTAAAAGATTAGAATTAATCTCTTTCTACATATTTTTCTTATTATAGTACTACTTAAGAAGCGCGAACTAGGTATTCTAGTTAGATTACTTCTTAAGAAGTATATCTATAGCTATAATAGCTATATTATAATTACTTATATCTATAGATTTAGAGTATAGAATTAATATAGAGATATAAAAGATAATAAAAAAGTAAATAGTAATTAAGTAATTATATAGAAAAAGTCTTAATTATAGAATATTTAGAGAGAGTAGAATAGAAATAAAATTAATTAATCTATCTTCTAGTAAGCTTTAATATATAGTAGAAATTAGTTCTATAATTAAGTAGCTAGACTTATAACTATTAGAGCTAGAGATAATTAATAATTAAAGATAATTAAGTATATTATAATTATTCTACTACTAAAGAAAGTTAGAATAAAATCTCTAGCTATATATCTAAGAGCTAAGTAATTATATATCTATAATTAGATAATTATAACTACTCTCTAACTTTTATATTATTTATATAACTTCTAAAAGCTTAGATAGTATTTAAAAACTACTAAGATAATATAGTAGTAATAGAAATACTATAATAAGCTTTATAGTATATATTCTTTAATAACTATAATATAATAACTATTTTCTTATAGTCTATGTCTTAATAAAAGTAATAGTACTTTATTATAGCTACTTATTAATAAATAGTATCTTACTATATAAGATAAGCTATAAATACTATATTTTTATTATTTTAGCTTTTATTACTTTTATAAAGTATTTTAGCTAAAGTATTTCTTTACTAAAGTATAGTATTTTTAAAAGCTTAAAAAAAGCTATAAGCTTAATATTAATTTTACTTTATATACTTAGTTATAATTCTACTATATATTTATTAATTAAAAGTATATAGTAAAGTACTAATTACAGCTGTAAACACACAGAATAAAAACAGAATAGTAGTATACTTATAAGAGTAAAAGCTTAGAACTCTAAATAAAAAAAAAAAAAAAAAAAAAAAAAAAAATACTTAGTTATAAATATAAATAGTATAAGTAATTAAGTATATTCTAGTAAAATTATAAATAAAATACTTTTTTTATTACTTTAAAAGTAAGCTATATTTACTAAAAAGCTTATATATTTTACTAATAAGCTTTTTAAAAGTAAAACTAGAAAAAATAAAATAAAAGGTCTTACGCTAGTTATATATATAAAAAAAATAATAAAAAAAAAATAAAAAAAAAAAAATATAATAAAAATAGATATAATAGAAATAAGTATAATAAAAATATTAATAGACTTAGTGTATAGCTCTAAAGTACTAGTAAAGTAGCTCTTTAGAGTACTTATAATAGCTTTTAGTATAATATAAATAAAGTAGTTTATAATAGTTTTTATAATAGCTTTTAAAATAATAATTTTAAAAAAACTTATAAAGTTATAGTAGTATATTTAAGAGAAAAGTAATTAATATAGTAATAATAACAAAGCTTAATTAAGCTTTAGTTAGTAAAGTAATATAACTAGTAATAAAATTAGCTTTAGACTTACTAACACTAAAAGAACTTATAAAAGAAGTATAAAGTATTAGAGATATAGTTAGAGCTTATTTAGTATACTAGTATAGCTTTAGTATTAGATTTAAGCTACTATTTATATTTTTAATAAGTTTTTAGATTTCTAATTTATTATAAGTAGTAGAATAAGAATAAAAAGTATATATATAGTAGAAGTATAATTTTACTTACTAAAAATTTTAGTATTCTATTACTTTATAATCTATAGCTTTATTAGTTATAAGCTATTAAAAATATTTAATTATATTATAATTCTTTTTACTATAAGTAGATATTAGTATTTATAAAATAGTTACTTTACTAGCTTAAATTCTAGAAGCTTTAACTATACTAAAAGTAGTAGTACTAAAAATCTAAGCTTTAGTCTACTTAACGCCTATACCTTTATAGAATTTTAACTTTTTTAGAAATATATTTTTTTATATACTAGTAATAGACTTTACTCTTTTTAAACTAGCTTACTATAGAATTATTAGTTTACTAATAAATAATCTTATTAAGATTAATAATATTTTTAATAGTAATAATTCTAACTTTACATAAGAGCTTAAATATTATAGTAGTAACTAAGTTATTAAGAATATATTAGTATACACGTAAGTAGTTAGTTCTATTACTAAATAGCTTATTAAGCATAAGTAATAGGTGCTAGGTAGAACAGGCGGTTAGGGTTGTTACATTATTTATCAAAATTGGGAGGAGATATTCGGTAACGGTGGTTGCCAGCGACACTTTTCGTCGCCGGACGCAACTACGACTTCAACCACTCCGAGCAGATACTTGTTTTGCTTCCATGGATCTTGGCAATCCACTCCCTATCTTTGAGACACCTCAACCTCCTCCAGAGTTCCGTTAGGAACGCGTGTCGCAATACCTGTGGACCATGATACACATCGCGCCGACCGTCGTATCACGTCTTAGAGACCATTGAACGCAACTATTCATCGCCGATGTAACTTCAAAGATGGATCCAGCTAAATATATGCTGTATTGCTATGTAAGGGCGAAATTCGAGCCGATTGTGACCATCGCCTTCAAGCTCTTCCATTGTAAGCCAATAGGTTTGGTGCGCCTGCTACATCTGTAAGGCGATTTGGCTAAATTTAGGTTTGCGAAGTCAGTGTACGTCTCACATGCAGTCGGTGCAGAGCCACTTACAGTAGCCAAAGCCAAAACTCTTGCCCTCGCGGCCGGACCGATCGATTGCCCTTCGAGACCGCGCAGATAGGACACCAGACCAGCCACAAAAGGTGCAGACGCCGAGGTACCACTCGCTGTCATTGTGGCTGTATCTGAGGTGTGCCAGGTAGATATGATATCACCACCTGGAGCCCAGATGTCTACGGCAGATCCGTAATTCGACGTCGAAGAACGAGCATCATTCGATTGAACGCTTCCTACGCACAGAGCATTGGCAGCACGAGCCGGCGAGACATTTGCGGCGGGCTGGTTTTCGTTTCCTGCAGCGACGACAGGCAATATACCTCGGTTCGCCAGTGCGTTGACAGCGTTATCCATGGATGAGGAGGCGGCCCCACCGAGCGATAAGTTCACCACGGCTGAACCCAATCGGCTTTTGGTGACGATATCGTTTGTTGCCCAATTTAAGCCAGCCAGCACACTGGAGCCAGCTGCGACGTTATCGTCGCCTATCACTTTTACCGCAATGAGATTCGTCTTCTTGGCGACGCCGTATGTTTTTGAGCCAATTACACCAGCTACGTGGGTGCCGTGGCCGGTGACATCGGCATTGTTGGAGTTGGCTGCGTTGTAGCCCCAGGAAGCGCGGTTGTTGTCGAACTCCTTATGGGTCGTTCGGATGCCACTGTCTAGTACATACGAGTAGGTTCCCTCGCCAGCTGTCTCGTCGTATATGTAATTGGTAGCTCCTCTGGTCCTAGAAGATACGCTTGCAAGACCCCATGGTGCGTTGGTCTCTACTTAGTGTTAGCGGCACGCACCTCATACAAAAAAAAAACCCCCCGGATAGGTCTTCAAACAACAAGGTGGGTGACCTAATGTCGATGGGGGCTCCAGGATGATTGTACTTACGCGTCACGAGAGCCGTAGGATACATCAGGAAGTCTTTTTCGACGAGGAACACATCATCCAATGCCTCCAATTCGGCAACAACGGCTGGATCGAAGGCCCCGGCATAGCCCTTGAAGTCTCCGAAGTTGTACTCCTTATCGATCCCTGCGTTCAGGTCGACGTCGTCTCGTCGTCCGAGATGGCGAGCTACTATACTGCGGACCTTCTCACGATGAGCGGTAAATGTTACGACGTCCACGTCCGGCTTGAGCTGTACGATATATCGGCCCGCGATCAAATCCTCGGTTGAGCCAGTTGGAAGTGGTGCCGCATGAGCAAGAAACGATGTCGCAGCTACGGCAAGAGAAACAGCGCGGTTGAAGAATCGCATCTTGAAAGACAGAAAGAGGGGTAGTAATTCCTGGAAGATGAGATTGATGGAGATGATTTAGGACTTATCGCAACGCTTTCGCATACTTATAGCGATCAAGAATACCAAGCTCGACTTGCTCCATCGCACACCCTCAATCCAGCCTACTACCGGCGGAAGAATCGCAAGCCCATATACCCCCCGAACATATCCAATAACGACCTCTTGAGAAGCAAGATGCCTGGCCCCAGGCGCTTGCGGATGTCGCCCGGCTGACGTGCGCAGAGACTATCCTCGTGTGTACTCCACATAGTCCACTGAGAACTGATCCATCTGCCCGCTCCTGCCTCTTCTTCGCGCGATCCGATAGTTCATGCAGGAGTCCTGCGATGCAATGCAGGGGCGGAATGCCCTGCGCTGCACGTGCGTGGCGAGGCAGACTGGGCGTGGTCTGTTGTCACGGTCTTGAGAGCTTCAGATCTCTGTTGATCCGTCTGAACAGACCTGCGATGTCACATGAAGATAACATTGACAACAACAATATGCATTGTCGTTGAATGTGACACAATGAGGGAGCCGCTTCGTGATCGCGTCCCCGCCACGTGCCGCCCGCGGTGGGGCAATGTCTCAACTGCGCCGCAATTCATCACCGACTAGACTTGATCTCCGGAACTACTGTGCCTCATACACATTTTGCTCCACGCACTCCGAGACCGGGGAAGCTCAAGTAGACTGGCGATACGACGTGGCGAAATGCTACCGCCTGCGTCCACCTCTACCCGCCGGACACCTCACTAATCACGGCCGCTCTTCGGGGAAGAGGTATCACTCGTTGCATTATCATATATACCGGCTATTAAAACGCCTCTACTATCCAGTAAAGTCTCATCCTTCATCCCGGGGCTTGCTCGAACCCGCCTCGCGTAGCCACTTTGGCCAAGCAACTCTCTTCCAGCAATCTACTCCTCCGGATCGCGACCTCCACGCTTCTTCATCTCCTCAAGATATTCCTCTTCCGTCTCGAGATCAAATGGCAAAGGCCTGGTGATGGGATGAATCGAAGCACCATAGTCTTCGAGTTGCTTGAGGCGCTTCATCGTGGCGGGTTTGGTGCGATTGACGCTGTAAAGCTTGACGCGGCTGCAATGACGTTAGCGTCCTGCTATCGAGCATACAAGATCGCTCAGACAAGAGATACTTACTGGCATGAGGATGTTACGTGGAGATCCCAGTTCCATGCACTTCGCACGAAGGTGGGTTGCGTCTGCGATAAAGTTAGCAGATGTTGTCTGGTAGTCACAACGAGACTTTGCCACGCCACATCGAGACAACCACGATGTAAGACGTGCGGGAGCTTCGCAGCGGGAGTCGAAGTTTGCTTACATTCAAAGCGTCATCCCAGCAACGCACGCAGAATTCACTGAGCAACGTTAGCATGTGTCGCAGAACTACCGACAACAATAGACTTACAGCCATCCCTCAGCATCGACCGGGATATCGACCCACCACGTGCGCCAGGCATGGTAGTATTTCTTGCTCAAGTTCTCGTATGGCACCTCATACCAAACACCGCCACCATCGTTGCTGACTTCAACACGTTCCGGCCAGCCACTTCCACTGTATGCCCAGCCAGTCATGCGGATCTTCCCATCGTGTACAATGACGTCTTTGTCGACAGGCGTCATGATAGCACTCGCAACAGGCATCGTCTGGATACTGAAACCGTTGCTGTATGTGACGTTTTGCTTGCCGTTCTGCGGAGTATAGTAGAGATACTCCTTCATTTGAACGGGAGCCAGAGACGGCTGGTCGATGACGTTGATGCGAGTGAGCCATTTGCAGCTTCTGGCGCCGATGTAGCCCATTACGACGGTACGGAGTGGGAAGCCATGGATGGCTGGTAGTGGCTCTCCGTTCATCTCCCACGCCAGCATCACCTCGTTGATCTTCACCTTGCGGGTCGGTACTGATACAGCGTAGTTGTATACGTGACCCTTCTTGAAGTAGGTGTCGGCGCCAAAGAACTCAACGTGCTTTCCTTCCGGCTTCAGTCCGCAGTACTTGAGCACCTTCTTGAGACTGACGCCCACGTAACGGGCCGTACCGATGGCGCCTTCTCCCCATGGCGCATTGATGAGTTCATCTCCGTCTCCAGGGTAGTCGTGGATTTGCTCAATGCGTCGCGTACCACTGCACTGCAGGGTGACACAGGTCTCCATACGCGGGAAGATGCTCTCGTCCTGTAGCTCCTTCAACGTGATCTTCTTTGGCTTGTCGACGAGACCCTCGACTTCGAAGAAGTATTTCTCCGGGTCGATCTCAGGTATACCACCGTGGTTTCTCACAAAGTGGTCTTTGTTGTTGGTTATCTCGGTTTCGACAAGGCGCTTGCGCTCTGGCTCTCCGTTGTAAGGGAATTGCAGTACATGGACCATGTCCTCGCTCTTCTCCTTCTTGACGTGTTCCCAAGAGTCGGCTGGCATATCCTTCAGCGTCTTGCCCATCGCATAGTGGTAGTGTTTCCATCGCACGCCTTCAAGCACCGGGTTTGTGTCGGGCAACGGCTTCAATTGGAATTCGGGAGGTACAGGAAAGTCGTATTTCGCCAAGATCTCTGCCGCCTGCTTCTTCTTTTCTGGGTATCTCTCCCACTCGATGTATCCTTTCCATCCTTCTCGCTCCTCTGGGAAATTCGGCTCTTCTGCTGTCAAGAGCTCGAAAGGCTTTGCGTTCGGTTCAGCGGGCGCCATGGTCGGGGTGTGGAGTTGGGGAAGTCTGATCTAGCATGAGGCTGGGGATGCAACCCCCTACAAATGCGCGCGACTGTCGCATTGTGGAGTGGACGCGCCAGCCCATGTGCGTTATGTCATGACCTCAAGGTGACTGATACTTAATCATGGGCTATACCGATCTGCCATAACGTGTACTGCAGGCAACCCCTGTACATCATCGTGCCAGCACGTGGTCTACCTGGATCCACGAATGAAAATGCCGCAAGCTCCGCAAAAGCGTTGGAAAGAGATACACCACTGCGTCATCATGATGAACGTTGAAGAGCTGCCACACATCCTGGGAGGGTACCACGCGCCTAGAACCAATAATCGTTAAGCCCGAAATCCGAGAATGGGCAGGGCAAATGCCGGAGAAAAGATGGAAACGGTGCGACCCGCATGCGAACGATGAGTAAGAATGCTAAAGTCTTGAGAATGCTTCTTATTAGTAGTCATTGCTTACAGACACGCTTGGCGTAGTACTCGTGAACCAGACCAGTTCTAGTCGGTGATGCGGAGCTGATTACATGCAGGCCGCGTACCAGAAATTCGAAGAGGCTCGCTTCTATCGCCGACGATTTTCGGGAGGGCCAGCGCGAATTTTCATCCCAGGGGTCAGGCATACTGCAGACAAAACCGGAAAGCAGCGCGATGACTATCGTTGTTGCAGAGCAAGGGATGGCCAGAGTTGGCATGCACGCATGGAAATGCGCGGCAGTTGCTTCACAGGTTCTGCACGTGTCGCCTCGGCAAGTTGCATGGCGTGCTAACCCGAAATGGCTTGGCCCGGTTCTGCCCGCCGTCATCTCACCGCAGAACACCACGATCTCAGCATCTAGCCATCCGTCAGTCTCCGCACGTCTGCATCCGATATGGCTAATCAAGAAAGAAGCCCCAACAACATCTCTTGACATCTCAAGGTAGATCACCGAGATATCTCTCAGCTTTCGCACTGGCGGGCGCGGTGCTAGTAGCGCAATGGAGTGTACCCCTATAACATTGCTGCTACCTCAGCTGAAGGCATTACGCCGCCTCATTCCAACCAAGGATAGGACTCAGACCCCGTTCATCTATGCCAATGTGTCTCACAAATAGGTCGAAGCCAAGCACATGCGTGCTAGAGGAGCGGATCATCTGCTAGTCGTTCTCACGCGCTCCACGTCCTTACCATCTGATCGAAGATATCTCATCGAATAGCATCGCAGTTCACGTCCCTTCCGAAGAAGGATCAAATATTAAACGAACGCGATTCGATATGCCATCGGAAGATGAGGACTTTCCCCACGTGGCGGCGCCATCAAGGGCCGCCCTTGCAATCACGGCCCGCGTCCTTCGGTTCCAAAGTTCGATGTCATTAACTGGCCGACATGCGACCTCTAGGACAGCACACGATATGGAGTAGCATCAGAAACATTCAGATGAATGTCGAACGAACCCCATAGCCGGGGCTATGGGCTCGTATCGCTGGAATGTGTTCAGTCCCAACTGTACGAGTAAAAGCTATGAAACATGAGATCAAGGGATCGCCCAATATAGTGAAGGAGCCGTATCAGCTAGACTCTAGATGGAGCTTCGCATCTCGCATCTGGCAAACGGAAGGACCATGTATGCATATCTCCGTCAGGACATCTGGACGATCTGGCCAATCGCAATTTTTGATCTGGACTTCTACGCCGCATAAATGCAGATATGGTTCATATTGGGTAAGTATACGGCGACACATGGCTTGGAGAATGGCAAGCGCGGGTTATGCGTCTGCCCAGAGGGACAACGTGAGGCACACCATCATCGATAGGGGAAGCCCAGTGCACCCGGCGATAGACTGCTACATCTCGGCTTGCTCAACACGTCTTAAATGGTCATATTGATCGGTCACCCTCAACCCTAGTCTTCGCCCCCGCATCTTCGCCTCTCATCTTCACGTTTTGTTGTCTATACCTTTGGAGCGACAATGGTCAATATGGTAGCAAATGCCCAGAGCGCGCTGTTGCAGAAAGCTAGAGAATCTGCCTCTTTCGACACGTTCCAGCTTACATGCATACTCTGGGGAAGGTAAGCACAGTTTGTGAGTCTATGTAACATCCTCGCTGACCCATCCGCAGTGAGAAAGTTGTCAAGGAGCGACGGGCCGCCTTCAAGCGAGTTGAGAAAGCAATCGGCACCGACGACAATGCAAAGCTCCCTCGATGCTACTCAGAGACCTCACGCGAGGATCTCTTTGAACAGGGTCTTGAGATGGGAAAGGCGTGTCTCGATGACATGCTCAAGTATGACCATGAACACTTCGTGTGGATCACGCCGCGATACAACCTTATGAACGCTAGGTATGTTGAAGTAGTCAGGAGAGTCTCCTACGACTGACAAACTGACTTCCAACAGCCCCTTCGGCCACAAAGCTATCCTCTTCGAGCCCGGGATGGAGCACAACGGTACTGAGGAACAAAAGGCGAAGTGGATGCCACTCGCTCGATCCGGCAAGATACTTGGTACATACGCGCAAACTGAACTCGGTCATGGTTCCTTCGTGCGAGGTATCGAGACGACCGCAACGTTCGACTCCGATCGCGATGAGTTCGTTGTTCACTCACCCACAATATCATCGACAAAGTTTTGGCCTGCTGGGCTAGGCTTCTCGACGACACACGGCACAGTCATGGCGAGACTCATCGTTGGCGACCAGGACCACGGCCCACATATATTCCTTGTACAACTTCGATCAGTCGAGGATGGCACCCCAATGCCAGGTGTGAAGATGGGCGATGTTGGCCTTAAGCTTGGGTAAGTATTGAGATCGCAGAAGACGTCAGGAGTTCAGTCGCTCACCAAGACCCAGCTATAACGAAGCTGACAATGGCTTCGCCTCCTTCGACAACGTGCGCATCTCTCGATCGCAGATGCTCATGGCACATAGCCAGCTCACATCCGACGGCACATTCACCAAAGACCCCCTTCGCGCCAAGCTCTCGTACTCCGTCATGCTGCTCGTCCGTGGCAGGATGCCCAGTGTCTTTACGGTTCAGCTAGCCCAAGCTTTGACGATCGCGACACGATACTCTGTTGTACGACAACAAGGCCTCGGGCCTGCCGATGCGTTTGAGACTGAAGGAAGCATCTTACACTACAAGCATCAGCACTTCCGTCTTTTGAGCTTGATCGCTAAGACGTACGCCATGTTCTCCGGCTCTCGGGTCTGCGACGAACAGTATAACAAGCTCCGGGAGATGCAGAGCAAGAACGACCACTCTCTTCTGCCGGCTGTCCACGCATTGACTGCTGGGATGAAGGCGTATGTCACTTCTGAGGCCGCTGATGGCGCCGAAGATGCGCGCAAGCTCTGCGGCGGCCATGGGTACATGTCTATCTCAGGCCTACCAGACATCGTCGGTGCCTTGGTCGGTGGAGCAACCTTCGAGGGCGAGAACTACGTTCTGTGGCAACAACTCGGGCGACATCTCCTCAAGCAACTCGACCGCCTACAAGACGGCGAGCCGATCGAGCCCCACGTGCAGTACCTGACCGATATCGAAGACCCTAACCTTCCATGCTGCGCATCCGCAACGCAATTTCTCGACCCTAAGGTACAACTCGCCATCTATCGCGACCGTGCACACCGCATGGTCGTCAAGGCGCATTCGGCAATCCGCGCATCAAGCAAGTTGCCAGCAGATGCATGGAACGAACATATGATGCTGCTCATCTCCGCCTCGCGAGCCCATATCGAGTACTTCATCCTAAAGTCCTTCACCGACTTCATCTCAAGCCTGTCTGACTCTACGTGCAACTACCTGCGCATCGTCTTAAACCGCATGCGCTCCCTCTACGCCCTATCGACTATCATAAACCCACGTACCATCGACGCAGTCTCCTTTATCGAGACAAGCGACGATCGTTCTCCGTACTTCACTTCGGGACAGCTCGACACTATCCGGCATCTTGTCAACGGCCTGCTCGATCAACTACTGCCCGAGGCTGTCGCTCTGACTGACGCATGGGACTTTACCGATGCCAGTCTCTGCAGTGCGCTGGGTATGTACGACGGCAATGTATATGAGAACATCATGCGATGGGTCGAGCAGTTGCCTATCAATCAGAAGGCGTGGCAGAATGATGGGGTACAGCAGGGGTGGAAGAAGTGGGTTGATCCGATCCTGAAAAGGGAGGCGAAGTTGTAGAGTGACGTAGCCTGGATGTGTCATTTACATCGTCGCGATAATATGGGTGTGATGGGGACGGTAGTATTGGTTGCTATGCATTGGAATGTTTTTCATTTGCAAGATAGCTACTGTAATACTTTTGTGTGCTCTTATATAGTGCAATGCAATAATCCTAGCGAGCTTTGTACCAATGTAGACTGGTAGACCTCCACTCATATGTGACGCAATCTCTTTGCTCTTCAGCACAAGCTGCTAGCTAGGATTGTGTCCCGATGCTTCTGTTCAGTTGATCGCTCCGGAGGTCATTCAAATGTCTGTCGGAGAGCATTTGGTTCAACTGACTGATCCAACTCGGCGCATTTAGTGTTTCAACCTTGACCTCGAACACATCATAGCCCTTCACGTTGACCACAACTCTTTTTCCCTCTCTGACAAGTTCCTCCAGGACAGGGAAGATCGGTCGAAGCTTCCTCACAAAAGCTATTATTGGCTGCTCTCTCATCGTCACATAATGCTTGTGTGGACATTGGAGATATAGAACGACGCGCGCATTTGCTCCTAGTGACAGAAGTTTCCGGAGATTGGCGTTTAGATGGCCAATAATCTCGTCGACGCCGTGGATGTAATCGAGACCGACATAGATGTGCTTGACATGTTGGTACACATCGATGTCCAAGCCCCAAGTGTCATCGTGGAGGAAGTTCAAGGCTTCTGAAGCTCGTTCGGGTTCATCAGAGGCGCAGACTACGAAAGTCGATACCTTGTACCACATCTCGCCGATCTCTTTCATGGTATCAATCGGAACGTATCCGCGCGTGAAGAGATGATCGCAACTGATCCGCCGTAGGTAAAAGTCATTTTTTTGGCGGTCGACGGTGTAAGTCTCTCGTGGGAGTAGATGGGCGTACACCATATCGCGTAGTTCCCGTGGTAGTTTGCTCTGCATCATCTCGGACAGTGTCATGCACTCTTGCTTTGCGTGGGTCGCCATGTACGTGTTGAGTTCGTCGTCGAGCTTCTTTGCTGCTTGACCGATTCGCTCTGATTCCGGTTGTCTAGTGCGGGTATCTTCGCTGGGGCGATCGCGGCGTCTGAGCTGGTATAGACGATGCTTCTCTTTCATCGAGAGGCCCGGGTTGGATGGGTACCAAGTCGCTCGTCGCTCGTCTGCTTCGCGGCGTGCGAGTAGAGTGGAAACGTGGCGCGTCAGTGCCACTTTTCGCAGAGAGCTATTCAATCAATCAGTAGGATGTCTGTCAGCCGTGATAGTGTTTACTTACCGGTGGACGAAATCCCTATCCATGGTCGAGCTTGACGGGCTGCGCCGCAAAGGTTCCAAAGGTGTCACAATGTGGAGACGGTACGTAGGTGGGAGAGTCTCGGCACAACTGAGAAAATGAAAACCGTGACATTAGCTCTCGTTTGTTATTGTTTCAATTTCTCCAAGCAACAGCAGTAGCACGTGATCGACCGGGTAGGCGCACTGAAAACTCTCCACAACAAGCTAGCGCCTCTGCTTGTACTATTCAGACCTTCAGGTCGCATTCTAGCAATGACCAGTCTCCTTCATAGACCATCTCCATGCCCGTGAGTCTTGCATGTATCTCCTTCCTACGTCAACGATGCAGTGCTTCTTCTCTCGACTTCGGAATGAGGATGTGCCTAGTTCTAGTCGTCAACGCGGTGAAGAAGCTCACCAGTTTGCACTTGGGAGCAGGAGATGAGTACTGCACGCCATGGCCCTTTTGTTGTCTGGAGACTACCGCGCCTTGAAAATTCGTCACATGTCTCTTCTACAGTACATCTAAGAGCTACTCGTTGTCTTTTGACAGGCGTGCTGTCAGAGCATATCACACTTGTATGCTGCAAGTGTCGTTTTTCTTTCCACTTACTGCTGAATTATGCTGATGTATGCGGCAAACAAAAGTGAGGTGTGAGCAATAGGTAACATGATGAAAGTAAATTAACCCTAAACGCCGTCTCCTAGCCCGTACGAGGGCATTGGGTATCTATGCAAGCCGTTGGTACACAGAGTGAAATACATTTGAAACCATGAAAACGCCGATTTCCCGTCATTCCATGTCCACTACAACCACAATACGCCACGAATGTCAGCGCTCGAAGACTGGTAAGGAAACAGCTCAGCGACATTCTCTGGAGCATCTTTCCCATCGAGGCAATCCTCCACCACACGCACAATGCCTTCGAAATCAGACAAGACGCGTTTCGCATACGGCTGACTATAGGCCAAGTCATGTAGCATGCCCTTAGCGCGGTGGAAGGCCTCGATGTGGGCCTCGGTGTGGGGATGCGTCCTTCCAGCAGAGTCGCGGACGAGAAGAGAGCAAAATACCAGAAGTGCATTCGACAGGGCCGACGTCATGCGATGCCGAAGGCTGAATGGCTGACGAACTTTCCGCGTAAAGAAGGTCATTCTGGTGAGGGTGTCGCAGGCAAGTTGGCTGAGGTGTTCAGCGTGATTGTCGTCGTATTGCAGGGAGATTATGACGGAACGTAGCCCCCACAGAACGAAGTCTGTCTTCTTCTGTTTGATGAACATCGTCAGTGGTACATCCCCATCACCATCCCGCTGAGCGTATGATGGCATCCCCAGTACTGGTAAGTCGTGATCGAGGTAGTGGGAGATCTGCCGATCAATGATATCCTGGGTTGTGCTATCCAGACTGCGACCATCGACAGCGTTGCTGGCGTAACGCGCCCAGAGTATGACATAGTGGATGTAGTGATCGATGAAAGGTCTGGGGTCATCATTATCCTCGGCTTTGTAGAGGTTTGCCTATAGAACGTGAGCGTGAGGTAGCAGGAGGAGGAGGATACGTTGATCTAGGAAGAAACTGAACACCCTGGAGGCGACATCGACGTCAAGACACCCATTCTGCATGTTCATCTTGATGTAGTCTCCAGACCTGTTCAGCGGGAGGAAGGATAAGAGTCGTGGACTTTACTTACCCTTTGTGAGAGGTCTACAGGTGCCTCGACTTGGATGTCGGTTTCGTGGATCCTGTATGGTCTTCCACACGTCAATGAGATAAATCGGTCTTGGACGAATATATTCCAGAAGGTGCAGATGCGCTCATATGCTTGAACCGTCGTGATGTTTGTCCACGTGGATTGCTGATGTAAGGAGGACTGGAAAGCGAGTGTTGCAGCGGCGCCGATGGTGTTGTAAGCTGGGCCGGGCATGTCTGCGTATTGGTAGTAGATAGCCTACAATTCTTAGTCTGTGTGCATCAAGCTCGGAGCTTTTGAACACGTACCTGGAATAGAACGCAATGTATCAGCGTCAGATCACCGCTTCCGCTTAGTAGCGACCTCTTGTCGACGAGCTCGTCAGCCATCTCAAGCCAGCGCCAGCCCGCAGGCTTGCCAGTGTCGATGGGTGCGACATTGAGGAGTACGTCGCAGCATGCGAAGATGGTGTAGTTCAGCGCGAGAAACTCGCGATCTTCTGATGGTATGGTCGTGCTTGCTAGCATGTGTTGGCTGCGGTTGCGGAACTCGGGTTCATCTATGCACGGATGAGACAGGTGAATGTCGGTAAAGAAGGAGGCTAGGTACTGTTGGTAATCGGCGGGACTAGGAAAGGGTAGCTTCCTGTTGCCGACTTGTACGAGGTGCGATGGGTCGCCGTTGATAGGAGAGCCAACGCTTGGGGCGACGGGGTTGGCTGGCTCTAGGGAGTTCTCTGAGAAGAGCGAGGGCTGTCCCATGAAGGCGAGAGCTGGGTTGATGGGATCCAGCGGCGGAACAGACAACGCGGCGTCACCTCTGAAAGCATCGCTGCCGTTCTGGTCACGCTCCACACTGCCCATTGGCGTCATGGTCAGACCTCGGTCGCGCATGAGAGCTTCCATCATAGCCTCAATTCGAGCCATGCGCGCTTCCATGGTCATACCGCGTGTACTGGCATCGCTCGCCCTCCGCTCTGTGCCATTTTCCGACGGCATCAGGCTTCTCCGTGGTACGTTATGGCTGTTGCCGTTGGCGCTGGTATTCGAGGCTTGTGTGTGGAGGGCAGGCGTGGGTCGACTGAGGTTCTGCAGGGCTTCGGCGGCCGTCTGGTCTTCAGAGAAGAAGCATCGCTTGCCGTTGTCCATGCACCGTTGGCATGGGTTTTCTCCGGAACACTGTTGACGTCAGTCGCTGCCTATTGTGGTTGTTGCTGTGAGAGTTCGTAGATGCGGAAGCGACGCTGTCGCATGGGGAAGTCGCGATGCAGTCGCGATGCAGTCGCGAGAGAAGTGGCCGAGGCAGCCAATGTACAAAAGAGCTTACATACCTTGAGCTTGGATCGCCTGCATGATACACCTGCACAATCTGTCAGCCGGCTGATGGCATGACCTCGTCGTCCTGTCGCGCGAGCTGCGTCGAACCACTACGGAACCATCGGAATGCCGCATAGGAAGCTCGAGATGCGCCGAACCAGAGCGAGTGTCGCGACTTACATGCTTTGGGCGCGTACTTTTGCCGGACCTTTTTGCGTTTGGGCGAAGACGACCTCCTCTCGACGTCCATGTGCTCCATAGGCGAGGGATGGCTGTTCATGGCGCGATGGAGTTGTTGGAAGAAGGATGGCGCTCCCTCAAGCTACTTCGGAACGCGACCGGGATCCGGGCCTTTAGCGCGTCTCCAGCTTCCGTCCTTGTGCAGCCAACGACATCGTTTTCATTCCTCCATTCATCACAAATGTCTTCAAATAGATTCGCATTTGAAGCAGCGATTTGGAAACTACACCAAGTAATACTGCTCAGTTGGGAATTTTGCGGAATGCCAATCCGAAGGGAAAGGTCCGGTAGGGACATGCCCAGCCTCTGACATGTGATCGCACCAGCCTGAGGCCTGTTTCTATTGCGCATGTCTACCTTCATGCCCACAGAACCACTCGACAACGGTCATACTTCACTGTCTTTCAGTCCGATTCCTCGGCACTCAGACTCCTTCCACCACCCTTCCACAACACCACACTTTTGTTCTCGCGCTCTTTACCACTGCTTCTTATAACTGTTCTTCACTTTTTAGGATTGTTGTTATAGCAGAGGCTACTAAACTCGGTGACGCGCCTAAGAGCGCAGTCGCTGCAACATTAAAGCACCTCGAGCCGCAAGAAGCTACTTCCAGTACCAGCTTGCGACTATTAGCTTCAGGTTTACAGCAATCACAGCGGTGGCGATGTCAAATCCACGGCTGCCGCTCGCATGTGAGGAGTATTTTGAACATGAGTAACATTGACTATTATTGCTATGGACGCTGGAATGGCAGCGAGCTGAGACGTCCCCACGGCTTTGCGACCTCTCAACTGACAGTGGCGTCGTCCCCTGCTTCGCTTGTAGCCGTAATGGACGTATGAGTTATCAACCTCTGGACCGCGGTAGGTCTCGAGAGATTAAGGAAACAATGTGATCGAAAGAGTAAACGACTAACAAAAAAGAAGGCAAAACTTGCTTGCTCGCTGGAATTGCATGACTGGATATCTCCGATACCCGCGTGAGAGAAAAGAAGATGTGGTAGTCGTGGCTTCGTAAGCCGTAATGTCGTGAAGTCATGAGGAAGAGCACTTCTGGCCCTTCCCGCCATCCTTCCGGGTGTCTCATGATAGCGAAAGAGATCAGAATCAAGCTTCAGAATGGCACCAGCGAAGAGACTATTTTCTTCACCTCTCGCTCCCACCATCCAAACCTGATGAGATCCTTGTGCTCCTTGACGGTTGAGCGGGTAGTCTTCATCTTACGGTCTTGAGCCTCAATGACCTCTCTCCCAACCCCCATTCACCCATGCACCGCCCAAATCTTCAACGCCAGCCCACAAAGCTTCCTCAGCGCCTTCGTCTCCTTAACCTCCCTATACCTCTTCGCCAGCCCGTCAATCTTCCTCACACACTCCTCAATCTGCGCGCGATAATACGACGCATCCATCGTACCCAGCACCTTATCCTCACCACCCGCAGCATCAACAAGCCCCTTGATGCACTCGGTGACAGCGCGGCGGTGACTGTTCTTGGGCTCGGCGTGCCGGAACATGTCTTCCATTTCTGCTTGGAGGACCATGTTGTCGGTGCTGATGTACTGGAGGACGGAGGTGCGGGCGGCGCTGTCGCCGGGCTCGATGGTGATGGATGGGATTTGGGGGTTGGCGGCTTTGGAGGCGGCGTTCGAGGCGGTTGCGGCGTAGAGCTTGGATAGGCCGCTTCCGGGTGGTGCGGAGGAGGTGGTGGTGGTGGTGGTGTTGGGAATGGAGGATTGGGGGGCGTCGGGGTCGAGGCCGGATGTTGAGGCTCGGCCACGGAAGGACCATCCTCCTGCGGGTGGTGGAACTGCGCCAGGGAGGGAAGAGGCGGTCTGAGATGTAGTGTTCGCCATTGTGTTGGCGTTTGTAGAGCTGGAGCTCTGATAGAGGTCGCTGAACGGCAGCGGCTTGGGCGCAAGAGGGTCGACGAATACCGTCGGGTTGTTAAGACGTCGAAGAATCTCCTCAATACACTGGGCCATGTTCATAGTCTGTAAATCCAGGTTGTTGGACCTGCCCAGTAAGAAGTCATAGAGTGCCTGTAGACGAGCCATGGGCCAGGCTTCCTTAAGCTTCTGGGCGCCATCCGGATCCAGAGGGATATCAGCGTCAAACTCTTCAAGCACTCGCTTAACGGGTTCAAAGACTTGGTGGGTCAGGACTTGCACGACCTTGGCCACCTCCCACTGTTCTCCGGTCTGGAGCAGATGTTCAAGTCGGTCGATGCCTTCGAGCATGTGGCCGGTATGCCATGCTAGCACGTTGATACGGCCCTTGTAGACGTCCTTGTAGTGACCAAGGAGAATCTGTGTTTTGAGTCGAGTGACCTCTTCTTCGCGAACCAGCCGAATCTGCTCGTCGTACTGGCGCTGTACGTCCACCTTGTGAGCTTCGAACTGGCTGAGAAGGCTGATTGTTGCCATGCGCTGGTTGTGCTCGGCGATGACAGGTTCCATGGGATTATGACCGGAAGGAAGGATGGGCTCTTTCATCTTTTCCTCACCGAGGATGTCGGTCAGCTTCTCACGCACATACGCCCTGCGCTCCTCGGAGGTCTGGTTCTCGTAGAACTCGGCGGGGTGTTGTAAGTTGCTGAAAGCTTTTGGCGGCGGGAGTGCTGGCTGCGACGTCCACCGGGGACGCTTGTCCTTGATACCGGTTGTGCGTTCCAATGAGGTTCGCTTGTAAGGAACATGACGCTTTTGTTGTTGACGTCGCTTGCGCTCCACCAACTCCCTCCGCTCGTTCTCTCGGAGACGCATTTCGCGCTCGTAGAACTCTTCTGCGGACTTCCGCTTCATGGCCATGTCGTACCATTTGGGGTCCAGTTCTCGGGGATGGGGTTCTCGCTTGGGTTTCGCAATGCGGCCTGTGGCGACGGTGTGGTAGGTCTGCTGCTTCTTCGGGGAGTCAGTCGGATGGCGTTTAGTCTGAACAGCAAGTCTTCTAACCTTGACCCGCGGCCGGAGTTCTGTACGCGTAGAGCTGTCGCGGACGTTGTTGAGTCCTGCTGCGACGATATAGGGGGTTGATCTCAGGAAAGGAAGCTATGTCCATGGTTAGTCGTAGTCTGGACGCCATCCGAAGGGATATACAAACCTTAAATACGCGAGCATGGGTTTCGAGCTTCAGGTATACCTCTTGGTACTGGATCTGCGCCTTCTCTCTAATGACGCCTACCAGGTAGCTTGCGCCGTTCCGGATAGTCTCGCGGATGGAAGCCATGGCAGCGAAGTTGGTGGGCGTGGATGATCTGAGTGAGGTGTAGGTGGAAATGATTGAGAGAAAGCTGTGAAAGTGTTGGGCAACTGCTAGGCTGTCTGGATCGTGGGAAATAGATCAAGATGAGGAGACAATGTACAGCAGAGGCAGTTCGCACTGGAGAGAGTTGATACCGAGAGGGAGAAACAATGTTTAGAGGAGAGGAAGGCAGCAAGGTCGGTATACGCTAATGAAATCGCGCTTAACCGATGTAGGGTTCTTGGCGCCGTTGACGGAAGTGAATACTAGTGAATGGGGGAGTTATGACGAAATGATCCGTAGATACAGCCGTGAAACGCCAGTCACCGCGGCGAGAAGAGCCATTCACGTCAGGCAGGCAGGAAAGATGGAGCAGGAGAGGGTTAAGAAGGCTGGGGACCTGGTCTTGTGATTCGTAATTGACCTTCTTGTGCGCGAGCATTCACTGTGGCGGAATCTTGGCCTTGTGACAGCCCCACTGGCAAAGGAAAAACCATGCGGACTACAATGCTCCGCCATCGTGAATTCGGGGTGAGTAGAAGTGTTGGTAGACAGTGCATGCGGATGTGGTGTTCAAGACAGTGTGGACTGACATGGAGGTCGTCTCCACAAGGGCATTTCACACCACACTCATGGAGGTGCAGTGACATGTCGACCCTGAGATGCCTGGGTTTGACGTACTACACACCCTACGGTAGAAGATAGAAAAGAGTATGAGAGCATGCGGAGTGAGGCTCATGTAGAAGTGAAACGAAAGGCCACGTGCGAAGATGGGATGGTGAAGGGACAAAAGGTGTGGATGGTTGTGTAAGGAGTGAAACAGATAGCAAACCCTGCGTTCAGTCGAATAATGCGTAGATAGAGCTGAGTTTTTCGCTACAGCAGACGTCGAGGCAACTGGGACTGCACTTGCCGTTTGTGTCGAAGCGGAAGTCGTCAATGACTCTCCGCCACGTTTCTATACCGCGTACTGCCCTCATGCACACATCGCAATGCATCACCCTCGATAATCTCGAAAGAAGAGGTGAATATGGTGTATCTCAACACCCGGAAGACGGAGGTAGAGAAAAGAGAGACTTCAGACGACGCCCCCTTGCCCACCTGCCGCGCGTCTTCAAGTCCACGGATACGGAAGCAGCGGCACCCAAACTGTTCGAGACATCCAGGGGCCTCTAAAACAACACACTGAGGTGAAGATGCAGCCATGAAGGATGCAGAAGAAGCCAGACCAATGCAGGTGGGGACCCCAAAATGAAAATAGTGCCCACGACTCAGGCACCAGAAGTCTCGAACGAATCCTACTCCATGGGCCGTCAGGCGTCGGGCGTTTGCATCGTATTGCGGTACGGATCGATCGCACGTCCAGTCCTTCGTACTCGGTGTTGCATGTTGCACGTCAAGTGTGGCGTTCACTGAAGAAAGCCAGTCATCTGAGGCAGACGGCAACAACAGGATAGCGCTGCTTACATACATCGCGACGCGCCTTGAATAGTAATCCAGCACAACACCCACAGAACCCCCGATACCAATCCCCCCTTTTGACGCCTCGATGACGGGACGCGCAAGCCCCAAGGATTTGGGCGAGATTTGTTCCTGCAGACAGGCGGCTTGATGTGGCTTCTGTGGCACAGGGCGGCTTGGCCGGATGCCGAAATCCGAGTTGGCGCGTGGGGTCTTGCCGCTTGCGGCTAGCCGACGGGGCGGAATCGACGTTTTCTGTCGAAACGCAGCCTTTCTGTCGAATAGCATTGATAGCCCCAAGGCAAACATGCCAAAGCAGGCTCAAGCCCATGCATGCCATCTGTGGGGGCCGTGCCCTCACATCATGGGCGCCGATCGCCTGGGACTTCTTGATCCTCGTAGTATCAGGTTTCTCAGGGCTGCCCCAGGTGCCCGCTTGGTGTCGTGTATATCTCCCGTCTGCCCTGCCTTTGTCGAAGCTGCTTCCGGGGTTTTACTGCTTACTACTAATCACGCGTTCTTGGGGACAGGACGCTCAGTTTACCTTTCTTTTCGCGGCTACCTACATTAGTCACTCGTTATACCGAACTTTGTAATTACGCTAATATGAGGGTCTCGCAACTTCCCCTCCTCGCCATTACCGTCGGCGCCAGCCTCGTGCTCGCTCAAGAGCGCTGCGACGCGCCTTCGCCAGGCATATACTGCAACTCGACGGAAATTCTCGCCTACCACGCGGACGACTGCAAACCTTTCCACGTTTTTGTCGCACGAGGCTCCGACGAACCCTACCCTGGCCGCCTGGGTAACCTTACATCGGAGATCTGCGCCGCAATTGGAGGGTCATCAGAATGCGGTTACGAGGATGTCGAGTATCCTGCAAAGAGCTCAGCATGGGGAGCAACCGCCTGGTGTGAATCAGCAAGCAAGGGTGCCAAGAACGGACAGGAGCAGATGAAAGCGTACAGCGAAAAGTGCCCAGACAGCAAGTTGATCGTCTTGGGTTTCTCGCAGGGAGCATCAGTCGCACAGGACATGCTAGGTGGAGGAGGAGGTCCAGTCTTTGCATGTGAGCAAGACATGAACCCAGCTCTGGATGCGTCAATTGGTTCCAATGGTACGTACGCACGTGTAAAGAAGTCACGCTCTACACTCGTTTACTAACTTCTCCGCTCCAGTCGTCGCAGCAGTAACATTTGGCGCGGTCGTCCGTTCCCGTGACCAAAACTTCACAGTCGGCCGCGGCGTAGACTACGACGGAACCAGTGCGCGCAGCCCCGAACACCTCAAAGGACTAAACGCCTACGCCGACGTCCTCCTCGACTACTGCCACTACGGCGACCCTATCTGCGCCGTTGGATCATCGCCCCCAGACACAAACGAGCACCTGAACTATTTCTTCATGCACAACGAAGAGGTGATCAAGTGGGTGTCCGGGATGGCCAAATCAGGTGGTGATGTGAGTGCGAAACCCAGCAAGCCCGTAATCAGCCAGTCTTCCTCTTCGACAAGTGTGCCCGCGAAGCCGGCTGCCACCGCATCTGGATCCGCTACCATTTCACCTGTTGCGACGACAACTGACGATGCGACGAAGGTTGCAGCGGCTAGCGCTACGGGTGCTGCCAGCTCGCTGACTGCTACCCTTGGCTATATGTCGGGGTTAGCTTTGGGTGTGGCTTTCTTTTTGTAGATCGTTTGCGTGATCTTCTAGCGTCATACCCTACATTTCATTCTTAGAGCTTGTATTACAAGCATCATTGTTAAGATATTCAACAGACGAGCTGAGGAGTTGAGGAAGCATACAACAAGCATATACACACGGCGTACAAGGTGTTCATTACAAGTCTTGGATGGAATTTGAACATTGCTCTTTCATTACTATGAAGCCATTGCCATGATGACATGCAAGAAATACTTGGGTTCCCGAGCCTTTTGCCAGTAAATGCAACAACCATCAACATAACAAGACGCCGCCAATGCAATGCGAAACTATCTTAATGACAACAAATCTACAAAAGACCAATAGTCCTCTGCTTCATGGTCCTGACATCGACATTCTGCCAGAAGCCAACACTGAAAAGCGTGATGCAGTAGACGCAGACAGCCGAGATAAGCATGTACCTCTGTGTCTGACCGTAGCTGAGGTTGATAGCATCGCGAGTGGGGCTGCCGACAGGGTAGCTGTCTTGCACGTTGAAGTCGCCGTAAATGGCAGCGAAGTTGTCCATGGCGCTCTCAGGCAGGTTAGCCATCAGGCGAGCAGGGAAAACACCGGTCCAGATAGCACCCGCAACAGTAGAGCCAATAGCGCTTCCGATGGAAATGATCATAGACTCGACGGCCAAGAGTGCAGGGAAGTCTTGCTGCTTAGACACAGCCATCAAGGTGGTCTGCTCAGAGATAACCAGGATACCACCACCGAAGGCAATGAAGATCATGCACATGACAATGTAGCCGATGTTCTCGTCGGGCTGGCGGAACTTGATCATGAGACCAACACCAAGCATGGTGAGCGGCACACCCAAGAACAAAGAGTAGATCTTGAGCTTTCCGTAGTATCGCAGCACAAGTCCGTAAACGATGGAGCAGAAGCAGCTGCCCATGGTGTAGATGTTGGCTATCCAAGTAGCGTGTACAGGGCTCTGGTCGAACAAGACGACAAGAAGCGAGTAGAAGTACGAGTCCCAGCAGTACCAGCCGATGTACAAAGAACCGGCCATGGTGTAGGTGAAGATGACGGTTCGGTTCTTGAGCAGCGGCCACGGGATGAAGGTGACGGGTGCGCCGTACTTCTCCCACAGACCGAATGCGACGACTAGAAGGGCGCCGAATACGAGGAAGCAGATGATGAGGGGTGAAGCCCACTGCTTGGCCTGGTAGGAGTAGATGTTGAAGGCGAGGAGGAAGAGGGAGAGCCCAGCGGCGAGGAGCAGGAGGCCTACGGCATCGAATTCGCGGAGGTAGTACTTGAGGGTCTGGACGAAATTACCGCGGCTGGGGCGGGGCGTGATAAGACCCTCTTTCTTTGCTTTGCCCTCGTAGATGATGAACAGAAGCATGAGCGGTGAGGTGACAATAGGCGCGATAATGGCGAAGATGCCGAAAGTCCATCGCCAGCCGATACCGCCAGGAGCAGTGATGCTGTTGATGCCGTATCCGTAGATCCAGGTGGTGATGAGCCATGGAGAGGACGCATACCCGATGAACAGCGCTCGGTTCCTCAACTTGGAAGTATCGGCGATGAAGACCGTGATGAAGAAGTCGATACTGTTGGAACCGACGTAGAAGAAGGTCTGTGCCGCGCAGTAGGCCTTGACGTTGTTGCAGCTCGCCATCAAGATGAGACCGAGGACGTAGATGGCTACACCCAGGCCGAGACCGAAAGGTCGACCCCAGATGTTGAGGATCTTGGCATATGGGAGCTTCCAGATACCGCCGACGATGGAGGAGATGACGCTGGTCAGGGCGGTCAAGGAGTGCAGCTGGAAGTCACTGGTGACGTAGGGCGCGAGGGTGCTTGAGGTGCTGGATGCGTAGGCAGTGAAGAATTGGATGAACCACATGCTGTTGTCGTTAGAGTAGTTCTGGAGCAGTGTGGAGGGAGTGACTTACGCAATGTACGCGAGGATCAGGTCTCGCTTCTTCCACAGGAGCGAGGCAGCTTGTACATGCTGAACACCTGCCTCCGCAGTGGTATCGACTTTGTTCAGTTCCTCATCCGATTCCCGACTCCTGGCCGACTCCCTCGGGCTGCCAACCTTCTCGTCAGGACGAGCAGCATCCATGCTGGTGTGGCCCTGGTAGGAGGCAGGCACGTCGGCAATGTCTTTCTCATTGGCATCGGCATTTTTGCTGTTGCCAGAGACCAATGCACTGGTAGTCAATCCCTTGAAAGTGAAACCCATCTTGGCGATAGGTGTAAAAGCACACCAAAAGAGAGGCTGTGATGAAGACGAGACGAAGAGATTGATAAGACAAGGTACCGCGCGCGCCTCAGGTTCATATACCGAAAACACTGATCCACGCAGTACCACCGCAGGACCTTTCCGAGACGCGCCCGGTTACCGGCTCCTCGTCGCTGGGTGGGGAATTCCGTTCACGTTCACCATGAACAAGGAAATAGTCGTGAACATCACGCGCTCGCTCCCAGCTAGCATCATGCACCGAAGCTTGACTTTCCTGAATGCAGTTGGTTCCCCGGAATTAAGCCTTCCCAAGCACGGCCCAGACAGCCTCCAAAATCTTATCTCGATAATCAGCCGGCATCTCGGGCCAATAGGAGCGAGCGGTGGCGTGACGCGTGGGTTATCAGATGAAAATTTTCGATCTAATCATTATCTGATCAAAACCCGCAAGCCACGACGCCTGCCTGTACCACTCCACTACTTGCCCTCTGCTCCGTCATGCCTTCGTAAAGCGGGGGTACCGAGGGAGATGATGCTACTTAGTCTGCGACTACGGACCTGCCGATGGTGCTCCCAATACTCGATAGCCGCCGGGCTTGCGGTGGAGCTGGCTCGGGGTTTCTGCAGAATTTGCTACTTTGCTCGTACCGTGGTGGCGGCCTTATAGATAGGAAAGAATAGAAGTGGAGGGAAGGAGCGGCAGAAAAGGTACAAACGGGTCGGATGGGTTTGAGAAGCTTTTCTGCGCAGACATACCGTTCCTGCCATCGTCGGGGTCCAATCGCATCCCATCGTCGCTGCTGCTGTAAACGAAATCAAGGGTCTGGCGGGTTGGCGTGAGTGGGGTTGACGGTTGGGGTGCTCGTGCGAAAGACGTGCTAACGGCGGCTAATCCTTCATCCTCGGGTCCCGACAGCAGCAAAGGCTTTCTTGAGCGCAGATCCACCCATCCACCAGCCTGGAAACCGAACGTGATGCCTTCCGTGTGATACCGGGAAGCAGGAGGAGGAGGGGATTGGCGTGGTCAGTTGTGGGCAGGCACGACTGCGAGTTCGATGCGCACGAGTCATGTCAGCGGCCGACAATCGGACATGCGCGCGTCGCGTACCTGTCAGCTGCATCACGTTGCGTACATCACTGCGTCGACCTGCACACGTCACATCATGTTTCGCGTACACCCCTATGTTGCGCACTCTGTCGGTATCTGATGCTGTATTCGATACCTAGTACACTTGGGTTCTGACTTCCTACACCAGGGGCTCTAATCATGCTTTTACTAAGTTTGCTGACCCCGTAGGAACTGCTCGAGAGCTAGCTCTCACCAAGTCTCTCCAATCTGATTAAAGTGCGCCCTCGTTTCTCCGACGTTCCTCAATCCCTTCCTTCACCTGGATCGTCACATCTGGCACTCTAGTGGATAAGGTAGTCTGTCAGACTCAGCTTCTTCTCACGCCTCTTGACCACGTCCTGATGCTTCGCCTTATGAAAAGTATCGCCGAAGGCCTGGCAACTGTTGATGATCGGATACCAGTCGCCCCTTTGATTAACGACGGTCTCGTCACTCCAGTTGCGAAGGATAATATCTTGGATCAGGTGTTGTAGCTGCCAAGAAGCCCTTGGAAATCGTTTACAGAAGAAGTATGTGTGCTGGAGTAACTGCGGCACCAGTAGCTGCGAGAGTGGTCGAGAGAAGGCTTCGAAGAGACGCTTCATGGCGTAGTTCTGGAAGTTCTTCGCGCGTAAGCTGGCGCCAAGTTCCCAGCATGCGAAAGCTGCCTTGATGGCCCAATCCATTAGGTCCCGGTCTTTGAGTTTGCCGTCTGGAAGGGTAATGGTTCGCAAGCTCGATACAGCAAAGTTTTGTACCAGAACTGCGGAGGTAGAGGTACGAAGTCAGTAAATGTCTCACATGCACTTCGTACAGTCAGAACTTACCTTGTTTCTCGCCGTACTCCCGAGTGTACAGCCACTCAACGAGCAGGTCGATTGCCTCGGAGCTATGTTCAGATCCGATGAAGTATTCACTGGCAAGCCCTTTGTTCCACTGGAGGTTTTCGCACTCGCTCTCCATCAACGTTTTGTGGATGGACCATGATGTGCCCTCGAATAAGAGCCCAAGTCTAATGACACCGATTTCTCCATCGCGCATACTGCAGCAGGTTAGCCATCGCTATGAGCTTGTCCATTTCTCGGGCGACAACTCACCTTCTTGCCAATCTCTCGCCGTGATCGCGATGCTCCAGCAACCCCGGAGCCTTGACGCCAGTCACCGTATCGTCTTGCAGGTGACGATCTTGCACGTGTCTAGGGTGCATGTATGGACGAGCCATGTCGATTTTGGATGGTTTGGAAGGTCTGGAAGGAAGCGAAAGCACAATGGAGTTGTTCTGCTGCTATATGGTTGCGCCAAGACAGAGGGTGAGTTGCAAGGTGAGAGGGCCGCTCGCTCACCTCCTCATTCACCGATGAAGTCTTCGATAACCAGTCATCGATACGACCGAGAGCTCACCTCTAAGGGCTCACCTCTAAGGGCTCCAGCTTCAGAAGCCGATAGGGAGAGGGTCAGTCCGGACTACGCATTCGTATGACAAAGGAAAGCGAATCTTGCGTACGATCCCGTCCGCCCGTTCAGGCGTCATGGCGAACTCAGGCAACATGAGCATGAAATTCGCACTGACTACAACGCTAGAAGCCCCAATAGAGACGACATTCACAGCGTTCGTAGGTCCAAATATGTACTGTTGAACAGAAAGGCGAAGAGCATCAGGAATGGTTGCCACGAGTTGCGACAAGCCGGACGTCTTCTGCAACAACCGAAAGCTGTAACATTATTCAACAGAGCTCTCTTAGGCTGAGAATGCAGTACGATCCGTTGTTGGCAGAAGTGTACGGCTGTAGCACGCCTTCCAGATGAACAATTGAATACCTACCCACATAGAAAGATGAAAGCAAACAACATCAGTCTATATTACGTTAGCAATTAAACGACTTCTGTTTCAACTTCAATGTAGACCATAGCGTGTTTTGGTTCTCCGCTGAATGTGGTTGTAGAAAAGCCTGAAGTCCGAGCGATTACCTTGATGGACTCAGGGCTACGCACAGTACATGTAGCTCTCGATCACATCACTTCACAAAGCTGCTCTTTGTGCGACATCCGCAGAGATTGCTATAAGACGACAGGTGTCGTAGCAACTTAACGGCTCGCTGAACTGTCACTAGATTATCCAAGACTTCGCCACCATCGGCGGTTCAGGTTCTCGACCCGCACTCGACACTTGACCATAATTTGCGCATACCATCCCCACAGGAAATTAAGTCATCTGGAAAGTACCGGCTTGTCACTCGCCACCTGGCGCTGGCTTTCTTGACACTACCTCCGAACCAAGCCCTCCATCAATACTTGGCCTGTAGCCACAACTTGCGCAAAAGAACGCTCTTGGATACTCTATCCACACTATTGTGGGGTGTGGGTAGGGTTGGACCGCTAAACCCCACCCTTTCCTAGCTGTGACCTGGTCTCAGCGGCCGAGGTGCACAAGGTGCTCAACGAAAAAGACCACCGGGCGCGACTTGCAGAGGTAGTTTATTGCGGTATCAATAGTAGGGCCGACAAGACCTTGACTCTGGTTGCCACCATGGCTGTCATGCGGAAATGCGGGCGCTTCATCCCACGGAATTACACACGTGGATCATGTATACGGAGGGTCTCCGATTGGTTGACTCTGCTGTACGCGGTTTCCCTGCAGCTGATGTACTGGCAGGTGCGCTTCACACATTTCCGCGGCAAGAGCGATGTACGTTCCCTAGCGAATTCCGATGAGCTGTTGGGACATGTAGCATGGAGTTCGGAAATTGAAGCAACTGCTCACGCTCTTCAGAGGAAGTTGCAGGAGAAAGAAGGATTCATTCGCAATGTCTCTATCATAGGGTATCTAATCGTCAAAGTTCACCGCAACCAGCTTGCCTACACTATCTACGCACAGCACCCAGTCGGCCCTGCCGCTTCGATAGAAGAGCGTCTCGTGTCCTTCTCATCGATCTGACCGTATGGTATTCTGACCACCATCCAGTCGCACAGGAACTTTCCCAACACAGCACCCAGTATGATGGAGATGAAGATATATCCGTTGAAGTGCATGACCAGCAACATGATGATGTAGGCAAGACCGAGAATCAAGCCGTGAATAGAAGCGCGAACAAGTTGTTGAAGTGCCGTGGCGCGGAAGGTAGCCTGTTGGAGACCGAGTGTCGAGGTGGGGCCGTCGCAGCAGTTGGTGGGTGTCGCAGCAGCGAGAGCCGCCCGTTGTGCGTTGAGTTGGCGCTGGAATTGGCGGAGGAGTAGAGCATCGTATTCATGGCTGACTCTTCGCAGGAATTCGAGGCAGACGACTAGGAGAGCGGCGCCGATGCAACTGGCGGCCATCATGCCGTTGTTGGTCACGTGCCATGATGAGGACAGGAAGCAGGCGTCTTCGACACGCCAATTCCACAGCATCTAAACACAGTGAGTCGTGATATCGAATTGACAAGATATGAATTGCACACCTCTGTGACGCAGGTGCTGTTGGGAGCCATTCCGGCCATTCCTGACATTCCGTGCATGATGGCGATGATGTTCTTGGGCTGCGAAGTTTGGATGGATAGATGTCAGAGGCTGAACCACGGAACAGGACTGTCAAAATGATATAGTAGACGTCGGACCAGACCCTGCGACTGCAGATGCGAAGCCATGATATGTAGGAACGAGATGCCGTCTCACGACAGTCTGGCCCGAGCAAGCAAGCCGGCAATCGCGCCGCGAATTATGGGGGAACTTGCTCAAACACACTCGCACTAGCCACTTTGATGGCCCCAAGAGAGCGGGAACCGCCCAAAGACCCGCCTAAGCGTCGCCGCCCACTTCTCGAAGCCTTGGCCCGCGTTTTTGCGAAACGTGCTCACCACGTTTCCGGTGTGCAATGCCCGGCCGGCGATAGGTCATATACATATGCGGCGCACTCCACCCCGAAACATGCAGCACGCATCGCATCTTCAATTCTTGCCTTGACCATGGCCGCTGACATGCTCGTCGCGCGTGCGCACATCCAGAACTACTCCGAGGCGAGCGCTGTCGAGCCGCATTGGGGCTACGCAGATCGCCTCGTCCCCTGCACCAGCGACCCTGGCTCCTGCTTGTACCTCGACGTTGTCTACCGCAGTCACGACAATGGCATGCTCTACATGGGCATCGTATGGGCAACCATCGGCGCCATTCTGCTGGTGTGGGGCGTTGGCCGACACTTTGCGCCCTCGCAGCCATCCGGCGTGCAATTACCAACAGAAGCAGGAGAAGGAGTACCGCAGAGACGCAGCGCATTCGAACGACTTCAACGGGCAATTCCATCATACGCACGGCAATACCTTCTCCCTGATGCGGCGCGACCAATCTTCGGACGCGTCACTCGCACCCAGGTCCTGACCCTCATCGTCTTGACGGCGTACCTGACCGTTTTCACCTTTATCGGCATCGTCTACCAGCAATGGATCACGCCCGTAAAGAAGTATCCCGGCGTCTACAATACCCGTACCAGTCTCGGACCATGGTCAGACCGCATTGGCGTCATCGCATATGCCCTTACCCCCCTCTCCGTTATGCTCTCGACGCGCGAGTCTATCTTGTCGCTCGTCACTGGCCTGCCATACCAGAGCTTCAACTTCCTCCACCGCTGGCTGGGATACGTCATCTTCATCCAGTCCACCCTCCACACCATCGGCTGGCTGATTATCGAGCTTAAGCTCTATCAACCCCAGCCACAAGTTATCAAGGAGTTGGTCTCCCAAGAGTACATCATCTGGGGAATAGTCGCAATGCTTCTCTTGCTCCTCATGGTTGTGCTCTCCACTCCCTGGGGCATCCGACTCACTGGCTACGAATTCTTCCGCAAGGCCCACTACGTCCTCGCCATGGTGTACATTGGAGCGTGCTGGGGACACTGGGAGCAACTGAAGGTCTTCCTCCTACCCGGACTCCTCGTCTGGTTCGTCGACCGCGCTATTCGGTTCGCCAGGTCAGCACTCCTTCACTACAACTTCCTGCCCTCCGGCCATATGGGTTTCCGCGCCGCTTCTGCAAACGTCGCGCTCTTCAAGGACGATGTCAATGGCGATGTCGTGCGTCTGGATTTTGACCATCCTCAAGATGCCTGGGCAGTCGGCCAGCACTTCTACCTCACATTCCCGGATAGCTCCATCTGGCAGTCCCACCCATTTACACCAATCAGCCGCCCGGTTTATGGTGCTGACTCCCAGCGCCACTCGTACATTTTCCGCGCAAGGGGCGGAGAGACGAAGAAGATTGCCGATCTGTCCATGAAGCGCATTGCGAACATGTCAAGCCACCAAGAATCGCACGAAAGCCTAATGGCTGATGCCCGCCTCTCTGTCGTCATGACCGGGCCCTATGGCGAGCGTACCATGCGTGGTCTTGCTGCCAACTCCAACATCCTCTGCATTGCTGGCGGTACCGGTATCGCTTACGTCCTCCCCGTACTTCTCGACCTCGCTTCCAGCCCACAGTCACCCGACCGCCACATGACGCTCATCTGGAGCATACGCCGAAGGAGCGACATCGACTGGGTCGGTCCAGAACTCGCGACCCTCAAGCGCAAGTGCCGAAACCTACGAACCGGTATTCACATCTACGTCACCCGCGCCGCCGAAGAAGCCAACCTCGATCTCACAGTCTCAGAAAAGGCCGCGCCCAACGAGTGCTCCAAGGAGATCAACTCCGCCTCCGACTCTTCATCTGCTGACGCATCTTCTGCGCTATCCGTTCATGGTGTCGCAAAGTCCGAGTTGGGTCTCAACCACATCCAAGCCAGGCCTGACCTAGATACCCTAGTGTCAGAGTTCGTTGCTGGTACTGTACGAGGAGGCACCGAGGTGTTCGCTTCGGGACCCGGTGGTATGATTAGCGATCTTAGGCGGATAGTTGCGAAGAACAACAAGGGTGGTGAGGTGTGGAAGGGAGACGACAGGTGGGATGTACGGTTGACGTGTGATGATCGATTAGAGTGGTAGTTTGCTTGACCTAGATACCCCAATTGCATTGCTTTCATGTTTAATATGTCTTCCTTTCGCGTGATGCTGACATATCCTCGAGATTAACTCAGCTTCTTGGTCTAGCGACGCGCATCCTTGAAAGAGCCACTATCTTAACGCTTTCCTGGTCCGATTTATTGCGCAACACGTCGACCTCGCGAACGAGCCGTTCTGAGTAGTTGTTTTCTGCAGTGGTAAGGCTCATACCTCTGTCCGGTCGATGGATCGTTCAGCAATTTTGGCTGCGCCCTGACAAATTGCACGATGTGTAATCTCACTAGAATGGTCGGCCAAAGCTGATGGATTTCGGCGTTCCGGCTGCCTGCTGACTAAAAGCTGCGCTAGCGCCCGTTGTGACGTTTGCAGGTGTCCAACCTGTCGCTCGAGACAGCGGCGTCCTCTTTCGTTACACAGACATTCTCATGTTACACAAGACTCTCAGCAAGCACCAAGTAGCGCGCAAACCTCAGAGAACGAGGGAGTATTAAAGTAGCGTCAGCCCGCTGCGAACTACACGGTGATAGGCCTTATCTCCGGACCCCACATCGTCACCACTTGGACCCTTGATTTGTCTCCGCTTTTCACCTTCGCTGCCAACTGCTTTGAGCAATCTTACTCTGCGAGAGCAATCATGATCGAGTTACTGGATCTGTGTTATGATGTACTGATCGGGATTCTGGAGGAGATTGAACCCCATGATCTCGCGGCATGTGCGCAAACGTCCAGAGGCTTCAACCAATTCATCAAGGAGAACAAGCGGCTTTACAAAACCCTGTACTTGAAGCACTTTGTATGCGATACTCTTTCCTTCCATCGCATTTCATGCAGCCTAATGATGTGGCAGGATGACCCTCGACGCCGAAGACCGGCCGATCCTGAGCCAGAATGGGCAGGAGCATTGCAGAAGGTGGTGAGATGTCAAAAGATCCTCGATTCTGCCAACAACGACCTCAAGGTATGTTTCCAGTTCCGGTCTATAGGCAACGTTGCTAAGCAGTAGCAGAGAGAAGAGTTCACATTTGTCGCAACGTGCGTCGACGAGCTTATCGCCACGATGTCACTTGATGATTATGGCGTGACTCACAACAAACGATTAGTGACCGACCAGTTCCAGCGTATCGCACAGAATCACGACGCATTCATGTGCCGGTCCTCTCTTTTCGATCGTGCCGGTACAGGAAAGCAGAAGCCAGCCGGAGATGAAGAAAGTCGACAACTCAGCGCAAAGTTGCACAGTCTGTTCGGCTTCCCACCATCTAACGCTGGGAGGAGAGATCTCTCGACAAACCCGTATGCCAGATCGCGTGTATACGACCTACGAAACTACACCGATAACAACAAGTGGGGTCCTTTCCGTGACGATGGCACCATGCGAGTGGATTGGGAGATGATTGAAAGCATCATGATTGTCATCGGCTATAACTCTTGCTACTGCACCCATACCGTATCGAATAAACTCCGGCCACCATGGTTCGCTCCACTTGATGGCGTGATCCCGGAAGACGCTCATCAGATGGGCGCCGCACGGAACTATACAGCGTTGGTACAGCAACCGGACATTTCCCTCAACATGAAGGATCCATACGGAGTGGAAGGTATCTGGTCACGTGTAAGCTTTTGTTCGCGCATGCACCCCAGCTCTCTCTAACGGCATCTAGATTGTATGTTTCCTCGATTATAACGACTTATACCATTACAACTTTAGCACCGAGGCGATGAAAGTTCCTTCCGACGAGCCGAGAGACGCGCTGAACACCGACGAAGCCATTAGACACATCATCATGGATTTGCGTATCACCGATGTCACAGCACCGCGGCCTTTCGACAACTCAAAGCTACCCATTGTGCATTTCAGAGGCAAGTCGAAGTCCGTAGATGCTCATTGGGATCCGAATGCCAACTCTGGTATTCGCGGTACCGTTAGCCTGACACCGGAAGGAGAGGTGCGCTGGCAGACTATCTCGGTATTCCAAGGGTAAGTACAGAGAGTTGTGGGCATACACCGGGCAGAGTATTACTGACTTTGCGACAGCGGTGAGGAGCGATGGCGCAGCGATGGCATTCAAGTTGGTGGGTTGCGCTGCCCACGTGGTGTTGTGGGAACGTGGTTTGACAAGGACTTTGATGCGTAAGTGGCATCAATGTATGAGTTGACGTGAGATGCATGCTAATGTCATATACCCAACTTTAGTCATGGCCCTGCCGGACCAACAGCATTCTGGAAAGTCAGCGAGAGGCCTGTAGATTCTGCAGATGAGGAGAGCGATTCCGAAGATGACTTTTGGGATATGTCGTGATGAACTACCTGAACTGAAGTACAAAGGACCAGATCATAGCTTTCACATCTCAATATATCTCCATTTCAGCATCGTCGCGGGCAGGCCTTCCACCCGCACCTCTTTCGTTTCACCGGGTACCAAATCGAACCCATTGTCGCTCAGATGGTGTTCTGTATCCTCCTCAAACACGAAGCCCTTGACTGGCTTCGCAGAAGAGACGAACACTGTCTTCTTGTCTTCCGAGTAGCGCACATGTACGCCTGGCTTGTCGAAAGTGAGATATTTGATGGGCTCTGGCCAGGACACATCGCTAGCTAGAAGCTGACCATCCTTGTGTAAAGACACGTGGATGACGAAAGGGTCGGCTCTTGATGTACGATAAGGTCCACCGGGCTCTTGTGGGTCTTCGACGTTGACAACATGGCCAGTAAGTATCTCGGTTGTTCCATTCGCCGCAATGCGTATCTTCTTGCGCTCTTCAGTGCTGATGTCCTTTCCTGTGCCGATTGAAATGTAACGTATCGCAACATCCACTTCGGCTTCCATCAACGTACTGTTAACGACCCAGAGGTCGTATTCGACATCCTGCCACAGCTTTTGCATGTCGATATGCCCAGTGTCTCGCTGCCACAATCGGTCGGCCGGCCGCATAGTCCAACTGTTATACTTGCGCTGTACACCAACGGTGATGGGCTGCATAGCGCGCTTGATAGCATAGTACGCTGGCTTTGGTACCTTGTAATAGTCCACCACAGCCCATGACATCGTCGGCCAACAGTCGTTCAGCTGCCACACCAATGCACCACCACACTTGCGATCGCCAGCCGATCCCCATTGGCGGCGCCACGACTTGTAAGCCCAAGACATCGCATCCGCTTGCATCACCTGGCTAAGATGTGTATAGCCTTTCAGTAAGTACTGCACCCGGAAGTTCTCAGACACGTAGCTGATGAGACGTCGTTCATGACCAATGGCTTTGTTGCGGAAGTCCATGGCCATCGAGCCAGGTTGGAGGTCATGCTGATCATTGATGCACATCTCGAGTGTGGAAACATGAGGATATGCTTCCATTCCAAACTCGGATACGAAGCGACCGCCCATATCTGGTAGTCGTTGGTATGGCTCCATGGTACCGTGCCACATGTTCCACTGGTGGACATCGCCAATTGTAGGATCCACTCCTAAGACCGTCGACTTGCCATCACCGAAGGGTGAGCTAGGGTGATATGGTGTGTTTGGGCATTCTTCTTCCACCACCTTTGGCAGGAGATGCTCGTAGATGTAGCGGGCTGGGAAGTCGGTCTTGAGCCAGGATTCTGGATCCTTGTCGTCAGGGTCGTACTGTAGTTTATATCGCTCGACGATCTGGTAGTCCTCGTTGTTCCCTGCCCACACCACTAGGCTGGGGTGGTTTCTCAGCCGTCTAGCATTCTGTCTTGCTTCGATGTCCATACTTTTCAAGTACTCGGGGTAGGTTGGGTAGTTGGCACATGCGAACATGAAGTCTTGCCATACTAACACGCCGAATTCATCGGCGGCATCGTATAGCGCGTCCACTTCGTAGATACCGCCTCCCCAAATCCTCAGCATGGTTTGATTGCCGTGGGCTGCGAGCTTCACCCACTCGCGATAGTCATTGGGTTTGAGCCGTGTAAGGAAGGAGTCAGCGGGTATCCAACACGAGCCTCCGCAAAAGATGTCGACATCGTTGATACGGAAGTAGAAAGAAGTGCCGTGTGAGTCTGGCTCTTTGATAAGCTCAGTGCGGCGAAAGCCAAACTGCTTCGATATGAGGTGAATTGGGTCCGGGACACCCTGCACAATGGCTTCTGCTCTAATGGTGTAAAGACTCTGTTGCCCATAGCCTCGTGGCCACCAGAGCTCGATGTTTTCCATGGTGATAGTAGTTTCCAGGGGACTCTTGCGGTTATTGATGGTGGTCCGCCTACCGTCAATGTCTTCTCCGTTCTTTGAGACCATGAATGATATACCCGTGGTCGTACCCTCCCATTCGACACTCATCTTCAATTTCGCGGACTTGAGGTCCTGCGACAATTCGTACTGCACATTCAGGGCTGATAGGCGGCATTCCCACGTCTCAATCGATACTGGCTTCCAAGGTCCACACGTCATGAGGATAGGGCCCCAGTCCCACCCCCAATGATACTGCGCTTTGCGCACCGGCCCTCGCGATATTTCCGTCTGGTGTACGATGAAGCGATGTTCTGGATGATGTTCCACCAACTCCAGGCCCTTCTTGCGCGCTGACTCAAAGACGATTTCGAGTACGTTGTCCTCAGCCTGAAGCTTGCCTGAAACGTCGATTTGATGCTCGATGAACATGTTGTCAGATTCCAGAATCATCTCGTCGTTCAGAAAAACGGAGGCAAAGGTGTCGAGACCTTCAAGTCGAAGGGTGGTGGCCGCGTTCGCCTTCCCATAATCGGAAGGCGCAGCAAAGGTCGTGCGATATGTCCATGTCTTATCGCCAACCCAGCGCACTGCTAGCTCGTTGAGATCCTGAAAAGGGTCTGGAATCTTGTCGTGTTTGAGTAAGTCGCGAAAGACTTCAGTTGGGGCATCGCAGGCTGGTAGATACTCGTTGGTAGAGGAGCGGCCGCCCTGCTTGAACGTCCAACCCGTCGTTAGCGGCGATGAGGAGTACGGAACAGGCGCCATCCTGTCTGTTAGTTGTAGACTAACAATGAGCTCGCCCGATGTGACAGCTAAATGATGGACGTTCGGTGGTTGTTCACCCGCGGGTAAACACATGCGGGGTACCTGCCCCTCAAGATGCTTGGGTGAAACGCTGATCAACGACTACGGAGCTTCCTTCGTTCAACACAAGCGTAGGCACGGCCACACTTACGGATGTACATCAGAGGCCGATTTATCCCGCCGCGACGATGCGCCTGCGTCACATCCTCTCGCATCCACCTCTTCCGCAGACTCGCAGCGTTAGGTGGAAAGTACAGAGTTGGGTAAAAAGTACGAAGTTAGGTATAAAGTACAGGGTTAGGTAAGAACGACAGAGATAGGTAAGAAGTATAGGGTTGGGTAAGAACAACAGACTTGGGTAAAAACTACAGAGTTGGGTTAAAAGTGTAGTTAATCCCTAGGTAAAAAGCACACTTTATACCTAGGAAGAAAGCATAGTATATACCTAAGTAGAAAGCACACCTTAATAGTTTATACCTAGGTAAAAAGCGCAGTTTATACCTAAGTTAAAAGTATAGTTTATACCTAAGCACACAGCATAGTTTATACCTAAGTACGAAGCAAAGTTTATACCTAAGTACAAAGCATAGTTTATACCTAAGTGGAAATCACAGTTTACGCCTAAGTAGAAAGCATGTAGATTATACCTAGGTAAAAATCACATGGATTCTGCCAAAACAAAAAGTAATTACCCAAGCGGAAACTCTAAGCGCTGTTCAGGATCTCAAAGCCTACAAGATCCGGCCCAAAACTGTCCCCGTACCCTCGGAACTCAATCGTGTTCTCTGTACCTTCTACAAAGCCGTCGAGCTCTATCTGCAGTCGTAGGCTCTCCTCCCAATCACCACCAGAGAGAGGGAAGGCCCATCGCTTCGCCTCAGCACCATTGACTGCGATGGTCATGTTACGTGTGTTGTCGCCCCATTCCCATGCAGTGGTAAATGCATAGTGGTAGTTGACAAAGTCGATGCCCATGAGGTTCTTGCCCGTGGATTGAGAGCTGACGTTGGCGAACATGACGCTGCTGGCGCGGCCGATGTACTCAATCTTCGAGCCAGTGGGAAGGCATGCGCCGGACGCGCAGGAGAAGTTGTGTGTTGGTCCGGAAAGCGAGGCATTAGCAGCGGAATGGTACGAGCCGGAGGTGAGAGGGGCAGCTGCGACGATGTTGGATAGAACCCATAGTCGCAGCTCATGTCCAGCCAAGTCAGCCGTCTGGGCACCAGACAAAGTACCAAGATCCTTCGCAGCCCAGACATCGCGCACATCGGCCGAAGCTATGCCCAGTGTTGCTAGATCGAAGTCCACAACTTGGGAGTCGTTCTTCCAGTTTGCGACACCCAGCACCAGCTTAGACCCCGAGAGCTTTCCCATCCATATATCCCACTCGTTTTCGGTATCGCGACGGACCAACATGGCTTGCTGGGCAAGTGGGTCTTGATTGATGGCAATGACTTCCTTGTTCGAGAGGATGTCTAGCGAGCTCTGACTAATGCGTTCGGGATCGAGGGCGGCGCCGATAATGAGAGGAGACTTGTTGATAGCCCACATGCCAAAGTGGAAGCGCTCTTCCTCTTCGGAAAGGGCATTGAGGCCCACGCTAGACTTGTCAGTTGGCGACTCCAGATACAGATCACTCTACTTACGTCAGCATATCCATGTCTGCAAAGGCGCCAGCAGTGGTGTGCCTGAAGTATGGCACGACCTGATTGGTGATGCGCCAGATGCTGCGCCAGCCATTGTAGATGTCGTTGCTGATCCGCCAGGTGTTGCCAACCTCAGCAGCCCAGTCGCCGACATCTGTGCCAATTCCCCACTGGCAGACGTAGTAGTGTATGTCGCGGTCTACCGCATCTAATTCGGCCGCCATGTGTTGGAAACGTGCTGGTGATTGAGCTTCTGCGGAGCTAGAGTCGACCATCGTGGTGTTGGAAGTAGAGTAGCAGTTGTCGTACCTGCATAACGTTAGCAAGGGCGAAAGCGTATTGAGGAGGCTTGTGATCATACTTAAGGCTATCTCCGCCCCACTCAGCGAAACTCTCCGCATCTAGTTGTTCGTACCCCAGACTCGCAGGTAACGATTCTGACCCGCACTGTAGATACCCAGCGCCAGAGTAAAGACCAAAGTCCAGTCCTAGATCATGGAGATAATCTCCAAGTGCCTTGCCACCAGATGGAAAGAGGGTCTCGTTCCATTGAAGTCTCCCCTCTTCATCTCGATCATGGGCGTTCCAGCCGCAGTCGACTGTCACGAAGTTGTAGCCAGCGTTGCTAAGACCAAGGTCGATGAGGCCATGGGCGCTCTCGTGAATCTTCTCCTCAGAGGGCAAGCAGTTCCAGGTGTTGTACGAATTCCATCCCATAGGAGGTGTGGGAGATCTGACGGTTTTGGCTACTGCCTGTAGGGCAAGGCATGCCGAGAGCAAGATTGTGGTAGCCATTGCGATGCGAGCTTGATGCTGAGAACTGCCCATCCGCGGACTCGTTTTCAATCGCCCATCACGGACTCATAATATCCGGTGGTCGCTATGCTGCATACTGGATGACCTCACGGCAGGCAGCGTTTCCTGGCTACGGGCGCGGGCGACGGAGGAATTGGTCGCGATGCATCATGTTGCACGTCTTGGCCTGCACCGTTTGACATAGCGCACCAGCTCAAGGGAGTGATCGACAGCTGTACGAGATGCGCGTACAGGGATGGGGGGTTTGGTTTTCTGGGGTTGGGTGAGGAGAAGGTGGAGGTTTGCCGGCGGACGCGTGACGAGCGATGGCCGCGAGCCGGAAGGCGCCAGTCGGAAGCCTTACCCCGCCAGACTTCGCGCGACCAGCCTCGCCCAAGCACCAGCTCGGCGTCATGGCCGGAGAGATTACTGCCTCACCCCCAACGCGACTCGGCGATGCGGAACTGGGTAAAGATGCTGAAGAATCCAGGTGCGACGACGCGCCTGCACCAAGCCCGCTCGAATACACATCCTTCACGCAGTCGCAGCGGCGGCGACTACGGCCGCTTCTTGGGTTGGCAGCTATCACGTCACCCTTGACCGCGACCATCTACTTCCCCCTTCTTCCCCTGCTGCGCACACAGTTCAGTACTACAGCGCAGGCTATCAATCTTACAATAACCCTCTACATCATCTTCCAAGCCATTTCACCCGTCATATTCGGACCACTGTCTGATGTTCATGGCCGGCGACCCTACTTCCTGGCCACTCTGGGCCTGTACGTCATCGGTAACTTGGGACTAGCTCTTAACAAGCGCAACTATGCTATTCTCTTAGTCCTGCGCGCGATACAGAGTCTCGGGGCCAGTGCAGCGTATGCCATCAGCTTTGGTGTCGTTGCAGACGTCTGCGTGGCTAGCGAACGAGGACAGATGCTAGGCCCAATCAGCATGGCCATGAATCTGGGCACTTGTGTAGGTCCAGTCGTTGGAGGTTTAGTGGCGCACACAAGCGGAAATATCAATTGGGTATTCTGGGCCTTATTCATTGTCGGCGGAGTCTTGCTCGTTGGCGTGGGCGCGCTCCTCCCCGAGACGGCTCGCAACATGGTTGGCAATGGCAGTGACAAGTTTGGATACAAGTGGTGGCAGTACAGCTGGGTAGGCCTTTTACGAGAACGAATAAAGGTAAAAGCAGCAAAGAGACTGAATGAAAGAGGGCCGACTCCAGCCCCATCAGTGGCAGCTCCATGCCAGGCGACTAAGCGGAAGTACGGACTGTCTAACTTGCTCGCCTGCTTTCGCATCATCTTCTATAGGGACACCTTCCTCATTTTATGGGTTCACGGATCGTTCTACACAGTGGACTACTCCTTCGTTGCAGCGGGCCCAGACATCTACAAAGATACATACCATTGGAATGAGCTTTACATTGGCTTATCATATCTGCCGCGTGGCATTGGCACCATCGCCGGAGCCTACTTCACCGGAAAGATGATGGATTACAATTACTGTGCCATTGCTCGCAGCATCGACTGGACCATTGATAAGGTATCTGGTGATGACCTTCTGAAGTTTCCAATCGAGCGTGCGAGGACAAGATACAGCTACGCCATGCTAATAATATCGACAGCGACCATGATCGGCTATGGATGGAGTGTTCAACATCGCGCCCACCCGGCTATACCATTGATCTTACAATTCTTGCAAGGTTTCTGGGGTTGCTACGGCTACACGACATTCAGCACCTTGCTAGTGGATTCTTTCCCTCAAAGTCCAAGCACCGCCGCAGCTGCTACAAGCATTACACGCTGCGCCATGGCCGCGACAGGAGTTGCGATCTTAGAACCATTGCTGAACGCAGCTGGTAGAGGATGGTACTTTACGGCTCTAGGCCTGTGGAGTGGCATACTGTCGGCCTTGTGCGTCGCCCTGCTACAATGGAAGGGCATGTATTGGAGACAAATACGGAACAGTCGCGTAAATCAGAAGTGATCACTAGTCTCTGGACCGATTGCAACCATGGAGACCAAGGCTGGAAACTGAAGCATCACTGATAAGCTTCCCAATGATTTTGTATGAGAGCAGATCATAGTACAATGTCTATATGCTAGCATCCAAAGCACTTACCCTAAGCGGTTCGCCCTACACAGTATGATCCCGCTCAGATGACAGAGAGGCCATCTCAGCCTCTTGTAGTGTCGGAGGTCTCTCGCCTTCTGGAAAAGGCGCGTATCTGTCGATGAGAAAGAGCATATCGTTGTAGGCGCTTTTCGTGTGTTAGCTATGCCTTATTACTTCCCACTCGACTTACACTTGGCGAATTGCTTTACCCTGGGCAACGTGGTTGACCGAGTAGATGACATTCCAGTAGATACTGTAGAGTCGATTCCGATCGTCCCACTCCTCCTTCGGTTCGCTAGGCTCTTGGTACTTCAGATAGGTTTCCATGTACACCTTGTTGCTGATTTTGTTGTAGTAAGGTCTCCAATCCGCCACTTCTAGCTCATGATGGGCGTAGAACGCAGCAGAGTCGAACAAATACACGTTATTACCGTCAATGGCTGCACCGATGTTGCCTTCCCAGAGATCACCGTGGATCAGGCTTGGCTTGATCTTACGACCTTCCGCTGTTAGGGCTCCAAGCAGTCTCGGAATCACAAACTGAATGAGCCGCTTCTCGGCCTTGTCGAGCCCATTCCAAGCTCCGTTCAACTCGATGTCGACATCGATGACGTGCTGCAGAAGTTTGGTGAAGAACACCGTCCAGTCGCTCTCCCATGCTACAGACTGAGTCGCACGACCCTGGCAGGTCGTAACATGGAATCCGTATTGACTAGTAGGTGAGGTGCTTTCGCGATGGAGACGGGCCAACTTCTCACACAGCTGATGAGGATCAGGCATTTGGTCGCTCATGTCAATGTATTGTGAAAGGAAGAAGTACGCCTCCGGTTCGTCACCTCGGTATCGTCCCCACGAGTGCGGCTTAGGCACGAGATAAGGCGCCCACTTGTACAGCTCAGACATCGCGTTAAATTCGCCTTTTATCAAGGTACGACCATGAGCCTCTGCGGCCGACTTGAGAAAGTAGCGTTCATCGGTACCGTCGGGCAATAGGAGATGTAGCCGCGCGGTGACAGTCCAGGATGATACTCCGAAGCGCTGCGCAGAAATGACCTTTGTACCATTTGGGAACTTGAGGAGAACGTTCTCGTCGACTTGGAAGTCCCCGTTGTAGACTCGGCTGTCCACGCGAGACTTGTCCATGGGCTCTTGGAGTGGAGTAGTTGTCTGCATCATGATCTGATATTGCGAATGCCCTGAGACGTCGATTTTCGATCGCGATATAAGATAGTCGCTCAAGAGAATGGTGTTGCAACGTCAACGAGATCTTGCAGGGTTCTGCGTCAAGAAAGCTACGCCACCAAATCATGTGACTGTATGCACTCAAGAGGCACGTACCGCACGCGCTGTTTGTCAAACATAAGCGGCGCAGTAGACGATCAGTGCTTAGCCGCGGTTTCTGCTCAGGTACAAACGTTTTGACCTAAGTAAAAGATACCTTTTACCTAGGTATAAACATCTCTACTTAGGTATAAACTCTTTTCTTTAGGTATAAACTGTTTTTCTTAGGTATAAACCTTTCTTCTTAGGTATTAACATGTTTACCTAAGAGAATACTGCTATATTAGTGTATATATATACTACTTAGGTAAAAACCTTTGTACCTAGGTATAAACTCTAAGACTTTTTACCTAGGTAAGAAGTACATTGTGCTTAGGTAAAAAGTACTTTGTGCCTAGTAATTAACTCTATACTTTTTACCTACGGAATAACTCAAGACTAAGGCGACGTCTTCTCCGGCTACGCATTTACTGCAGGAACGCAATTAGTGACAGATCTCGGGCATAAGATCTTCGATCGCTATTGATTGGAATCAGAAACATGACACACAGAACAAAGCGGCACTACGCATGGTTGCAAAGTTGTTTGATATTCATCCAACGCAATAGCGATATCAAGCTCATCATCTACGAAGATGCTGACGGCTGAGGCCACTTGTCCAGCACGGTCTCTTCACCCGTGATCGTGAGCTTCAGCTCAGCCTGCGTAGGTTCGTCAAGAAGCAGTGTGTACTCTCCCGGATACACGACCGTGTTGCCCATTTGGTCGACCCGCGCCAGCGTTCCAAGCGTGAGAGAAAGCGATGCCATCTTCGTCTGACCACCAACAATGTCCCTCAATCGCGCGTATGAGACTAGTGTCTTGAGAGGGTAGGGCTTTGGTCCAGCCTCACCCTTGATGAAAGCCAGAGCGACGAAATCGGAAGTCGTGTTACCCTTATTAGTCACACCAATCTCCAGTGGCGCAACGTCGCACAGATCAGGATACATATGCGAACAATCGCTCATGATATCCTGGATGTTGTAGGTGAGTCCTTCGCTGCTGCTGAAGTTCGCATCAAAGGTAGTGTAATGCAAGCCAAAGCCGAAGGGCTGCACGGACTGGTTGTACCAGCGATAGGTGCGTCCTGGACTAATGGCACCGGGGCGTAAGTTCATGTTTAGCATCGAGAGATTGGTGTAGCTTGCGGGGTATTGCGTGATTGGCAGACGACCTGCGACGGCATGCGCGCCAGTGATGACATCCATGACGGCCAATCCACCATCTTGACCGGGCCAGTTAGCCCAGATGACGGAGTTGACGCCTTCCATCGACAGTAGGGGAGAGTTGTCAACCATGTCGCCCAATACAACAACCACAAGCGGCTTTCCAAGCTGAGCAAGCTTGGTGATGAGTTCGACTTGTGCGCTAGGCCAGCTGATGTCGGTACGATCGAAGCCTTCTGCCGCTGCTGAAGTGTCCAGGCCACCAAAGTAGATGATGTAGTCAGACCCTTCGGCCGCAATGAGCGCGTTCGTTGTCCAATTATCGCGAGCACTAGAGTTCTGCAAAACAGGGCCAGTGGCAATAGACATGTTCAATCCGAGCTGTTCACCGGCCCACACGGGAGTACGCAGGTAGGGAGCAGGGCCGCTGTAGATACCGGACAACTTCGACGAGTCATTGGCCCAGAAACCGATCATGGCGACATTAGACCCATTGGAGAGAGCAAGAGAGAGCGTGTGGTCATTCTTTAGCATAACGAGACCTTCTGATGCGACTTGGAGAGAAAGTTGCTGTGCCTCCGGTGTGTTTACATCATCGATTCCTAGGTCTGCGTATATAGCTCCAGCACCGTCAAAGTAGCCAGCACGAACGAGACCCTCGTACTGCCGCGTGAGCGCCCTGTCAATAACGGTGACGTTCAAGAGTCCTTGACTCCAAGCTCCAGGGATATCGGAAGATCCTTCGTACTCGCAGCTGTTGTCCATGCCGGCGATGAAGGCGACTGCTGTACCTTCGGCGAGCGTATCTGTGTAGTTGTGGTTCTCGGAAATGTCAGCGACAGCCTCACAATCACTGGTGATGTAGTTGTTGCTTTCTGTCCAGTTCCAGTGGTCGCGCAAGATGGTCTGCAGAACGTACGTATCGGCGCATGTAGGGACGCCGTTGACAGCGTTGTACGAGCACATGAACGAGCCGACTTTGGAGTCTCGCGCGCATTGCTGGAAAGGCGGCATGTAGTACTCGGCCAGATCCTGCAAAGTGATCTTGGCGTCAAAGTTGTGGCGATCGACGCCGCCCCAAGCCTCCATGTCGTAGCCAACGTAGTGCTTGCATGTCGCGATGATCTTCCTCTGAGCTTGATCGCCCTCTAGTCCAGCGAGCAGACTGTTTGTGTAGCCCTTGATGCGCAAAATGTCTTCGCCTGGCGTCTCCGAGCCTCGACCCCAGCGAGGATCACGGAACGGGTTGATGTCTGGAGTCCAGTAGTCGACTGGGGCCACACCTCCATTGCCGAATGCACGGGCCTCATTTCCAATGATGTTAGCGATCTTGAAGATGAGGTCGTCATCGAATGCAGCTGACATGAGCAATGGCATGGGGAAAGAGGTGGCGTTCGTGAATGGTTCGGTGAAGTTGATTCCCGGGGCTCCTGCTACACCGTGCAATGCCTCACCCCACCAGTTGTAGGCAGGGAGGCCCAGTCGTGCTACACCCCTCGATTTACTGCAAGAATCAGTTGGGTGGAATGAGGAAATCGCGATGGAGGCCTACCTCATCAAGTTGTCGAGCTTCTCTTCGCTTTCCATAGCCGCAACCAGGGCCATTGCCCGTTCGGTGGGCGCGGCATTGACATCGCAAATCTTGTTGTCTTTCAACGGACCATTGGCACAATCGGGACCGATCGCATAGGTGGTCGACACCAAGGTGACGCCAAGAAGAATAAGAGATGAGGCGGAATGCATCTTGGCTGCGATGAGTACACTATCGTTGCTAGACTGCCAACAGCTGTCACGTTGAGGCAGCCGACTCTTTATTACTTTCACGACTTGAGATGCCCAAGACCACCATGCAGCCAAGGATGCGAATTGATCCGGACAGGAACCCAAAGACGCGCTATTTTACTCTCCCGTAAAGCCATAGTGAGGGTTGACCGTGCTACCCCGCGTCCGCGTATACGAGCCCCGGATCTGCATGATGCTGTCTCTCGATCGACCCGCGATAATAAACGACATTCAGCCACCGGGCTCAACGGAACATAAGGCGCATGTCACATCACATCACTTCGCATGGATTTGCAGCAGCGGTAGTGCCTCGGTAAACTTTAAGCGACTGGTTATTGTGCGGTACGCGAAGAACACGAGGACGCGTAGCTAGCTAGCAGAGTTGCTCCTGCCCGCGTCCCACACCGAACGGCTGTAAGTCATTTAGCCATTGCTTTAACTAGCTTGGCTGTTCTTGGACTTGTCCGGGAAAACCTTGGTGCTCAAATCGAAGACGGGCAGCGGGCAAGGGATTCCCACGGCTTCGCAAGCGGTAAGAATGGCGAGGTACCAGCCAGAGATCAAGCCCAAAAACCCGAATCCTCCTGCGCATCGCAACAACGTGTTGATATGTTCAAGATCGGCTTCAGTCGTGGCGGAAGCGATGGAGAAGTCCGCGGCAGCGATGAAGCCGAATAGCATGACGAGCCCGAAGAATGTGAACGTGAAGAAGAGGTTGACGCGAAGGGTACCGATCAAGAAGACGAAGCTGGCGAGCACCCTGATCACTCATTAGAGACCGCACTCCACCATACAAGAGCCGGGATTACTCACATAGAAACGTTATGGAAGCCTTGAGACGCATTGTAGGCTGCGCCTTCCGCGCCTCCGAGCTCGCCAAAGGCGGAGGTCGTCTGGTGTATGGGGTCTTGCTGGTACGCCAAACTGCCCCAATGGCTACCGTAGATGATGAATACCGCGAAGGGAAACGCTGCAAGAGGTCAGTACCAACAGAAGGGCGCCTATAGATACAGGTAAACCGTACTGTTACCCAGAATGAACTCGGCGATGCCAGCAAGATTCATGGCTAACGCCCCAAAAAAGTAGTAGTCGGCGCTGATGCCGACCAAGCTCTGCGGAGCGACGGCTCCTTGGAACCCGCACAAAATGAGGATAGTTGAAGTGTATGGGACCAAGAATCCAATCAGCCCAAGCAGTGTTGGATTGGCGAACCGCTTTGCGAGATCTCCACGACGCGGTGCAGATGGCTGGAAGAAGAGACGCTCATATTGCTCGGGCGAGAGAGCGACTGTAACCTGGCGACTCAACGGCGCACCATTGCTTGCAATGTTCACGCCGTTATGCTCAGTCATCTCGTGATCTATCTTTGCCGTCTCTGACATGATGGAAGGTGGCTCTCTGTGTAGATGTCGTTAAGTTGCGGACGCAGGACGAGATCGCAGCTGGCTGTGAGAGCAGATTGGAGATGATGTCTTCCTGGGCCGCGGCATGATAGGTATATCGCAACACAGAGATGGCTCTGATTGACAGGAGACGGCACACGGCTCAGATCTCACACCCTGTCGTCGTCATGTCTCGAACAAACCGAGGCATGTCGCCCGTCTCAGGCAGCGTATCCCCAGATTTCTCCGCATATGTCTCCACATTTGCTGCAACGGCTGAGCAGAAGACGGGTCGTTGTACGATGGGCGCTGCTATCCGAAAGCCTGGGTTGCGCTGGTTGGTGGACGGTAGGCAAAGCGGCAGACCAAGCCTTGTCAAGTGGTGCGAAGCATTACGTTCCGCGGACTCGGCAACGGGGCGCTAGGCAGAGAAGAGGTAACAGACCGCCCATGACATCACGCTTATCGTCGTGTCACCGAGGTAGTTAAAAGCCGCGTTGTAGCATGCAGCTTGCACCTTTTCTAGGTAGACTATAATATTTGTACTTACATCTATGTCTCTAAAATTAAACTATCTAAAGAAGAAGTAGTTTATTAGTAAATTATTAATTTTATAGTCTATAAGCTAGTTCTATAAAAGTAAGGTCTATTACTAGTACTAAAAAAATATAAAATCTAAAGTAATTCTAGATAGAATTAGCTACTCTACTTTCTAGCTACGCTAGAGAGTAGTATCTTAAATTTAAGGTATAAGGCTTACGTAAGCCTTAAAGCCTATACTAGCTTCTTATTATAGTACTTATACTTACTTATATAGATAATTATATTATATCTTATACTATATATAATTATTTTACTTCTATCTAAAGTCTTTTTACTTCTATCTAGACTATTAATATATTATACTTTATACTACGTATACACGTAATTATCTAAAGTTTTAATATTTTCTACTAAGTATAGTATAGTAAGCTAATACGCTAAAACACTAATACGCTATACTTATAGTAAATATATTTTATAGCTAATTAGATAATTACTTCTAGTCTACTAATTAATAGGTTTACTTCTATCTTATATTATTTAATCTAAATAGCTATATAAGTAAAGTAATAACTAAAGATTTTACTTACTTCTAAAAGTATAGTGTTAAGTAAGCTAAGACTTAAAGTTTTAGTTCTACTATTCTTAAAGTAGTTAAAGCTTCTAAATTAAAACTAGCTATAAAGCTATTTTAATACTAAAGTACTTTATAAAAAAGTTTTAACACTAATTTTTAAAAGAATTATAATATAATTATATATACTTATTAGTTTATAACTAATATAGTTATATATTTTAAAGGTTTATAGTTAGAATATATATACTAAAATCTTTTTTAGTAAAAGTACACTTTTTTTATCTTATAGATAAGTTTTAGTAATCTAATAATATATAAAAATAGCTTAAATATAATACTAAATACTATACTATTAAAACTAATTATAAGTCTTTTAGATAATTATAAGAATAAAACTAATCTCTTACTAGTTATATTACTTTACTACTTTACTAATACTTAACTAAATTATTTTATTATTATTAAATAACTTTTTCTTAAATTATATTACTTTTATAAAGTTACTATAAGCTACTTTAAATCTAGTAGAAAAGAGACTATTAAAAAAGCTATTTTTAAAGCTATTTTAGTAGCTATTAAGTAAAATACTATTTATATAATAAAAGATATAATTAAGACTTTCTACTCTAGATATATATATTTTAGTACTATTAATACTATTAATACTTTTATTAACTTTAAAATATATCTAGCTAATATAAAGCTTTTTTTTTCTTTATTTTCTTATACTTATTTTTAAAATACTTACTAGAAAGATATATAAAGTATTTTAAAAAGACTATTTTACTACTATAGACTAAGAAATAAATTACTTAATTAGTAAGCTAAATAAAAAAAAGTTATTAATTACTATTACTATTTATATTTATAATTTTATATATATAGTAAAACTTAGAATAAAGCTTTTACTATCTCTATATATAGAGTAAGCTAGATACTAGTAGTATAAAGCTATTACTAAAACTTTAAGTATAAGTAATAAGAAATAAAATACTAGAGATAAAGTGTTTATAGCTTATTTTCTTTTACTTAGTACTATTACTTAGATAAATACTATAGTTACGTATTATAGTTACTTTAAATAAAATTTATAAAATAAAGTTAAGATTATAGTTAATAAAGAATAAATATAGTAAGTTTTATTAGTAGTATTTCTATTACTATATATTATATTATTACTAGATATTTCTAGTTATTCTTAGTTATAATATAGACTAAGAAGTTATATTAATAAGTATAAGATTAGTTTATACTATAAACTAGTAATATCTTTATTACTAATATAGTAGAGAGATTAGAAGTATCTCTATTAGAATAGATACTTAATATAGTTAATTATATTATATATATCTATATAGTTATTATTATTATCTAAACACTATTTAGACCTAGCTTTTTCTAGTACACTAACTCTTAAGCCTAATAGCTATTTAGTCTATTATTATATTACTAGTTTTACTACTATATCTCTTCTATACTATTAAAAAAAGCTTTCTTTTCTTCTTAAGTATAAAAGAGAGAATAGCTCTTAGATATTCTTTTCTACCTATTATATTACTAGATTCTATTTACTTAATCTAAATATACTATACGCTAAACTTCTATCTAGAAATCTAAATATAAAAGCTCTTTAAGCTATTTCTATTCTAGTATATTTTTCTTTAGTACTCTTCTTATTTTAATTTAATTTCTTCTACTAGCTTACAGCCTTTTTCTCTATTTCTCTAGTATATTCTAAACTTTATCTTAATTACTTTTAATATTAGTAGCTAATAATCTTTTAGGCTTAAATCTATATCTTTCTTAGATTTAACCTTTACTTTTCTATAGCGCCTATCTATTTAGCTCTTAATCTTCTATAATATTAGCTTTTTTTCTAATAGATATTCTACTATCTCTATTAAATTACTAGTATATTTATAGAAATATTCTAGAAGGTTTATATATACTACACTACTATTAGAATCTATATACTAGTTACTCTACTTTTTTATCTAAGAGCTCTTTAGCGCTTAGTAACTAAACTATTAAAATAATAATATTATAACTTTTCTTCTTATATATAGTAATTACTACTTTTAACTCTACTTTTACGTGTATAGCTTTCTACTATTCTCTTTCTATTTTTTTTTCTTTTTCTACTCTACTTTACCTTAACTTTTTTTCTTTACTATAGCTTTACTTAAGCGCTCTAAAAGTAAGTTAGCTACTATAGATACTATACTAGTTACTATATCTATCTTCTATACTTAGAAGCTTACTACTAAGCTAGCTATTATATCTAAGGCTAATAATAGCTCTACTACCTCTACTACTATATCTACTCTTAAGTCTACTATAGCTAAGTAAGCTACTACTATTACTATATATACGCTTACGCTTTCTAAGCTAACTTCTACTAATAAGATAACTATTAAGTCTAAAGCTTTAGATAATTCTACTACTATTACTAATTAGCTTATAACTAAGAGTACTAGTAATAATACTATACTATTATTCTAATCTTTATATATACCTAAATAGCTATTAGCTAAATCTACTCTACTTACTTTATCTAAGACTATACTTTTAATTAAGTCTAAAACTAGTACTAGTATTAGCTAAACTAATACTATTATAACTAATATATCTAATACTACTCTACTACTCTTCTCTATTTATAATATTAACTCTACTAGCTATTCTTAGTCTAAGTTAGCTCTTAAGTTTCTAATAAAAGTCTTTTAGTATAAGATAGACTTTACGCGTAGAGAGGTAGGCTAGTTAGAAGATAGCTTATATTTAGAGTTAAGAATAGTAGACGTAGAATCTAAGAGAGAAAGAGTCTAGCTAGATCTATATAGAAAGAGAGAGAGAAAGCTAGTAAAAGCTAGTACTAGATAGTACTAGCTTATAGTAGTAAATATCTCTTTTAAAGAGTCTAGTAGCTTTAGTAGAGTCTAGTAGCTTTAGTAGAGTTTAGTAGCTTTAGTAAAGTCTAGTAGCTTTAGAGATAGAGATATTTAAAGTTAAAGTAAGAAGATAGCTCTAAGTAAATTTATAAAGTTTATAAAGGCTATATTCTTATATATACCTCTCTCTTTAAAAAGGCTATAGCTAGTTCTCTAGCTAGATCTACTAATAGTAAAAGAAAAAAAAAGAAAAAATAAAGAAAAAAGTTAAAATTTTAACTATATTAAAAATTCTTAGATATAGCTTATAGTTTGTATAAGCGTATATATATCTATATAGTTTCTTATATAAAAAAGCGCACCTCTAAGATATTTTCTACTACTCTAACTCTAGAACGTAAAATTTAAGCTAAATAACGTTTTTATACTCTATAAGAGATAGCGTCTTAATTAAGACTATATTCTAGAAGACTTAAGATAGTAGATAGAAATACTAAGTAATTAATAGTTAACTATAGCACTATTTAATAATTAGGTATAGTATATATTAATAGTATAGAGTTTAGATAGTAGGCGTAAAAGTAGCCTCTACCTTTTACGTATATAAGCCTCTTTAGAGGCTTTTACACTAAAATCTTATTACTACTAGTATAATTAGGCTTCTAATTACTAATATCTTTAGATAGAGAGGTTTAGTCTAGAGATATATTAAGGCTAGAAGGTTTAGACTTATTAGAGAACTTCTAGTAGAAAAGTTTAGTATTATAGTAACTAAGATAGTTACTAGCTACGTGCTAGAAGGCTTTAGAGAAATTAGTCTACTTAATAAAGTAAGCCTACTCTTCTTAGACTTTATTTACTTCTAGTAGAGCTACGTTCTTAAATAAATTTATAAGCTACTCTTTATAATACTTACTAGTACTATCTACTACTTCTACGCTAACTAGTTAAGTATAAGCTTAATTAGAAAGAGCCTTAGTAGCTAATAGATATAGTAGTTAGAGGTAAAAAACTAGAAATATACTATTTTAAAGTATTTTATTAGAAAGCTTTAATTTATACATACGTTCTTTATAGATAACATAGGTAACTACGTAGAAGCTAGCCTATTAATATATAAGTTTCTTAGAACGCTACTTAGTTTACTAGTTAGTTATACTTATATAGACTTTATTACTAATAGAGTATAGTAGAACTATATAGTAAGTAGAATTAGCTTAAGCACTTTATTCTTACTATAACTATAGAAGTTATTTCTTTAAATAGGCTACTAAGTTACTATAGTAGTTTATTATTTTCTTAGTTTATAATTATTAGTTCTAGATAGGTAGAGAAAGATTAGCTTTAATATCTTTAACTAGGTAGACGCTACTATAGAGATAGTAGCCTAAGTCTATAAAAAATAAAGTTATACTAATACTTAAATTAACTATATTATTTACCTAGAACTTAGTAATATAAAGCTAGGTAGCCTAGTTATCTTATATATAGTTAATATATTACTATAGGTAGGTCTTAAGAGACTAATTAGCGCGCTTAGTTTACTTATCTATTTTAGAGTAGTAAGTAGTAGATAGAATATATTTAATTCTTAACCTCTAGTAGATATACTTCTAAAATAAGGCTATAAAGTTAGTACTATAATTAGATATAATAGTAAGAGATAGCTTATAATTTTTAAATATATCTATAAAGTAGCGTAAGGCCTTATAAGTAGTTTATCTATAAGTAGAGTAGAAGAGCTTTTATTTAGTTAAGTAATTAATAATAACTAAAATATTTTAATACTCTCTACTATTAAGGCAAGATAGAGGTAGGTTTTAAATAAAATTAATAGTTAGGTCTAACTATTAGGTATAGAGAATAGAAAGTAGCTATAAGTAGCTATACTTTCTATTCTATAGGCTCTTTATGCGTTTATAAGTAGCATAAGCATTATAATACTACGTAATAGACTAGCTTATTTTAGGCTAGTAGTAGTAATTATATATTAGATAAAGCGTAGACTAGAGACTTTTATAACTAGTAATTTTATAATTATAGTATAAGTTAAAAATCTACCTCTAAAGTCTAGCGTCTCTAGAGATATAAAGCCTAGTTTAATTAATAAAAATTTAATAGCTGCGTCTAGTACTAATAGAAGTAAGATTAGCTACACTAAAATAGTAGCTATTTTTATAGAACTATTTAGAAAGTTTAGTATTATAACTATTAATAGTAGTAAAAGCTTACTAGGCTATAGAGTTATCTTTATAGATAGCATCTAAAAAGTCTTTAGTAGAGTAGAGGTTATCTTTATAAGTAAGAAGATTAGAATTATAGACGCCTTTAGGTAGTAGAGTATCTAAGTTATTAAAAATAGTATTCTTATTAGTAAAAACTATGCAAAGAATATGCTACTATTCTAGATTTAGAAAGAAATTAGATTATATAGTAGAAGCTAGCGTATAAAGAGTAGTAGTAATTACTAGCTATATACCTAGTAAAAGTGTCTTTAGCTCTAGAATAATTAAGATAATAGTATAATGTAGATCTTTAGAGTCTAAGAGAATATCTTAGAGTTAGTAACTAAGTGTATTAGCTTTAACATTTTTAATACTAGATACGTAGGTTATCTTAAAGTTAAACTAGAATAAAAATAAAGACTAGTAGGCCTAATATTAAGTAAGCGTCTTAGTAGTTATAAATGTTTCTAGGTTTTTATAGTTAGTTACTACTATAATAGAGTAGCTAGAATCTATAAGTTTAGGCTTCTATTTCTTAAATCTCTAGATAATTTCTATAAGCTTAAGATTATAGATATTATAGTTATATTCTATAGATAAGTGTTTCTTAGAGAAAAAAGTAATAAGTTATAGAATACTCTAACTATTAAGTTGCTTTATAACTCTACTAGTAGCCTATATAGATATATTAGTAGTAATATAGATAGGCTTAGAGAGGTTAAAATATTAAAGCACTAAACTTTTATAGAAGGTAGCTTTTAGTGCGTTAAAAGCTTTCTAACACTTAGAAGTCTATACTAGTAGGTTATAAATAGTACGTGCTTTACTACTAGAATTCTTAACGTTTAGTATAACTTTAGCTTTAATTAACTTAGTAAGTAGAAGAGTAATAGAGAAGTAGCGCTTAATAAACTACTAGTAGAAGCCTATATAACTAAGAAAAGCTAGTAATTTCTTTACGTTCTGCAGCTACTTCTAGTTACAAATAGCCTCTACCTTAGATAGATCTATCTCTACACTCTTATTAGTAATAATTATCTCTAAGAATTTAACTCTATCTATATAAAACTTAGATTTCTTAGAGTTAATATAAAAGCCTTATTTTTTTAGATAGGCTAAAACTTTCTTAACGTAAGTAACGTGCTCTTTAATAGTTTCTAAATAGATAAGAATATTATCTAGGTAAGTAGTGTAGAACTAATCTAAGTATTTAAAGAGTACGCTATTAATAGCTTATTAAAAGATTATAAGAGCATTGTATAGGCTAAAAGGTATAACTTTATACTTATAGATATTTATTTAAGTAGTAAAAGCTATAAGCTACTTAGAACTAGGTTTTATCTAAATATAATAAAAAGTGTAAATAATATTAAACTTAGAAAAAATAGTAGCTTTATTTAGCTTAGCTAGAGTCTTATAGAAGAAGAGAATTAGATACTAGTTTTTAATAGTAGCGTTATTAAGGTTCTAGAAATCTATATATACTCTAATACTACTATTAGACTTACTAATAATAAGTAGAGAGTTATAGGTAGAAGAGTTATAAAAGCTAATAAAACCTTTTATTTCTATTTTAATAATATATACTTAGATAGCGTTCTCTTACTAGCTAGAGAAGAAGCGTAGATAATAATTAGAGATTTTAGCTCTAGAGTATAATTTAATCTTATAGTTATACCTAGAATGCTTAAATAACTAAGACGCGGCAGCCTTATTAAACACTAGAATATAATTAGTATATTTCTTAAAAAGTTCTAGTATTAGAATATTCTTAAAAGTAACCTTAGTAGAAGTACTTATAAACTTAGTATAGTCTTTATCTACTATAGCGCGCTAAAATTAAGCGTTCTAGAGCCTTCTAGTAGCTATTAGGTAAATAGTTAAATTCTACTTCTTATATAGCTTTTGTATTACCTTAAGTAAAATCTATTAAATATTAATTTTAGAAGTAGGCTTAGGTAGTAGTATTAGCACTTTAGAATCTATAAGCTTAGAGAGAACCTCTACGTAACTAGAAAACTAGAGTAGTAGTAGAGGCTCTATATTCTTAATAGTAACGCTATAGTCTATTAAACTAAAATTCTATCTAGCGTAACTAGAAGGCTAGATATTAGAAAAAGTTTCTACTTCTAGAGGGTTGTGCGTATAACAGAAATCTAGTAAGCTAATAGAGCCTATTTTCTTTTTCTTATAAATAACTAATAGTGTAACTCTAGTAAGCTAATATAACTAGAAATAGTACTAGTTAGTAAATTTAATTATTTTTATATAGTAATTAAGTTTAGGTTAGTAGAGTCTTCTCTATTTAAATCTAAGTATAAGATTAAAAAAACTATAAGATTCTACTATATAAGTAGTTATACGTTCTATATAGATATCTATTTTAAGAAAGAATTTAATCTAGTAGATAATTAATTTAGTAGTCTTACTATTATAGCTTTTATATATAATAGGTTATAATAGTAGAATTAAAGTAAAGGCGTAGATTTAGTTTAAAAACTTCTTTAAAATAAAATTACTATCTACACTATTATTAGCTAAGGTCTTACACCTATAAGAAACTACTAGAGTAGAGCTAATAAAGAAAGAAAAAGTAAACTATTCTAAATTATAGAGAGTAATATAGCTAGAGCTAGTAGTAGATATAAAAGTAAATTATATAAAGCTTAAGGTTAAGTAGTAGTTTTTCTACTACTAGATCTAGGTCTATTAAAGTAGCGCACTAGTATTATAAGTAGTAAGGCCTATAAATAACTTAGCTAAAGCGTTTTACTATAGCTATAGTTTAACTCTAAAAGGTAGCCTATCTTCTACAGTTAGTAGTTTTCTAAATTAGATTTAGAAGCGTTTTCTATATTAGAAAGATTAAACTAGTTATTACTATAGTTAGACTCTAGAAAAAACCTAGCTTAACGCTAAGTAGCTTTAACTAGTTCTTTCTTAGACTTCTTAGAGTAATTATAGGTAATATAACTAGACTAGTAATAGATAAAATAAACTTTAGGCTTATTATTAGCTAGCTTAGAGATATAAGACTTTAAGAAGGTTAGCTTAGTAGCGTCTAGCTAATCTATACCTTAACGCATAGAAGTATCTTTTGCCTTAGAACTCTCTACTATAGTAGTGTTATTAGTAGTAGTAGAACTATAGTAATTATAATTCTAAAAGCGCTTATAGAAAGCTACTCTAGAAGTATAGTTAAAGTTATATATATAGACTATAATAGACTCTAGAAGCTAATAGAAAGCCTCTAATATAGAAGTAGCCTAAAGTAATATATTAAGAAAGTTAGTGTAGCGTAATAGAAGCTTACTTATAATCTTAATACTATATAACTTATAGAGAATACAAAGGTCTATAGCTAAAATACTAAAGTTAACTTTAAAAAAAGTCTAGGCTTTAGAGTTAGTCTAAATATTAATAGGTATATAGAGGTATTAAAGCTAAAATATCTTATTTTTATTTATAGTAAAAAGGTTAGAGTTACTCTAGGTCTAATATAGTATAAGAAAGTACTCTATCTTAGTAGAGAAAGCATAGCTATACCTTAATTCTAGAGAAGAGAAAGTAATATAAGCTAATTTATTAGTATACTAGTAGATAGATTAGGCCTAAGTCTTAGAATCTTAGAACTACTTACTCTTAGATATCTAGTAAGTATATATACCTAAAAAAAATAAGTTTAATGTAGTAGAGTTACCTTTAAAAAGACGTAGCTTAGATAGACTACTATTATTAGCTTCTATATATACTTATAAATTATCTATAAAATACTTTATTTTACAAAGAGTAGGTAGAAGAATAACTATCTAACTCTTAATAATAATAAATTTATTATTCTTAGTAACTATAGATTCTAGCTAAGTAAAAGAAAAGAGCTAGATAGTAGAAGTAGAATTACTACGTTACATAATTAAAGGTAGAAATTTAGAAGTAAAATCTAGAGAAGCCTTTATAGAGATAGAAATAGGTATAACTAAAAGCGTTTAAGTAGATAAATTATCTAATAGAGATAAAGAAAGTTATAAGAGCTATAAATTTACCTATTCTTCTAGAAGAGTATTGCGTTAGACAAAATCTAGCGTATTTTTTATCTTAGTAAGTAAAGCTAATAGCTTAGTAGCCTACTTCTACTAGGTCTTAGTATTATTAGTAGTGTTATTATACTAGATACGCTCTTTATTAAGCTACTTTATTAAGTAGAAGTAATAGATAGAAATATTCTTATAGTTCTTTTAAAGTAATTTAAAGTTCTTACTTAAGTAGGTATAGTAGTTCTTAGTATTGCAATACTCTAAAGTATAGCTAGCTAGAGTATAAAAAAGTCTAGAGGTAAGAGTAGCTAGGTAGTTATAGTCTAAAGTAAAAAACGTAGATAGGTTAGTAGCTTCTAGTAGATATATAAAATAGAAGCTTAGAAAGGTTTACTTATCTAAATTAAACTTAGCTATATACTTAGTAAAGTAGTTCTAGATAGCTTCTATAAAATATAGGTAAAATATATATAAATTATTAATACCTAAAAGCTACTTACTAGAATAGCTAGGTGTAGTAGAAAGCTAGAGAGTAGTAACCTTTAGCCTAGAGTAAGAGAGTAAAGTACTAGAGTAGCTAGCCTATAAGGTATTCTTATCTAGAAATAGAGAAGAAGAGTAAAAAAGTTTAGAATCTAGAACTTTAGTAAGTAAATCTAGTAACTTAATTATATAACTCTAAATATTCTAAGCTACGTTAATACTAGAGTTAATATAGTAGAGTAGAGTAGCTAGTAGAAGTAGCTTTCTAGAAGCTATTTCTAAAGGTAGAAACTTATTAGAGAGCGCTTAGCTAGTAGCGTTAAAGCTAGAAAGCTCTCTAGTAGACTTAATAAAAGAAAGTTAACTAAAATAAACTTAACTAGTAGTATTAAGCCTATAAAAGAAGTTATAGCTCTTAGACTAAGACTTCTTAGTAACCTTAATAATAGGCTAAGACTTTTTAGTAACTTTAGTAATAGGCTAAGGCTTCTTAGTAATCTTAATAGTAGGCTATTTAGTATCTATAAAGTTCTTAGAGTTAGAAGTAGAAAAAGCTAAGTAGAAAACTATAAAGGCTTTGCGTAACTAGCTATAGAACTAAAAGTAAGTCTTAGCGTAGATATAACTTTTAGAAAAAAAGCTATTAAAGAATACTTAGCGCTATATAGAAACGCTATAGCTACGCTAGAACTTATCTTTATTACTAGTATTAGCTATTACGTATAGTACCTTTTAAGAAAGGTAGAAAAATTAGTAGTAACTTTATAAAAGATAACTTAGAATAGAGTTAAAGTTAGTTAAGAGTTTTATCTAAGTGCGTAAGTAAAAAGAGATAAGTTTTAATTACGCAAGTTCTTAAACTACAAAGGTAAAGTAGCTTAAGATAGTAGTAGGTAAGTGTCTATTCTTATAATAGATAAAATTTCTAAAATTTACTAGCTTACTAAACTTAAAAGTTTATAGCTAGAAATAGAGCGCGCGCGCGTAGGCGCGTAAAGATAGATAGGTAAGTAGAGTAAAGGCTATAGCTCTAGGCTATTAGGTAGTAAAAGCTATTCTATAGTAAAAGAGCTATTCTTTTCTACCTAATAGTGTACTAAGATAGAGTCTAAATCTAACCTACGCTAGTAGTAATTAGAGCGCTAAAATTTTAGCGCGCTCTTTTACTATCTAAAGACACTAAACTTAGTAAAGAGCTAGTAACTAAAGCTATAATTCTATATAATAACTAAGAATAAGTAAGAGCTACTTATTTTTATTAAGGCTAGAAGCCTATAGTAAGTAAAAATACTTATAAAGTCTACTATTATATAAGATAGACTTTACGCGTAGAGAGGTAGACTAGTTAGAAAATAGCTTATATTTAGAGTTAAGAATAGTAGACGTAGAATCTAAGAGAGAAAAAGTCTAGCTAGATCTATATAGAAAAAGAGAGAGAAAGCTAGTAGAAGCTAGTACTAGATAGTACTAGCTTATAGTAGTAAATATCTCTTTTAAAGAGTCTAGTAGCTTTAGTAGAGTTTAGTAGCTTTAGTAGAGTCTAGTAGCTTTAGTAAAGTCTAGTAGCTTTAGAGATAGAGATATTTAAAGTTAAAGTAAGAAGATAGCTCTAAGTAAACCTATAAGGTTTATAGAGGCTATATTCTTACACTTAGACGCTTATATCTTACCTTTCTAAAAAGTAGAAGAACTAGAGTAAGTCTCTATACTTTTCTATTTTTACTCTAACTAAAGCTATTAAAGAAAGTAGACTTAGTATATATATAGTAAAGTTATATAAGTATAAGACTTCTAACTCTAGTTATAACTAGTATATTATCTAGTATAAGTCTTTTCTCTTCTCTAGAGCCTTTTAACTAAATATTATTCTAATATCTTCTACTTTATTAGTAACTAACTAAAGAGTCTATATTATTACTCTTAGCTTTACTATAGATATATAGAATTACTTATATACTTTATAAAGTATAGAATATATACTTAGACTTTCTCTATCTATTCTAGCTACTAATTAGAAGAGCTATTAGTTTAATATATAGATTAATACTTATAGTAACTTCTACTTAGCTAATCTAGAGATTACTATTAGTAAATTTTTTTAGTTAGATAATAAGTTTACGTACTAGCTATTTAACTCTAATATAAAGGCGCTTATACTATTTTATTACTTTAGCGCTAAGTTAGTTAGTATAATTAATTCTTTAGTTAAGAATTCTTTTATTAAGATTATTATCTATAGTTAGTGTACGTTATTAAATTATAGAAAGATAATTAGCTAGTATATCTAAGTTTATATTAATAGCTAGCTAATAAAGAGTAGAGTTTACACTAATTACTTAAAGTATAGTAATTATTAGGTCTACTTTTTTTATAGTAAGTTACTAACTATTCTTTAGATACTTACTTTTTTATTTTTAGTATCTTTACTAATATATTCTTTTAGAGACCTAAGTAGTAAGATATAGCTTTAAGTCTACTATAGCTACTAAGTCTATAGTTATCTCTAATATAATTACTAGTCTTTCTAAGAGTATTCTTACTTATCTTAAGGCTAGTAAGAAGCTAACTACTATATCTAAAGAGAGTAATAAGGCTTTATTTATCTAGGCTAGTAATAGTCTAGCTACTTAGTATAGATACTATTTAAGTAATATTAATACTAGTTATAACTTAGCTTTCTAACTAAGTCTAAAGAATCTTAGCTATAATTTACCTAAAAAAGCTTTTAATACTAAGGCTACTTTTACTTCTACTAGCGCGCTTTATATTTAGTTATTATTACTATACTTAAAGATTCTTAGTAAAAGTAATAATAAGTCTAGATTAACTATTACTAAGCGTTAGAGCTAACCTATAAAGTCTAATCTATCTACTAGCTAGCCTAGTCTAGATACTATACTTTCTATTAAATCTAATAGTAGTTTAGCTACTAGTGTTCTTAAGCCTATTATACTAACTAGAAAATCTTATTATTATACTCTCTATACTACTTCTCTTTCTATCTAGGTTCTAGATAGTAGTTATAGTTAACTTTATAAGTAGTCTAAGCCTAAGAAAGCTATTACTAATAAAGTAAATACTATTAGTAATAATATTATTAAGTCTAAGGCTTCTACTATTACTACTTCTATTACTACTTCTACTAGAACTACTAAGCCTATTTCTTCTTTAACTTCTACTAATTCTATAACTTCTAGCTTTACTAGCTCTTCTATATATAGGTAGTTTTTTAGTCTTTTTTCTTTCTAATTAACTCTTAGGTCTATTTATTCTACTCTATAGTTATAGTAAATAAAATTATAATATACTTCTAAGTCTTTTTTTATTACTTTATATTCTTACACTTATAATATTATAATAGCTAAACCTATATTACTTCTTTTCTATACTTAAAAGAAAGAAAGTCTCTTCTTCTTTAGCCTTAGGTTCTAAATATTATTTAGATATAATCTTTCTATTATAATATTCTTAGATTTCTAGTAGCTATTATAATAATACTAGATTCTAAGCTATAATTAAGAAGTACTAATAGTATTAGCTTTAGTAACCTTTATAATTATATAGAAGATCTTCTAATATCTTTCTAAATTAAAATAATTCTTCTATAAAGTTAAGATCTATTTCTAAGGTTTTTAAAGCTATTCTCTAGCCTATCTAAGAGCCTTTTCTTATTAGTAGATACTAATCTAAGCGTCTACTTAAGATATCTAGTTAGAGTTTTACTATAGCTCTAGCTAAGTAGCCTTTAGTTAAATTTCTAACTACTTTAAATGTATTATATTCTATATTATAGTATTATAATATTCTTTTTATATTACTAATATATTCTAAGAGTATTATTATATACTAGCTAGCTTTAAAATTCTAGTATTATAATCTAGTATTACGTAGTAGCTCTTATAAGAAAAGTAAGTCTATTACTATAGACTTAATAGCTCTTTAGATAGTAAATATATTAAGTAAATTCTTTTATAATATTCTTATTACTACTTTCTACTTTTTCTACGCTTTAACTACTTTATACTCTTCTATATACTCTTCTACTTCTTTTTACTTTTTACTTTACTACTACTACTATTATTCTACGCGTATTCTTACTATAGCTTTTAGCTCTATTAATACTATACCTAATAGTAAAACTATTAAGTAGTCTTTTATTAAGAGTGCGTCTATTATCTTCTCTAGCTTTAATAACACTTACTTTACTACTCTATAAGCCTTTCTATACGCTACGCCTAAGTAAGCGTCTACTATTACTATATTAGAAGCTACTACTACTAAGCTAACTTCTACTAATAAGATAACTACTAAGTCTAAGGCTAATAACTATTTAGCTACTATTACTACTTAGCCTATACTTATAAGTACTAATAAGTTTAATAGACTAGATACTTAACTTTTTAATAACTTTAACTTCTTTATCTTAGATAATAAGAAATCTTTTCTTAGCCTTTAAGAGTAGATTAATATTAAAATATTCTTAGATATTATATAAATAGATTCTAACTTTAATTATACACTAAGCGTCTTTTAGGCGCTTTAGAGTATTATAAGTAAGAATACTTTATACTTTACTATACTACCTAACTACTATAAAACTCTATCTAATATTAAGAAATTTAGCCTCTTTATTAAAAGCTCTAGCTCTTCTAAGTCTAAAGTTCTTTCTAAGTTACTTATAAAAAAGCGTCTAGTATCTAGAGCTCTTAGTAATTAGGTAGTAGAGTTATATAAGCTACTAAAGCGTATTTCTATCTCTAATACTATTATTAGCTAGAGTAAGTCTACTATTTTCTTTTCTTACTTTCTAAAAAAAATTCTACTAATATTATATTTTTTTATAGTAATATATATATTATATATAGACTTTACTATTAACTAGATTAAAGACCTCTATAGATATATTATTAACCTTAATACTTTAGAGACTCTAGCTAGACTAGTTCTTATAGTAGCCTACTTTCTAACTTAAAGTAAAAAATCTTAGATTAAGTATAAAATTAATTTAGCGCTTCTAAATATATCTAAAAACTATTTATTCTTTTATAAGTTCTTCTCTCTTAGTATAAACTATAAGTAAATTATCTTTAAGCCTTTTATTACTACTTTTATATACTATTATCTTATTAGCGTAATTAAGTATAAGTTAGCTTTAGGTAAGAATAAAGAGCTTAGTAGATATAATAAAATATATAGCTATTATAAATATAGTTTAAAGCTTCTATTTAAGTTATATTACTTAGTTATATTAAATAGCTTTCTAATACTATAGAGAACTTATACTAATTACTACGCAAAGAGCGTAGAATCTTAGTACTTTTTTACTTATAAGTTTCTAACTACTTTTTAGATATCTACTTTCTTAGTATAAGTATAATAGCTAACTTATTTTTAGATTAGCTTTACTTCTCTAGTAAAAAGATTATATTTACTAAGCTAGTAGATCTTAATAAGCTTTCTATAGTATTCTACCTTCTCTATTAATTATTTTAGTTTTTCTTTTCTCTTAATAGCTCTAATAGTCTAAGCGTACTTTAGTTATATAAGAAGAGTTCTATAGTTTAGACTCTATATACTTCTAAGAAGCTAGTTAGTAATAGTAACTATAATTCTACTAAGAAGTTCTAGAACTTAGATATTAGTAACTATAGTAAGAGTATCTCTAAAAAGAATTATAAGCTAAGACTTACTTAGCTAGAGAAGGCTATAGCTACTCTAAAGAGTTTTCTAGCTTTACTATTTTCTAAGTATAAGTATATTTCTTCTAAAGGTACTATAAAGTTTACCTCTACTAAGAAGATAAAGAAACTAGTACTACTTTCTACTTCTATACGCACTTTTTATACCTATAAGCTTACTATACCTTCTACTAAGGCTATAGATATTAATAATAATAAAAGTAATAAATTTCTTACTCTATTTAAGTCTAAAGACTTATTAGTCTAGAAGACTTCTAGTAAGAAGAAAAAGAAGAGTAAGAAGTAAGTACGTTACTTAGTTATAGACTATAATAGTAGTAGCTATTTCTTTATATATATTTATAGATATAGTTTAGAGCTTAGTTATAGTATTTAATATATATATATCTAAAACTACTTAAAACTATATCTATAATATATATACCTAATACTTATTTTAGTTAAAATCTAGCTTCTTTATTAGAATAACTACTAATAATTACTAAGATTTAGATAATATCTATTCTATATCTTATTTCTTTTCTATATTAACTAATAGATTATCTAGTTAAGCTCTTAGCTATAGACTTCTTTAAACTTTAGTTAACTCTAGAGTATCTAGAATATCTTAGCTATATATAGGCTATTTAGGCGTCTTATTATTATTATTACTACTTACTTCTTAATCTATATTATTAGTTTTATTAGTAGAGAATATAGTTATAGTATAGTCTAGTTTATTAATCTCTATAAGATCTACTACTATATACTAGTAAAAGGTCTTTAGATAGTTTTCTAGTGTATAACTTTAGAAAGAGGTACTATTAAGCTCTTTTAACTAATACTAACCTTTTTTATTAATACTATAAATATAAAATAGCCTTTTCTACTTAGGTAGAAACTTAGTAAGTGTAGATTAGTTATTTTTATAGAAAGAGTCTCTTAATAGAATAAAGTTATCTAGAAAAAGCTTACTTAGCTAAAGAACTCTTAACTAGTTAAAATAGTTCTTATTCTTATACCTAAGATATATAGTATAGTTAATAGACTTTTTAAATTATTTATCTCTATAGTTAAACTAGTAGACTTATATTATAAAAAGAGTAGGTATATTCTAAACGTTATTCTATAGAAGCGTCTACTAAGTTAGAATAGATAGCTTAATAGATAAAATATACTACTAGCCTAAAACTAAGTAAGCTAGTATCTTATTTATAGATTATTTAATAGTTATATAGTTAGCCTATAGAATATTAGGTAAGTTATCTACTTAGTTACTAGAAAGCTTCTTTAGAGTAGCTATAATAGGCGTATACTTTTACTTAATAAGTTTTTACTTCTAAAAGTAGTAGATACTTAAAATAACTTTATTAATTCTCTATTACTTCTAAAGTTCTTTAATAAAGCTTTTATTCTTAAAGCTTTTATTAGCTAATATCTTAAGTAGAATACTTTATTAATAAAAGATATTATATAGTAGAAACTTCTAAATACTTTTTAAGTTATTCTTAGCTAAAGTTTTAGCTTCTATCTATTATAAAAGGTAGTCTTAGGTAATAATAAGAAATTTCTTACTATTATAGCTAGGTAGTATATAAATAATATTAATAGTAATCTATATAAATAGTATTATTAGTAGCTTTATAGGCTAAAGCTTTTCTTAAACTATTACTAATATATATAATTAGTACTTAGAGTAGAACTATATATAGCGTTTAACTTAATTATACTATTTTTTCTAATAGTAGCGCGCCTACACCTTACGCTAGATACTTTTCTTACCTTAGTAGCTAGACTTATTATAGAAAGATCTAATAATCTTATACTACTTATTTATTAAGTTAACTACTTTTTATAGAGGCTAGCCTTCTAAAAGAATTATAAAGAAATATTATTCTCTAATAGTTATTTAGAGCGCTTTCTTCTTAAACTTATAAAACTTAGTAGTAGATATATACTTAGACTTTCTATAGAATAGAAGCTAGCCTATAATTACTTAAAACTTATTACTATAGCTATCTACTAGTAGTTAATTATTAAAAGAAAAATCTATCTAGTATATTCTATACGCGTACGCTAGAGCTTTACTAAAGATAAGCTAAACTATATTTAGGTGTATATTAATAAAGTCTTCTATATCTTTCTTAGGTTTATTAGGTAGCTTCTAGCTATCTAGCTTAGATATTCTTAAAAGAGTATTAGCTATAATGTTCTTCTTACTAGCTATATAGATAATATTAAACTTCTATATATTAAGAAGTATAAGCTACTAAGTAATTAGAGCTCTAGAGAAATCTATTATACTTTATTAGAGTTACGTAATAAGTATCTTTATATCTATCTTAACTTAGAAGTTTACTCTATAGATATAGAACTAAAACTTCTTTAGAGTAAGTAGAAGAGCCTTATATTTATACTTACTTAAATTCTAATTCTTCTTAGTAGTAGACTAAACTCTACTTTTAAAGTGTACTAAGTAATAATAGCTATTTAGGTTAAGCTATATAATAACTATACTCTAACTCTTTTTACTACTATTAACTATAAAAATAATCTTTTAAATAGACTTAGTATAATTAATAGAAACTAGTACTAGAGTAGTTATTAGAGCTGTCTTAAGATATTCTATTACTTACTTCTACTCTAGGCTCTATTTAAATAGTATATTCTTATAGAAAAGCTTAAATAAAAAGACTATAATAATAGTAAAATCTAGAATCTATACTCTATAGTAAACGTAGATTCTAAGAAATATTTAGACTTTTTTAGCGTTGTAATAATCTAGCTAATATATAATCTTATTAACTTTCTTCTTATTAGAGTAGTAGCTATACTTATTAATTTAATAGCTAATAATAATTATAAAAAAGTAGTAGAAGTTAGACTTATAGCCTAATATTATTATATCTATACGCTTAATATCTATAAGCACTTTATTAATATTTAAAAGATATTTAGTAATAAACTATCTTATATCTAGTTCTACTTTATAGTTACTATAGTACTTCTTTAGCCTCTTAATATATATATTATTAAGGTATAGTATATATCTATCTAGAATATAGTTTCTATAAATCTTTATTATAATATATATAAACTCTACTAGAGAGTTTATTATATCTATTAGAAGTATATATTATTATATAAGTTCTAATAGTGTTAAAAAGGCTATTATATCTCTTAAGTCTTTATATAGCTCTACTTAGTTATATTCTAAGAAGAAGTCTAGTAGACTTATAATAATATAGCTAGTAAACTCTTCTAAAAACTTATTAGAATTAGGTAGTAGATTAGTGTTATAAATTATAACTCTATTAAGCTTTTAAGTATTATTAATTAGGTAATACCTTTTATCTTTCTTAGTAACTAAAAACTATAGGTTATAATACTAGCTCTTATATAACTTTAAGGTACCTCTATTAATATAGTTCTAAATTATATTAATTATAATCTACTAAAGCTTCTTTAGAATAGAGAATTAGTTAACTCTCTAGACTTAATATAGTACTATATTAATAATAACTAGGAAAATAATATCTCTACTAACTCTTTCTAATTCTCTAAAGTTCTAGGCTAGTACTACTTCTTAATAGTAGAGAACTTCTAAAAGTATATTCTTCTCTACTAGTAATAACTCTAATAAGATTTTTATCTCTAAAATATATTTAGGTATTATTTAAGTATCTTAGAGAAATATAGCGTATTATAGCTTAAAATACTTAGTAAATAGAGCTAATTAGCTATTAGTATTAAGTACTTACTTTACTACTACTCTCTTCTTCTAGTCTAACTACCTCTTAATAGATTACGTTAGTTAGCTAGAGTTATTAATAAGTTTAATCTTAACGCCTTTACGCTTATAAGCTTTATTAATCTAAGTATTATTTAGCTAACTTACTATATACTTAGCGTATAGACGCGTAGGTTTATATAATACTATAACTATATTAACTTTTAGTGTAAGGCCTTTATCTACTTTAGCTAAGTTCTTTACTTAGAAGAATACTTTACTTTTCTTTATAGTATCTTTATTACTAATACTTTCTATAATATTACTTAGAAGTTAGACTAATAGCTCTTTAATATCTTCTATCTTAAAAATATATAAGCCTTTATTATCTTTTATTAGTAGACTTTTATTAGACCTAAGGCTTATTAACTTACTATTTAATTTTAATAAGTATACTATTAGATCTTTTCTAGAAGCTCTACGCTTTTTTTATAGAATCTATTTACTAATAAGTTATATAAGTATCTAACTACTATTTAGTCTACTATCTCTAATCTTCTCTATTATTATATCTACTACTTCTACGTATACATACGCTACGCTGCCTACTAGCTCTTTAGTTACGTACTAGAGTATAGCGCTAGCTACTATACTTCTATATCTTTTTTTACTATAGGTTTAGTATAAAGACTAGAAGCTATAAGCTTATTACTTCTAGTATATATAAATCTTATATTAGCTTAGCTATCTACGCTAAAGATATAATAGTACGTTAATCTATTAGTTATATACTTAATACGCGCCTAAGCGTTTATTAGAAAAAAGTTATCTAGAATAATTAAATTAGTGTAGAATTCTATAATAAAGAAATTTATTTAGACTTTAATCTACTTTATTATAATAAAGATACTCTAGATAATACCTATAAAGCTTACTATACTTCTATTTATAGTAACTATCTAAGTAGCTTTTATACTACCTAGTAGTAATATAATTAGTAATATAGCTCTCTTAGCTACTTCTCTTTTAATAGTATTTAGCTTAGCGCCTAAGTCTAAGAGGTAGAGAAAAAAGTTCTCTCTAATATTAATAGAAATCTTTAGATAGTCTTAGCGTAAGTGCTTAATATCTATTAGTTAGTTATATTCTTAATTATCTTTTAGGTAGTTATAATCTATATTTTTAAAGTTATACTCTTAGCTTTAATCTATAATAATATACTATTATATATAGCTAATCTTCTAGTTAGTCTAGTATTCTACTTTTAGGCTGTAGTAGTTAACTACTCTACTAGCTTCTACTTCTACTAGTACGTAGTTAGAGAAAGTGCTAAGAGTAATTATATTAACTACTATTAAAGTTATAGAGTAGTTATAATTATCTAATTATAGGTAGGTAATTACTTAGCTTTTAAGTATATAGCTAGAGATTTTATTCTAACTTTCTTTTATAAAATAATAATTATAATATACTTAATTATCTCTAATTATTAATTATCTCTAGCTCTAATAGTTATAAGCCTAGCTACTTAATTATAGAACTAATTTCTACTATATATTAAAGCTTACTAGAAGATAGATTAATTAATCTTAATTCTACTCTACTTTTTCTAAATATTCTATAATTAGAACTTCTTCTATATAATTACTTAATTATCTACTTCTTTACTATTTTCTATATCTCTATATTAATTCTACGCTCTAACTCTATAGATATAAGTAATTATAATATAGCTATTATAGCTATAAGTATACTTCTTAAGAAGTAATCTAACTAGAATACCTAGTTCGCGCTTCTTAAGTAATACTATAATAAGAAGAGTATATAGAAAGAGATTAATTCTAATCTTCTAGATATTAAATATATAGATACTTAGAAGCCTAAGTTCTTTAATCTTCTAGTTCTAGAGCTTATAGCTCTAGCTTCTTTTCTTATAGAGCTAACTAAGAATTAAAAGAATAAGTATAATAAAGCTATCTATAAGTATAATACTCTTTTATAAGATTATAACTATAAGACTAAGAATAATACTACGCTTATAGCCTACTAGAACTATAATTCTAAGTAGTAGTTAAGAAAGAGTAAGAAGATTAATAATATTAAAAACTAGATTATATGCACTATTATACCTAAGTATTTATTACTTATAACTATAAGTAATAATAGAAGAATAGTTTAGTCTTTTATAAAGACTCTTAAGACTACGCTTACTTCTACTAATTAGACTACGTAATATATAGTTTAGATAAAGTATTATACTTATCTTAAGAAGATCTAAGAAGAAACTACTAAGAAGTAGTTTAATAACTAGCTAATAATCTACTAGAAAGTAAAGATCTTTAAGCTCTTAGAGGTTAAAGAACTTCTTATAATTACTAACTTTCTTACTATAATTAAGAAGTTTAATTCTAAGTAGACCTACTAGTAGTAATATAATTAATTATTTACTATAGCTCTTAGAAAGAATACGTTAAGCCTTAGTAATCTTAGTAAGATATTTAGTATTATTCTCTAGAAGATATTAATTACTACTAAAAAGAGAAAAGCTAATATAATCTTTAACGCTATTATAGATTAACTCTTTACTTCTACTAAGTTAGATAAGATATAGTTAAGCTTACTACCTAAGCCTTATCTTTATAAACTTAATATAAAGTATAAGTAGAAGCCTATCTTATATTACTAATTATAGACTATAATTACTAGATCTAGACTACTAAGTATTCTACTAATAGAACTCTTAGCTTAAGATAAGTAAAAAATCTAGAAGCGCTATTATAAAGAGAAGTAGAGCAGCCTATATAAAAAAGTTAAGTAATCTAGCTAGAAGATAAGCGCTCTAGCTTCTAAGTATCTAGATAATATAGTCTTAATAATTATTTACCTAAAGAAGCTAATTACTAAGTTTAGATCTTTTATCTTTAGTATAGGCTTTAAGCTTTATACGCTTTTAGCTAGTATAATTCTTAATAGTAGAGCTATAGTCTACTTAGTTAATAATAAAGCTTTAATTAAGCCTAATTTCTTTATTAAGACTAATAGAGAAATAGTTAAAGTAGATAGCTAGATTCTTTTAGTAATTAGTATAGGTAATTATATACTTTATCTTATTCTTAGTACTTCTAAAGAACTTAGAAAAGCTAATCTTACGCTTACTAGCGTTAAGATTATCTCTAGTTTCTATACTAATATTATCTTAGAGAAGCTTCTTAGAAATAGTAGTATATAGTATATAGGCTATAATTATATAATTAGAATAAGTATACTAAAGGTGTCTATTATTTTTCTAACTTTTAAGTATAGATTTAACCTCTTATTTATTAAATATAACTCTTTTATCTATTCTTCTAATTCTATTATTATAAATACTATTACCTACTTATAAGTTCTATAACTATACACTAGTAATACTAATCTTTAGTACTAAAGATCTAGCTATCTAGATAAGTAAGCTTTTAAAGCTCTTATTAAAGCTATCTAGAATATAAAGATTACTAGTATATAGTGTAGTAAGTGTAATAATTACGCTACTATCTATATATTTTAAAGAATTTCTTATTAGCCTTATAAGCTATTACTATATTCTTTCTTTAAGGTATTATAAAACTTATTTAACTTCTCTATAAGCTATACACTTAATAAATAAGCTCTAATTATTAAGAAGAATTATTTAGATAAGCTATATAATTATAATCTAAAGAATAAAACGCTAGACTCTATAATAGAAGTTATTATAAGCTTTATAGCTATAGTTAAGCGCTACTATTAGTAGAAGATTATAAAAATCTATTAGAATAATAATACTATAATATTATCTTAGAGAGAGTACTTAAGATTTAAAAAATAGATAGAAAAGAAAAAGATTATAATTATAACGCCTCTACTAAATACCTATAAGTCTAATAGCTTAGTAGAGAGAGCTAGCTAAAAGCTTATTACTAAGTTAATTAAGATGCGTATAAGCGCTAATCTTCTAGCTAGGCTCTAGCTAGTAATTATAAATATAGTAGCTTAACTCTATAGAATAAGTCTATTATAGCTTTATAGCTATTAATCTCTAGATTAGATATTATATAAATAGTTTAGAAAGTATTTCTAATATTATTAGCTACCTAAGATTAGGTACTAGACTACTAATCTTTGCCTAGATTAGAGTAGAATCTATACTTATAGCTATTAAGTATATTTACTTAATAGTAATTACGTAGCTAGAAAGTACTATTAAGACTTTAAAGTTAAGCCTTATAGCTATATAGAATATCTTATTAGCTATTAAGCTTCTAATATATATTATATATAAATACTAGTAATTAATTAGATAATTACAACTTATAATATTACTTTTAATAAGTAGAAGTTCTATTAAGGTAAGTGTAAAGAGAAGCTAACTAAAGATTAAGCACTTAAGTAGATTAAAATACTTAATAATAGTAAGCTTATTAATTTTATAGAGAAGTTTAATATTCTTTCTATAAATTAAATAGTAAGTATAGTAGAGCTATTAACTACTAAGTAAGATCTTAGAGGTAACGTAGACTATAATTAAAGTAATAAGATTAGCCTACCTATTAAATATAATTAAAGCTCTATTAATTTAATAGAGATAGAGTATAAGACTAGTATTCTATTAGAAATTTCTAATAATTAGTAGCTTTCTACTAGGCTTACTACTCTAGAACCTACGCCTAAGCGTAAAATTTTAAGAATTAGTAATTAAAGTAATTATAAAGTTTCTAATAGTTAAAGAGTAGTGTATACGCCTAAGAAAGCTAATTTATTAGAGTCTAGAGGTAGAGAGCCTTCTATATAAGAGTTAGAAGATCTAACTCTATCTATTAAGTTTATTATAATAGACTCTAGTTCTATAGAAATAGATAAAAGACTAGCTTAACTAAAGTAAGCGCTAAAGAGACTAAGAAGTAAACTATCTAAATTAGTAGCTTTCTTTTAATAATTAATATAGCTATAGAATTAGCTAGTAGCTAAATTCTCTAGAATATACTATAGTAGAAAAGTTATAAGTAAAGAGTCTAAACGCTCTCTTTCTATAAATATCTATTAACTATTAAGACGCTCTAAGAGTAAGAGTAAGTAGCCTACTTAGTGTAGTAATTAACTAGAGAGTAATAGCGCAGGTAGTGTAAATATAGTAATTATAGACTTAGTTAATAAGTAAGCCTAGATTAACTTTTATAAAACTAGAATAATTAAGCTAGCTATAAGACTATAAACTCTATTATTATAGCTACTATACTTAGTAAGTATAAGCTAAAAGCTACTTACTAATACTATAATAATCTCTAAGAGCTACCTAGATTATAGAAATAACTAATCTAGTATCTAATACGTACACTTTTTAAAGATACCTCTAAGAGAGAGATTAATTAGCTAAGTAAAAAGAGAATCTAGATAGAAATCTATAGATTATAAGCTTAAGATTAGCTACTTCTATTAAAATAAGTATAAACTTATAAGTATAATTAGAATAGCTATCTTCTTAAATATAAAGCTTAAATTATAGTTTATAGTAATCTCTAGAAAAAGAACTTAATTAACTCTACTTATATAGTAACACTTACTATAAAGTTCTTCTACACTATAATAGTAATTACTATCTAAAGTAATCTAGAGATTAAATAGTTTAATATTATAGAAGTGTTTTTTAACGTAAAGATTATAGTAAAGAACTTAGTAATTTATAAGATATTAAATAGCTTTAAAAAGCTAGAATTATATATATAGCTTAACTATATACTTTATAGATTATAAAACTTTCTACTATTATAGTATAAGAAGTTCTTAGAAACGCTAAGAGCTATTAGTATAATAGCTTCTTAAGAAGAGCACTACCTCTTCTTTAATTAAAAATATAAGATTTTTATTCTCTTTTATATTAATAATATTCTATTACTCTATTATAAGAATATAGAGTAATATATAATAGCTATATAAGCTAAGATCTTTAGTAAGTATAAGATTTAAGATTAGAAAGATTTAGAGTAGTTTCTAGATATTTATATAATTAAAAACTAATATCTAAAGATAATTATACTTATTTATAATATATATATAGATAAAATACTTAAGAGATTTAAGCTTAGAGATAGATTTTTCTCTCTAATATCTCTACTATTAGAGAAGCTAATTAAAAACACTAAAGAAGTAACTAAGTCTAAAATTAAGAAATACTAGAAAATAGTTAGCTTTATACTTTATATAGTAATTATACTCTAACTAGATATAGTGTATACTATCTTAAAGCTTTTACACTTTCTAATAAACCTAAGTAATAAGTATAAAAAAGCTATAAAGTAAGTAATTATATATTTCTACTATACTTACTTTAATATAATCTAGTATAGTAACTATAATAAGTCTAATCTAATAATTACTAGAGATATATTCTTTACTAATAACCTAGAAACCTACTAATTATCTTATAGATATATTACTATATTATATAAAAGTATAATCTTCTAGAAAGCTATAAGATAGAGTATAGTTACTATCTCTACTATAGAAGTAAAGCTACTTACTTTTAAGTATACTATTAAGAAAGCTATAGCGCTTAGGCGCTTTTTTAAAAAGCTAGTACTTAATTTTAGAAAACTCTAGATAGTCTAGTATAATAATTAGTAAACTATTAGGCTAGTTATTAGAAAGAATAAGTATATTAATACTTAGCTTAGATATATTAATATCTAGAATATATAGCTATAGTAGAAATATTCTAAAGAATTATTTAAAGTTAAGTATTTAGAGACTATAATTATGCCTATAAATAGATTAACTAAATTATTTACCTAATAATAGTTTAAGAAGTTTAAATAGCTACTTAACTTATAAGATTTATAATATTTTATCTTTAAAAAGTAGATAGAGTAGATAGATCTTTATTTAAACTACTACTATAAAGATTAATTATATCTAAGCTAGATCTTAGTTACTCTAACTAGCGCCTAGTTATAGAGAAGTAATTACTAATAATTAATATAAGTACAAAGTAAATAAATTACTAAACTTTTCTACTAGACTAATCTATATAGCTACTAACTTACTAACTACTATAGCGCTAATCTCTCTAATTATAACTTTTATAGTTACACTTATTAAAAGCTAGCTTATTATTCTAGCTATTCTTAAAATTCTTAACCTAAGCTCTTAGATAAGTAGTTTTAGTAGCTTAGTTCTATATATAAATCTTAAGCTATATCTATTTATACTTAGTATATAGTAACACCTTCTAGTGCTTAGCCTTAGCTAGCTAACGCTAAGTATAGTAATAGAATCTATTACTTATAATACTAGATATAGAGCTATTAGACTAGTAACTATGTAGCTAAGAATTATAAGAATTATAAAAATTATAATACTAAGAATAGTTATTACGTAGCTAAGACTAATAATTATACTACTAAGACTAGAGGTTATACTACTAAGACTAATAATAACTATACTAATTCTACTACTAATTCTATAGTAGCTAATTTCTAAATTAAAAAGCTTATAGCTAGAAAGTTAGTAGTAGTAGCTACTAGAATAAGCTTTAGTAGTAATATTCTAAGTATTATAATAATAGATTAAAGGCTATAGGTAGATAACTCTAAGTAGAAAGCGTAAGTAGAGGTATCTAACTACTACTTATATTAATCTTTCTTATTCTCTTACTTAGTATTATAGACTTACTATAAGCACTATATTAATTAGAGTCTTAAGAAGTTATAAATAAAGTACTTTTTAAGCTCTTCTTACTTAAGAACTTAGAAGTTCTATCTAATAATTTAGCTAGAGTCTTAGAACTACTCTTAGCTTCTTTCTTTTACTTCTTATAAGTATAGAGATTTTAGTAGAGCTACTTATAATACTTTTAAGTATTCTTAGTACTCTAGCGCTATTATTAAGTTAGTAAAAAATTAAAAAAGCTAAAAAAAAGAGAATTATAAACTTACTTTAGTACTATAGTAATCTACTATACTTATATAGTAATCTTAAAGATCTTAATTAGCTAGATAGTAGTTATAAAAGTTATAGAATAAATAATATATAACCTAGTAAAGCTACTTAAAGTAATTAGGCTTTAGAATAGAATTAAGAAGTTACTAATAGATATAGCGCTTACACTAGAGACGTTAAAAAGTATTATAGTTAAGTAATACTCTAACTTACTTATGTAGATAACTAGTATATATTAGATATAGATAATCTAGAAAAGTTTTAGTTATAGAAGCTTTACTCTTAGAGTTTTTAAGAGAGTAACTATAACTATAACTTTTACTTAGAAACGCTTACTTCTCTTAATCTTAAGTACTTTATTTCTTAATATAGTTAGATTACTAAAGGCTAGAATTCTAAGTCTAGAAAGTATTATTAGTAATAAAGATACTACTCTTAAGAATAGGCTTAATAGTCTCTTAGATATTCTTATTATTAAAATTATTAAACTAAAAGCTCTTATAATCTAAGTAGATATACTTAATATATAACTCTAAGCGCTTATAATTCTTATAAAGATTACTATTACTAAAGCTACTAAGCGCTATAAAGCTCTAATCTAGTTAATTATTAGAATTTATAAAGCTCTAGAATAGTTAAGTATTAGAAGCCTAATTATCTTATATAAAGCTACTAGAGAATAGACTATAAGCTACTAGTATTCTAGAAGAAGAAAGTAGAACTTAATTAGTAGCCTCTTTAAGTTAAGTATAGTAAAAAGGTTAAGCGCTTAACTATAAAGTATTATTAAGTAGAGCGCTATTACGCTAAGCGCTATTACACTAAGTACTAGCTTACGTATTATAATTACTACTACTAGAGGTATTATAATTAGAGCGTAGAATACTATTATAGTAGAAGCTAGAGCGCTAGTACTTATAGCTAAAGTTAGAGTTAGAAGTTAGATTATTAAACTAAATTATAATAGTTAGCTATTAATTTAAGTATAAAAGTAAGAACTTACTATAGTAATAAAGAAAATAGAGAAGTAAGTAGAGTAGTATATTAAGTAGAGTAGAAGACTAAGTGTAGAACTTAAGAGCGCTAAAGCTTAAAAGCTAAGAATCTTAAGTAGAAAAGTTAATTAGATAGATAGCTTATTAGCTTAAGTATCTTAATAATTTAGAAGTAGATAATTATAGTAGAGAAAAGAAGAATTAGAAGACTTATTATTATAAAGTTTCTAATTCTAGCCTAAGTGCGTATCTATATAGATAGCTAGCGTAGCTTATTAAGCTTTTAATTACGCTATAAACCTTACCTAGAAGAGACTAGAAGCCTAGATTTTATTATTAGAATTATCTCTTACTAGTTAGATACTTAGATTTCTATAGCTATTAGCTAGATTCTAGGCTATTATAAGGTAATTTCTAAACTAATAGAGTTAATTTCTAGACTATTAAGCCTTATTTAAATAAGTAAGAGCTTACTACTATTAGTATTAAGTATAATTAAACGCTTAATTAGGCTATAATCTACTACTACGCTCTAGATTCTTAAGCCTAGGCTCTACTAGAGTATACTAATTATAGTAGATTTAATAGAATTAATTTTAGTAAAGTAAATTAATACTCTTACTACTTTAGAGAGTATATTAAAGTTATAGAGTAGTTATAATTATCTAATTATAGGCACGTAATTACTTAGCTCTTAAGTATATAGCTAGAGATTTTATTCTAACTTTCTTTTATAGAATAATAATTATAATATACTTAATTATCTTTAATTATTAATTATCTCTAGCTCTAATAACTATAGCGTCTAAAAGCTTATTAAACTTTTATTCTTCTTTCTCTTCTTATAGCTTCTCTTATCTAGTCTATTACTTTAATATCTTAATAATATTAACTTTAAACTTATCTAACTTCTTATTTATATAGTTAGAGTTAAATAGCGTTTTATAGACTTTAGATATATTACTAAGAAGAGTACTAATCTAAAGAGAAATTAAAGTACCTAGAATACTATAGATTATAGTCTATATATTAGGCTTAAGCTTATTAATAATCTTACACTTTTTTAGTTACTTATTAGTTATCTTAGACTTTAGTTCTAATTATTCTTATAGTATTCTAGATACTCTATTATCTAGTTATATAAGATTATCTTCTTTACTAAATTAGATAACTTTCTTCTTATTTAGCGCCTAATAGCTTAAAAAGTATTCTATTCTATTCTTATAACTTTAGAGATAAAGAATATAGTTATTACTAGGTTTTTATAGTATTATCTTCTTCTAAACCTTAGAAAGATTATAAGATACTACCTTTTTAGGTTCTAAGAATACTCTAGAAATAGTTATAGCTATAATAGTGTTATTATATTAATTTAGATTTACTAGACGTAGATAGTAGTCTAATTTATCTTTAGTAAAAATACTAAAAAGCTTCTAGAATTATTCTATATTATCTACTTAGAGGCTTCTAGTAGAGTCTAGTATAAGCTAAACTAAAATAGTATTATTCTCTATACTAATTAGAGCCTTTAGGTTACTAAACTAAGCGTTAACTATAAGAAAGTTAATATTCTTCTTTAGAAATTATTACTTAATCTTAGCTAAAATACTCTTAGCCTATAGTCTCTAGTCTAGATTATTAATATAACTCTAGAGGTTTTCTAGTATACTTTACTAAAGTATATTTTATTTATCTATATAAAGCTAGCTCTTATCTATATACGCTTAAAGAGTTAGATAGTTCTACTTATAATAGTTACTCTTATTATATATCTAATAATTTATAGTTACTCTAAGAGCCTATCTATTTATAGTACTTTAATTATATCTAGTTTCTAGATTCTAAAAGCCTTAGAAGTTATTATAGAAAGTTTAACTAGTATTCTATTAGTAACTACTATATTACTACTACTACTAAGATTAATACTAGTTATTTAGCTAGAATTACCTCTAGCCTTAGAGTAGGTACGCTTTTAGATAGTTTACGCGTTTATTAGCTTAATAGTCTACTTTACTATATATATTAAAGTTATTTATAAGTTTAGTTTTATAGTAGATCTACTAGATCTTCTATAGTTCTATCTCTAGGCTAGTATAATTAATCTTTAGGTTAAGTATCTTATTAACTAAGTTATCTACCTCTATATTAGTAGATGCTTTTTCTAGAAGAAACTAGAAAGTATAGAGCCTAAGTAGCTTATCTTAGAGTAGAACGTTAAGCTTAGGTAGCTAGAAAGTCTGCGTATAGTTATCTTAGAAAGTTAGTGCTAGTTACTAAGATTACTAATAGACTATTAGCTACGCTAGATTAAATTTAACTTCTAGAATAATCTCTTTAACTACTTTAGAGAGGTTAAGTATATAAGCTTCTTCTTCTACTTCTAGATAGATAGTAAAGTAGTTACTAATCTTAGTATAGTTAAATACCTTTAGGTTATTAGTCTTTAAACTAAACTTATTAAGTATCTTTATAGCGTGCCTAAAGAGTAGTCTCTTAACTAGATAGAAATCTTAGTAATCTTTATTAATAGTTAATACTTTAATATAGTGCTTACTATAAATCTAAAACTTTTATAGATACTTCTTAATATTTAGATTAAATCTTACTTAGTACTAGAGAAGCTAGTACTTAAAGTACTTAGTCTAAGCTTTCTATTAGTCTTTATTATTAGTATAAAAGAGCTTTCTAAGAGCCTCTCTAAACTTCTTCTAGAATTTAGTAACTAGAGTATTAGAATTTTTATTTAAAGCTTAGATAATTACTCTCTACTTAGATTTATAGTGCGCTAAGAGATAATTAATCTTTATCTTATCTATAAACTTATAGTACTTTAATATATTCTTAAAACGCTTAAGAAATATAGTAACATTAGTTTTATTAAATACTAGAACTATCTCTAATAGATATAGAGGAAGCTAGGTAGAATAGACTAGAGAGTAATTACCTAGCTACTAGAGAGACTAAGCTATTATCTAAAGAAGCTTTACTATATTATTATTCTAGAGTTATACTAAAGGTTATACCTAAGGCTGCTAGCTAGTAGTGCCTAAGAACTCTAGAATATCTAGCATCTTAATATTCTTCTAGAATAATATAGATATTACTTTAGACTTTATAAACTTAGTTTTAAAAAGTAAAGATAGTTATTTAGTAAACTAGGCTTTTACAAAGGCTTTAGTAACTAACTTAGATTATTTATTAACTTTAGTCTTATTAGATTAACTCTTACTTATTTATATAAGATAGTATATAAGTATTATAAATAGTATAATAGCTAGTATAAATATTAAACGTATAAGTACTATTAATTAGGTTTAACTATTTACTTACTAATAAAGTTAGGTGTCTTTTACTAGAAAAACTATTACTACCTTTTTTATATACTATAATAGCTTTCTACTACTATCTTATTATTTAGCCTCTTTTTTTCTAGCTATACTAGAATTAAGATCTACTACGTTAGCTCTTCTAACCTTTCTTAGGTCTTATTACTTATTCTTAGTAGAATAATATAGCTATATACTTTCTATTATATTATTTTCTATCTATATAGCTATCTAAAGAGTAATTAGCTAGAGCTAAACCTCTTATCTAGCTCTTTATATTACTTAGCGCAGCGCTACTATAGCTATATTATCTATTAGGCTAAGTAGTAGTTATTATTATCTAATTATTTATATTATTAGAGGTCTCTTAGTGCGCCTACTTCTTAGGTATCTATACTATTAGGTTTCTATAGCTTATAGTTTTACTTCTATATATCTCTTAGGTATACTATTCTATATATTATCTTATTCTCTATTTTATATACTTATCTATTACTTATTCTATTATATTATATAATAATTATGTCTCTTCTAAAGCCTAGTTAAACTATTATTCTAATAAGCTTTTAGTAGGTAAAATATATACTTAAAGATAGCGCGTAGTCTTTCTAAGATAGAAAGCTAAATAGATTAAGTTTTAGTTAGTTACTATATATAGTAGAGAGATTAGAAGTATCTCTATTAGAATAGATACTTAATATAGTTAATTATATTATATATATCTATGTAGTTGTTATTATTATCTAAATACTATTTAGATCTAGCTTTTTCTAGCGCACTAACTCTTAAGTCTAATAGCTATTTAGCCTATTATTATATTACTAGTTTTACTACTACACTAATAGTAATATATTCTAAATTAATATAAAAATTATTTAAGTAGTTCTTAAGAGAACTAGCTTAGAGTCTTTTAATACCTTTTAATATTTTTTAATATTTCTTACTAGAATAATAATTCTAAATTAGGCTTAAGATACTAAAAGAAAAAGTAGTAAGTATAATTATAGTAGCTATAAATAAGAAAAAAGTATAAAATTAGAAAATATAAGTTAAGTAGCTAAGATATAGTAATTATCTTTTCTAATTAAATTTATTACTTAAACTATAGTAGCTAGAAAGCTAAAAGAAAAAAAGTTAATTAAAAGTATAGTTATAAAAGTATAGTTATAAAAGTATAGTTATAAAAGTATAGTTATAAAAGTATAATTCTAAAAGTAAAGTAGTAAATAGTATACTTTAAAAAAACAAAATTAAGTAGAAAAATATATATTTTTAAATTTCTTCTATTTAAAGTAGATAGTAAAATAAAATAAGTTAGATAATATCTATAAAGTATCTTAAGAAGCTAAGTAAGTAAAGTATTTACTACTATATATTTAATTACTAATAGAGTAATAATAAGTTTAAGCTTTTAATAAATAGTATATCTATATATATAAATATTTAAAGAATTAAAAGATAAAAGAAAGTAGAAGTAGTAGATTATAGAAAGAAAGTAAAGAATCTAATAAAGATATATATTCTTAAGTTATTAACTAGTTTTTTAAAAATATTAAGATATTTAAAGTATAAGTATAGAAAGTAAATAGTAAATAATAACTAAAATCTAATAGTAGATTAAGATAATATATACTAATAGCTTTATAGATAAGTAGCTAAAGTAACTAAAAGATATAGAAGATTAAGTACTAAGTATCTTTAGTCTAAAAAGTAAAAGTATAGCTTAAAATAAAAAGAGAATATAGAGTAAATAAAGAAACTAGATAGATACTATTTTAATATAATAAAAATTAAAGTAATACTTATATATTTTTTAAGCGCTATTATATAAGTAATATATAACTTAATTATTATATAAGTAGTAGAGTAATAATATATAATAGTAAGAGTAATAGTATTTCTATAAAAGTAAGTAAATATAATACTATATTTAATATATTAGTATATATATATATATATATATATATAGTATAAAGTAATTATATAGTATATAAAGTAGTATATAAAGTAGTATATAAAGTAGTATATAAAGTAGTATATAAAGTAGTATATAGAATAAGTATATAATAGATAAGTATAAATATAAGTATATTATTAAAGTACTAGCTAAATAGCTACTTAAGATAGTAGACGCCTAGAGTACTATATAAATTTAGTAAACTTAAGAGCTTTTTTTAGTAGATATATAGATATAGATTATTAAATATTTAACTATAAAGTTTAAATTAATAGTCTAATCTATCTAAAGATCTTAGATATTATCTAAGATTTATAAGTTAATATAGTATTATATTCTTAATTTTAAAGTATGTATATATTTATAAAGTATTTTATACTAACTAGAACTATTAGAGTAAAACTATTTATAAAACAAAATCTAAAAGCTTATAGAATTTTATTAATATAATATAGTTTATTAGATTAGTATTTAAAAGCTTTTAGTTTAAGTTATTAAAGTATATTATTTTCTATAAAGTAGAGTCTAATATCTAAATAACTTAGAATAGTAATATATAACTTAAATTAATTTAAATCTCTACTATATTCTAGCTACTTAACTTATAATTACTATATCTTCTCTCTAGGTCTAAGAGATAGAGCCTATAGTATACTATTTCTAAGATTACGTAATAATATAATTACGTAATAACGCGTTACTATATTAGACTCTAAATTTAAACTTAAAAAATCTCTAATATAAGTCTAGATTTATAACTTATAATACTTATAACTATACTAGTTATACTTATATAATAATTACTACGCGCGTAATTATAATACGCTAACTACTTTATATTTATAATATAATACTAATAGCTATCTAGACTATTAACTAGTACTATAAGCACTAGTTCTATATAATTACGTAATATTAAAAAGAAACTAAGTAAGCTATAGTAAGTCTAATACTAGTATAAAGCCTCTAATATAATCTAAGATAATATAAGATAATCTAAGATAATCTAAGATAATCTAAAATATCTATATAAAGCTAATGTAATTACTAGTAATCTATATTTTATACGTAATTACTTATAAGCTTAGCTATATTAGCTACTATATTATATAACTATCTTTATAGCCTTATACTATACTTTACTTTTAATATTTTAGAGATTATATAAAGTATCTTTTACTTCTACTTTATATACTTATTATTTTTAGTAGCTTAATAAATAACTACTTATTAAGTATTATTAGCCTACTTACTACTAGTTTAGTATTTAAACTCTTTACTTAGTTAAACTACTCTTTAGTAATAGAGTAAGTATCTTTAAAAAGGTCTATATAGGCCTTATAGAATACGCTAGCTATACTTAAGCCTATAATATATATATTATCTAAGTTAATTTAGTTTATAAGATTAGAGTTATTACACTAGAACTTCTACTATAGTTTAAGAATTCTACTTATATATTATAGTTTAACTATTTTATATTTCTCTACTTTAATATTAAAAGTAAAGAAGCTACTTTTATAAGTAGTAAGATCTACTATTATAGTATTTTTAGTATTACTTATAGTTAAAGTATTAAAGAGAATAAGTGTATTTTTTAGAAGTTTAGAAAAGAAGTTAATTTTAATTATTACTAGTATTTTAGAGAATTTAGTCTTAAAGTATTTTAAGATATTAAATAAAGAAAAGTATTTTATAAGTATATAGGCTTTTTATATATAAAGTTATATAAAATAGCTATTTACTAAACTATAGTATTAACCTCTCTAAAGAGTATTATAACTATAGTTATCTACTTAGTTTTATAGCTAATAGAACTACTTCTATCTAGTATTATACTACTTTTTAACTTCTAGCTCTTCTACTAATAAGAGCTACTTATTATTACTATTAATATTTACCTAGCGTTAAAAGCTTATCTAGATATATATTTTTAGACTTTTAATAACTTTATAGTACTATAGCTTACTTCTAGTACTTCTAAGTTTACTTCTAAGTATACTAAATAGTTCTCTATTACTATTAACTTTATAAGTATATTATTAACACTTTATATTTATAGTAAATATTACTAAAAGAGATTTATTAATTTTACTACTATATTATAGTAAATATAAAGTGTTTAAAAAATATACCTATATAAAAATTACTATATAGAGTTACCTAACTACGTTTTATTACTCTACTCTATATTAATATTCTACTATAATAATTACTATATCTACGCTTTCTATTCTATTTATAGCTACTATAATTACACTTACTATCTTTTCTTAAACTTAGAATAGAAGTATAAGAGCTATATAGTTAAACTTATAAAATCTAATTAGCTATCTAAAATAAGAGAATTAAAGTATATTAGCGTTTTAGTATAGTTACGTAAGCTACTAAGAAATATAAAAACTTAAAATAATTATAGATATACTTTAGTAGTAAGCGTATATAATATATTATATTATTTAAATAAACGTAAATATATTATATATAGTATAAGGTATAACGTTTATAAACTAAGATAGAAGTAAATATATTACGTGTAGTATAAAGTATAATATAATTACTTATATAAGTAAATATATAGCTAATAAGAGTCTACACTAGCTAGCTAGTAGCCTAAACTTCTAAAGTCTATACTTAATCTAAGTTTTATAGAGAATTTTAGCACTATAAATAAAGCTATATCTTAGTTTTATTAGTTTACTACTATAGTATACGTCTAGACTTTAGTAAGAAATCTTAAAACTTTAGATAAATTAATATACTATAGTAGTAAGGTTAGTATATTAAGTCTAATTTAGTGTTCTTTTTACATAGTAGAATTATATTAAGGAATATTAAAGAGTATTAATTAAATTTAAATAAGTTTATTATAGAACTATAAAATAATTTAAAAAATAATTTAGTAGATACTACTATAGTAAAATAGTTACTTTATTTTAAAATAAACTCTATACTTAATTATAAAACTTTTAAGTTTATATAAGAACTAGAAAGAACTTAAAATAATAAAATATATAGTAATACCTATTATAATAGATATTTAAGCACCTAATAGGTTAATTATATACTTTCTCTCTTTTAAACTAGTGTTTTACGCACTTATCTTTATATATTACACTACTCTTATCTAATCTTATAAGAGTAGTAATTATAATTCTAATTATCTAAATCTATTATTTTAAGCTTAGTTTCTACTATAATACCTATATAAGAAATATATCTAGCTTTATCTATTCTTTATAGTATTTATTATAATACTATATTACTTATCTAGCTAGTAAAGTTATCTATCTATTAAAGAGTATTTCTAGTTTACTACTATAGCTTTTATCTATTTAAGTATAGTAGTACTTATATAACTATTTATAAATATCTTTTTAACTTTATTAGATATAGTACTATATTAATATAACTTAATATTTATATTAAGATATAACTTAATATTACTCTTTCTAGACGTAAGAGATTAAGTTTATAGTCTATCTTTTCTAAAATTACGTAATTACGTAGTTATATAAGTATATAATAATGTATTACTATATTAAACTCTAAATTAAAACTTAAAAATCTCTAATTTAAGTTTAGATTTAGAAATTATTACTCTACTTATAGAGCTCTTAAGATTATAATCTTAGAATAAAAGTGTAATACCTAGATAGATAAATTAGAAAGCTATCTAATTAGCTATAGAATAAAATTATAGTAATTATAAAAGTTAGTATTTTATATAAAGTATAGAAAGCTACTATTATAGGTTAACGTAACGCGTTACGTTAGCTTACTATAAGAGTTTTACACACGTTAATAATAGAGGTATATAGAATAATAATGTTATTATAGTAGAGAGCTTTAAGTAGAAGCTATTAGAGGTAAATATACATAGTAGAGGCGTTAGGCTAACGTTAGCCTAATAGAGTATAAGGCTTAGAACTATTATACGTTCTCCCTCTAAAGCGCTTAAAGTTCTAACTAAGTAGTAATAGTAAGTAAATAGAAATAGAGGACTCTTTTAATAAGAAGACCTAAAAAAGAGGTTAAATATTACTTTTATTCTAACGCGCTAATAGCGACGTTAGTGTCTAGCGTGTCTAAGGTGTCTAGTGTATCTAAGGTGTTCTTTAATCTATTAGCCTACTAGAGTACTATAGAGAACGCTATACTAGCTAAGGCTAATAGGTAGTAAGTAGAGTAGTCTATAGTGTAAACTGCCTTACAGCTACTAATATCTATAGAGGTTAAAGTTAGATAGAGATATATATTATAATTAGCCTAGTAGGCTTTAAGAGTATTGCGGCTAGGTAAGTCTTTAAATAACTAGCTAGTTCTTTCTAAGTATATAAAGTCTAGTAGATAAAGTAGAGTAATAGCGAGCTCTCTATTATTATTATAGTTATAGAATGTATTATATAGTCTAGGTTTGCCTAGGTTACGTATATAGAAGTTCTGCACTAACTTCTTTAAGCTACGCATATTAAAGTATAGTTACTAAGAGTTAGACTAATTATTATCTACCTATATAACCTTATACTAAAGAAGGCTCTAGTTACTAGTGTAGAGGTTAACTATGTTGTAATAGATACAAGCGTTAATAACCTAGAATACAACGTATTTAGTAACGCTATTATTAGTAAGGTAAACTTTAGAAAGCGTAACGTCTCTAGGTTATAGCTAGCCTAGAAGAGTATTATTATTATAGAGCTAGAGAAGCTATAGATAGAAAGCTAGAAATACTGCTTTAAGCTATAGTAGAAGATCTAGTTTGTAAGCTATATTATTAATAACTTATATAATTTAATATAAGCTTATATTTTTGTAATCTAGTAATTTAATAGGTTGCTTAGTGCAAATATAATAGGTATTTAATATTACCTACTTACCTAGCGCAAAGCGTAGAGCTAGTAATTAATTTACGTCTATAAATACCTTTATCTTCTTTTACGCCTATAGTATTTGCTATTATAAGAAGGTGTAGATTGTATTAATATGCTTAGCGAGAGTGTTAGCGTTGCGCTGTTATTAGGTAATAGAAGGTAAGTTATAGAAGAGTAGTAGAAGTTAATATATAGACTCTAGGCCTAATTAGAGCTAGCGCCTCTTTGTAGTAAGAAATAGAGATAAGCCTATAGTTATACTTATTACTAAATTAGCTTTAAATTCTGCTAGTAGTAATAGCTGCGCCTAGTTATTTTGTAAGTAATTAATATAAGTGTAAAGATATTGTTTTAAGTCTATATTAGCGTTCTTAGTTTATCTATTTGTCTCTAGGTAATATATAGTAGAAAGCTTTAGATAAGTACTAATATAATTATAGAGTTAGAACTAGAAATAGAATATAAACTAACGTCTATAGTCTAATATAATAGTGTGTAGGTATTTCTCTTTCTTCTAGATATACTCTATAAACTTGTCTACTACTATAGAGACCTCTATATTCTCTATAGTAATAAACTTCTTTATCTTAGATAGCTAGTTAACTACTACTATAATATATTAGTATACGTAGCTGCACTAACAAGAGATAGAAAGTAGAGTAATAAAGTTAATTAATATATTATTCTAGTAGTAAGTAGAAATAGGTAATAGATGTAGTAGCCTATGCTTAGTAGTCTAGTTAACTTTAGACTATTAGTAAGTTAGGTAGCTGTTTATAAAATAAGTAATAGAGTTAGTTATACCTTACTAGTAATACTACTAACTTACCTATTAGTACGTAGTAGTGTAGCTACTATAACTTCTAGGTAGGCTATTATAGAAGTGCTGTATAATTCTAGTGCAGAGCTATTTACTAAAAGGTATAACTAGCTATCTATTACCTATAAATAGCTTACTATTATTACTAACTTCTAGGTTAGTAAGCTCTATGCGTATGCTCTTAGCGATAAGGTAGTAAGAAATATAGTAATTATTAGAAGCAAGAGTAGCTTTAATATTCTAGAGTCTAGAGTTACTAAGGCATAGCTTATAGATAATCTTATCTAGAGAGCGTTTATCTGCGCTAGCTATATTATTATATAGATCTAGAGTCTCTTTAAGAGAGAACCTAGTAATACTAATAAGAGGCGTAGTAGCTAGTATAGATACTTCTTTACTTATCTTATAGATTAGCGTAAGCACTAAACTAATATTATAGTTATTATTGTCTAGATAGAGTTCTGCAAGTTAGATAGCTGCGTAGCTACTACTCTAAATAGAGTAATAACTAGCTATCTATTAGTCTTTGCCTAGAATTGTCTAATATTAATATTATACGCGATTGTTAGTAACCTTATTAGAGAGGTCTCTAGTATAACGCGTAAGACTGTCTAGCTTAGTTTCTTACTTGCTAGGTTAGTAGGTAATATAGAAGTTAAACTCTTCTATAAACTTAGTCTAGTAGACTTATCTTTAGTTAAGGTTATATTTTGTGTAGAAGTATTTAAGTCTATAGTAATCTATAAGAATGTTAATATACTCTAGAACGCCTATAAGCTTAGGTTGCTATTTCTTAAACGCTTAGATAATAGCTAGAAGCTTCTTGTTATAAATCTTATAGTTGTATTCTGTAGGCGTTATCTTCTTAGATAAGTAGGTAATAGGCCTTACTAAACTATTAGTCTATACCTAGAAGAGTATAGCTATATATACGTAGTTAGATGTATTAGTTTTAACTATATATTTAAGATTAGAGTTAAAGTGTATAAGAATAATATTACTATAAAAGGCCTTCTTAAGAGCTTTAAAGAACTTCTTAGCTTCTCTAGTTATAGCGAAAAGCTTTAGATCTCCGCGAGTAAGATAGATAAGTAACTTAGTAATATTAGAGAAACTATAGATAAAGCGTTAGTAGAAGTTCGCGAATCTAAGAAAAGCTTACACGTTCTTAAGTAACTATAGAAGCTTCTAGTTCTAGATAGCAGTAACCTTCTTAGAGTCTATCTTAATACTATTCTTTATAATAATAAGGCTAAGAAACTTTACTTCTTTCTTTATAAATTCTAATTTAAGAATATCTATAGAGAGCCTAGCACTCGCTAGGCAGCTAACTATATAGATAAGATATTTCTTATATTACTTTATTATTTTACTAAAGATAATAATGTTGTTTAAGTACGCTATATAGAACTTATTAAGATATTTATATAATATATTATTAATATAAGCTTAGAATGTCTCTAGGCTGTTACACATGCTAAATAGTATAATAGTATATTAGTATAGTCTATAGAGCGTAATAAATATAGATAGGTACTTATAGTTATTATAAATGCAGATTTTATTAAATACTATAATAATATTAATCTTAGAGAAGTGTCTAGACTTTAAAAGCTTTGCGAGCATATTCTAAATAAGAGAAGAAATGTTCTAGTTCTTAATAGTGTAGACGTTAAGCCTATAATAATTAACGTAAATACAAATACCTCTACTAGGCTTGCGTATAACTAGTAAGAGTGCAGCCTATATAGATGTAGAGCGCTTAATATATTCTTTCTTTATTATATTATTAACGTAGAGCTTTACAGCTTATACCTTATTATAGAATATTAGCTATAGTTATTATAATAATAGTTTAGGTAGTTAGCTAGACTTATTAGACTTAATTTCTATCTTGTAGTTAAGCTTACCTTAATAAGAAAGTATCTTATCTACCTCTTTAGAATTAAAGCTATAATAGAGAGAGTATAAGACTTTAGGTAGCTACTTAATAATGTCTTCTTTTAATATATATAGCCTCTCTATTTTATTATAGAACTTAGCGTAGTCTTTAGAGAGTACCTTTATATCTACTATACGTAGGTAGACTATATTTCTCTATTTATTATTAGATAGTTCTACTAGTTAGTAGACTTTGTTATACAACGTAATACTAATATCTTAGTTTTAGTAAATAGCTGTAGCTATAGCTTAGCTTAAGATAAATGCAACGTTAATAGAGGAAGAAGCTTTTAGGTAGTAAGCTACCTTATAGTATAGATCTAGCGTTTATAGAAGAAGAGCTTTTTAATAGTAGCTACTCTAAGTGTAGATAGGCCTATAGTTGTAAATATAGCTACTAAGATAATACTTAGAGCTAAAGGCTATAGATATATTCTTTTAATTAATAGTAGGTTTATAAGTCTAGAACTAGAGGGTACTAAGAATTATGTATACGCTAGAGAGCTTTGTAATATATGCAAGTACGTCTTTAGAATAGTTACTAAACTAGATATTTACCTAAGCTATATAGGTTACTCTAGCTACTTTAGAGCTATTAGTAAGCTCTAGTGTTACTAGTTATAAAAGAGGTATAGTTTTGTATTTATATGCGCAGGCATAAGAAGAATTAATAAAGAGAGAAGTATAACTAGTGTTATCTATAATTTTAGTGTGTTATAGAGAAGAAAAGTAATTTAATAATAATATAATTTCTTTAAAGACTAACTGCTAGCCTATAAGAGAGTAATATATATTACTACGTATAGTAGTAGTAGTAATAGTTAAGATAGTAATGCGTAATCTAGTAAGACTCTGTTTAAGAGTCTTAACCTAATCTGTAATTACCTAGAAAGTAGAATTAGAATTATTATTATTAGTCTTACTAACTTCTATAGAAGAAAATAGATCTATAGCTAATAAGTTAGAGAAGTAGTTAGAGCTAGTATTCTTATTATTAGTGTCTGTAACTAATAGTGCTAGTAGTTAAATAGAGGAATTAGGTACTAGTGTAGGTACTAGGTATGCTAATAGTACTAAGAGAATTAGCTTCTTATGCTAGAGAGGTCTCTAGTAGTAACTATTGCTAGAGACTAAGCGTTTTCTAATAGTATAGTCTCTAATAGAGCGTTAACGCTAAGAGCTGCGCTCTTATTCTATAGATAGATAGAATTACTAATAGAAACTCTACTATTAGTAATAGCCTTCTCTAGAGCGTCTTAAACCTTATAGTACGTGTTAAAGAGTAATGTAGGTTAACTAGAGTAGTAGCTACCTTATAACTTATAGCTATAGTTCTTCTTTAAGTAGTTAAAGCAATAGTTTATATACTTAAGAACTTTAATCTAGATATTAGAATATTCTTAAGGTTCTAAGCTAGTATTACCTCTACAACCTTTTATAGTAGAAGTAGTAGTAGCAGCCTTATCTTATCTACTACTACTATTACTACTCTTACTGCTTCTATTATTACTATTATAGACGTTTGCTAGTTATAGGTTAGCTTATTTAAGAAGGTAGAGAGTCTAATAGAAGTTTATAAATATAAGTTACTTATTAATAACCTTTATAGTAGTTATATTGCGCTACTATACTAGTAGCTAATTACGTATAAACTAAATCTTAATAGAGTTATTCTAGCGCAGCGCTGCAACGCTAACATTAAAGTAGGTAATATATTTACTTATAGTCTTGCTAGTCTTTATATAGAACTTACTACTCTTATACTACTATAGCGTAGTAACGTTACTATTAAGTATATAGTAGATAGAGTTAAGAATAGTCTAGATCTTATTAGAATGCGTAAATTTAGCGCTAGTAATAATAAAGTCTTATTAGATATAACTAAAGGCTGTGCTCTTAGTCTTCTAACGTAAGTAGCTTAGCTTTCTAGCCTCTAAGGTAAACTTATATTTATAGTAGTTAAACTAGTCTAAGATATCTATCTTCTACTTAATATAGTTAGCTTTAGTAGTGCTATTACTAGAGAAGATCTTAGGCTTAGGCTTCTTAGAGTAAGAAGCGCGTTAATAATTATTATTCTTAACTTCTGTGCTGTTAGCTAGAGAGGTACTATAGAAACAGCAATAGTTTTTATAACCTAATAGGTAAGAAGAGTAAGAGAAATATTTAGGCTTATTATCTAAAGAGTCTAAGGCGTCTAGCAGAGTAGAGTCTACGTAGAGATAATAGAAGACCTTCTTTAGCGCAGCTTCTAAGCGCTAGAGGTAGGTTTTAAGATTAGAGATAGTAGCTTATAGGTTTTATTTAGTAGTAATATAAGTAGTATACTCTTAGCAATAGCGACTCTTATAGGCAGCCTTACTCTTAGTTAGCTATTAGAGACTCTTAGTTATAACTTAAAGCTACTAGTTATTAACGTATACAGCGCTCTGTATATTATAGAGTTATTTACCTAACTTAGTAATACGCTAGTCTAAGTTAGTAAGCTAACTCTAGAGCTAAGTAATATATTTAATAGACTTATTAAGGTTGCTCTTAAAGCTCTTACGCTTGTTCTTAATATCTTTAATCTAGTTAAGTAGAGTTTTTACTTACTTAGACTACTTAATATAATAGTTATTAAGATAGTCTAAGTAATTGCGCTTATTACTAATATTCTTCTATATAGAGCGCAGCTGCTCTATAACATTAGTAATAATAGATAATAGCTTAAGATTAGCGCCTATGCGTTCTAGATTATCTAGCTTAATAACCTTGTTCTAGCAGGTTAGCTTACTATTAGCGTCTATCTTCTAGAGTTTAAACGCTATAATATTATTCTTCTAAGAGATAACATAGAACTTAGATAGCTATTACTTAAAGTATAGATAGTTAGAAAGAGTTGCTAGTGTAGTAGTAGTAGTAGTAGAGAGAGACAGGTTGTAGAAGGCTGTAGAACTAACCTAGGCACCTTTAAGATCTAAGTTATTAGTAACGTAGGTTATACGTAAGAGGTAGCGCTGCTTACTTATTAATAGGTAGTAGAGGCTATTCTTAGGTTTACTAAAGGCAACGCTCTTCTTATTTAGTTAGTAAGTAATAGTAGTAGAGAGCTTGCTCTTGTTGTTGTTAGAGAGGTTAGTAAGTAGCTTCTTAATAAACTAAGAGCTGTTAGTGTTAATAGTAGATAATAGAAAATAGCTAGGCACTTATATATTGCGGCTATAGTTAGAGTTATTAAGGTAGAAGTCTTAGGTGCCTTATAATTGCACAAGGCTACTACTAGAAGTATAAAGAGCTAGAGGCAAGGTAGTCTAGAGACGTAATAGAGGCTAGAGCTATAATAGCTATAAGAGAGTAGTTATAAATAAGAATACGCTACTAATAGTGTAAAAGAAGTGTCTTAACGCTAGAGACTTCTAGGTAGCTTTAGAGGTAAGAAAGTTACTAAAGAGTAATACCTTCTTAGTAGCGTTCTTATAGTTTATAGTAGTAGTAGTATTACACTAATAGCGGAGTATAGGTATTCTCTACACTATTATATTAGAAGTCTTAGGTGTATTATAGCGCTGCGCGTAATCGGCGTTCTTCTATATAAAAGAGCTAGAAAGTAGAGTATTAGAATAATTAGCGTCTATAATAGTTAATAGAGCTACTCTTGTAAGTTACGCTGTAGAGTAGTGTACTTATTAACTATAATAACGTGTAAGAGTCTTACATACGTTAATAATAGAGGTATATAGAATAATAATATTATTATAGTAGAGAGCTTTAAGTAGAAGCTATTAGAGGTAAATATATATAGTAGAGGCGTTAGGCCGACGTTAGCCTAATAGAGCACAAGGCCTAGAACTATTACACTTACTACTCTAAGCCTTAGTAAGAAATACTAAAATTTTAGATAGAAGCAAAATTATTAGATAGAAGTAAAATAATTATATATAGCGTATTATATAAAATTATAATATTATTTAAGCTCTATAAACTAGTAGCTAGCGTATACTCTAAGACCTATATAGTCTAATACTTAAAAAAATCTAGTTACTATCTTTAGTATTAGCTAGAAGTAGAGTAGTTTAACTTTACTAAAAGTTACTTTAGATTTTAATACCTATACTTATACTATAATAATATAATATTTACTATACGCGTAATTATAATAAAATACTAATAGTTATCTAGATTATTAACTAGTACTATTAAAGCGCGCTTTACATAATTACTAATACTAATACGTAATTTAGTAAGTCTACTACTATTATAAAGCTTCTAAACTAATCTAAGATCTTTATATAAAGTCTATATAATAACTAATAATTTATATTTTATATATAATTATATATAAGCTAGCTATATTAGCTACTATATTATATAACTATTTCTATAGCTTAATACTTTATTTTTTATATACTTAGCGCCTTCTAAATTAGTTAAAGTACTATTTACTTCTAGCTATTAAATTTACTACTTACTATAAAGTTAATAAATATCTACTTATTAGATATTACTAGTATGTTATTTACTTTAGCTACTAGTTAAGTATCTAGTACTTAGTTTTATAAGAGCTTCTTTAAAGTAATTATATAAGTAGTAGAAAAAAAGTCTATATAAAAAAAGAAGCTATATACCTAAATAATATAAACTTATTATATATTTAAAGTATTTATTAATCTATTTTTTAACTTAATTACTATTAATGTTAAAGCCTTTATTTTAGCGCTATACTAGCTATATATATATAGCTAAAGATTATATAATATAGTAGAGTAATATAGAAAAAAAGATATTAAAAAAGTTATAGTTTTTAAAGCTATATATCTAGATAACTAGACTAGCTAGAACTAAGATTTTTAGTAATTTAGAAAGCTAAGAACCTTCTCTTTAAGTAAGTCTACTAGAATTCTTACTAAGTAAGCTTCTAGCGCTAGTTTACTAGGGTTAAAATAAGTGTAAAAAAGAAACCTTACTATAACTACTTATATCTTTTTAACTAAGGCTAAATTAACTAATTTTATTCTTTTATATTACTCTTTATATTTTTATCTACTTTTAGTAGTTTTCTAAGAATTTATACAAAAGCTAAAAATAAAACTTTATCTATATTACGTAATTTCTTAATAATATTAATATATATATCTTATATAGCCTAGATTTAAAATTTTAGCTTTTAATCTTTAGTTTTTGCTAAGTTATACTACTTTAAAGTCTAAAATTTTTAAAATATTAACTTTCTATTTTTAAAAACTTTCTTTTATAAACTAGTAGTATATACTTATATAAACTATCTTTATTAGTACACTTTACTTTGTACTTTATAATTTACTTTTAATAGCTACTTTAACTTTATTATAGTTTATTAAAATACTAAAAATAGAATATTACTACTTTTAGAATTAAGCTATAATCTTAAGCTAAAACTATAAAATCTTATTATTAAAGATATTTTTTTTAAAATAAGCTTAAGTAAGTTATAAAGCTTTAAAGTTAAAATCTAAAATCTTAATTTAAAAATTACTAAAAATAGCTACTTTCTAGATATCTTAATATAAGATTAGTATACATATATAGAGTCTACTAGAATTAGAAAACTATACTTTTTTACGCTATATAAAAAGATGTGCTATAATTTAGAGAGTAGGTTTTTAAAGCTAATTTTAAGCTAGTATAATATAGCCTAGAGGCTTAGTAAGCTAGCCTACAAAGCTAAAATAAATTAGTTTAGTATCTTGCCTTTTGTAATATTAAAAAGATTTTAGTCTAGCTACTCTAGTTATCTAGATATATAGCTTTAAAAACTATAACTTTTTTAATATCTTTTGTTTTATATTACTCTACTATAGCTATTATAAAGTAGCGAGTATACACTAGAATATTAATTAAACTACTTATAAATATAGTAAGGTTATATAGATTAGCGTTTTCTATAATACTAGGTATCTAGATATTATTAAATAAAAAAATGTTCTCTATAAGTATAGAATAGAAGCTAATTTAGACTAAGTATTATCTATTAAAAACAAAGTAGAATATATTAGAAGTTTTAAAGAGTTAGAAAAGAATATTTTTAGTAAAGAGAAGTATTTAAGTATATAGACTTTTATATAAATACTACGCAAAGTAGCTATTCTTTAAACTATAGTATTAATTTCTTTATAGATATTTACCTTTATACTAGCTATAATTATTTACTTACTTTTATAGCTAATAGAAAAGCTTTTATTAAATATTATACTACTTTATAAATTTTAGCTCTTTAACTAATAAAAGCTATTTATTATTACTATTAGTTTCTACGTAGCTCTAAAAGCTTATTTAGATATATATTTCTTAAATTTTAATATTTCTATAGCTTTATAGCTCTATAGCTTACCTATTACTACTTTTAAGTTCTTTAGAGAAGCCTCTATTATTCTTGTCTTTTATTAGTATATTACTATTATTATTAAAGTAATATATCTAAAGTAAATATTATATAAAAAGTTTTATTAGTATCTTCTACTATTTAATAGTAAATATAAGGTATTTAGAAAATATACCTATATTAAGATTACTATATAGAGATACTAGACTATATTTTATAATGCTACTCTGTATTAATATTCTACTATAATAACTTAATATTAAGAGTAGTTATACTTATATTATTATTAATTAAGAATTACTTTATTCTTAGATATAAAGCTAAAGAGATTTAATTTTACCTTCTTTTCTAGTATTTAAATATAGTATACTTAATTATCTTTAATTATAAATTATCTTTTTAGCTCTAATAGTAATAAGCTTAGTAGTATAACTATAGAACTAAATTCTTTTTTATTTTAAGTTTTACTAAAGAATAGATTATTCTATCTTTATTTAATCTACTTTCTATAATATTTTATTATAAGAACTACTCTACGTAATTATAGACTAACTATCTACTATTTAAGTATATTTCTACTTATAGAATAATTCTTTACTTTAATTATTAAAATTACAATACTTAATCTATTAATAAAAGTTATTATACTATAGCTATTATAGCTATAGATATATTTCTTAAGAAATATATAGATTAGTATATCTAGTTTATACTTCTTAAGTAGTATTATAATAAAGATAGTATTTAAAAAGGTATTAATTCTAATTTTTTAAGTATAGTTATTAGATTTTAAGAAGTTTAAATTTTCTAATACTTTTAGTTTAGAGTCTAAGAATCTAGCTAATCTAGCTCTAAATTTTACTTAGAAGTAAAGAAATTATTAATTCTAAGTAACTTATAAGTATAAAGCTTTTTAAGAAGCTAATAACTAGAAAGTTATAGTTAGTAATTCTTAAGTAGCTTACTAGACTTATAAGACTAAGTTATAGCCTAGAAAAAGTAAGAGAATAAATATAGTTAAGATCTAAATAATATATTATTAAAGGTAGAAAGTAGTAATATTTATATAATTAAAGATACGTAATTACTTAGCTCTTAAATGTTTAGCTAGAAATCTTATTCTAACTCTCTTTTAGAGCACTTAACTATAATATACTTAGTTATCTTTTCTATCTATTATCTCTTTAGTTTCTTTAGTTATAAGCTTAGTAGCTTAACTTTAAATTTTTTATCTACTATATATTAAAGCTTTCTAAAAGATAAGAACATTTATTATTTTTTTCTTTACTTCTTCTAATACTCTATAATTAAAATTTCTCTATAATTATAAACTTTCTATATAATCTTTTACTCTCTTTTATATCTCTATTTTATTTATATATTTAATTAGTTTAATTATAGTACTATATCTATAGATATAAGTAATTATAATATAACTATTATAGCTATAAGAATTCTTTCTAAAAAGTATTAAATTTAGTATATTTAGTTAACTCTTCTTAAGCAAAGAAAATAAAAGAAGAGTAAATACTCTTCTTAAGTAAGAAAAATAAAGAAAGAGTAAAGAAATAGATAATTTCTAAGTTTCTAAATACTATATATATAAACCTTTCTAGACTTAAGTATTTTAATACTTTTTCTTTAAGATTAATATAGTTAGTTACTTTTGCTAAATACAAAATTAAAACATAAAAGAATAATAATAATAGAACTATCTATAAGTAGAGAGCTTTTTTATATAATTCTAACTTAAAAGTTAAAAATACTACTATTTAGAGAGCTTACTATAACTATATACTTAAGTAATAGCTAAGAAAGACTAAATTAATAATAAATTTTAAGAACTAGAAAAGAAATACTATTATATTTAAGTACTTATCTTTTATACGTATAAGTAAATAGAAAATAATAGTCTAAGCTTTAATTCTAATCTTTTAAATATTACCTATATTAACTAATTAGACTATATAATATATAGGTTATATAAAGTATTATATCTATCTCTAGTAACCTTAAAGAGAATCTACTAGAAACTAGTTTTATAACTAGTAAATAATTAACTATAAAGTAAGATCTTTAAGCTTTTAGAGGATAAAAATACTTTTAGTAAATTCTAGTCTATTTATAGAAGATATAAAGTTAAATCTTTAATAAACCTACTAGTAGTTATATAGTTAGCTATTTACTATAGCTTTTAGAAATAGTTTATTAAGCTTTAGTAATTTAACTAAAGTATTTAGTATTATTTTAAAAAAGATAATTATTTCTTCGAAAGAATATAAAATTTATATAGTTTTTAAGACTATTATAAATTAATTTTATTTCTACTAAGTTACGTAGAAAGTAGCTATACTTCTATTAGAGCTAGAGATAATCTAGAATTAGAGATATTAAAGTATATTATAATTATTATACTACTAAAAAAAGTTAAAATAAAATCGTTAGCTATATACCTAAGAGCTAAGTAGTTAAAAATTTTAAGATTATATAATTATAACTACTCTCTAACTTTAATATACTTTCTAAAGTAGTAAGAGTATTAATTTACTTTACTTAGACTAATTTTCTTAAATCTACTATAATTAGTATACTCTAGTAAAGTTTAGGCTTAAAAATTTAAAGTATAGTAGTAGATTATAGCCTAGATAAGCGTTTAATTATACTTAATACTAATACTAGTAAGCTCTTACTTATTTAAATATAGCCTAATAGCTTTAAAATTAACTCTATTAAATTAGAAATTATTATTTAAAATCTAAAATTAAGCTAATAGCTACAAAAATCTAAGTATCTAACTTATAAGAGATAATTCTAATAGTAAGATTTAGGCTTCTAATCTCTTTTAAGTAAAATTTATAGTATAATCTATAGCTTAATAGACTATACTAGGTACTTATATAGGTATACGCTTAGACTAGAATTAAAAACTTTATTAATAATTATAAGTTTTCTAGGTCTTCTCTTTTTTACTATAGTTTTTTATATCTTTATCTTATTAATATATTTAAGCTTTTAAGATAATAAGTAAACTATCTAACTTTTTTATTAGCTTAAGATTTACTATTCTTAAGCTCTATACTCTTAAGCTTTTACTTTAATTAATATACTACTTTACTTACTTTTTATTCTCTCTATTACTATAGTAAGTTTTTACTTTTATACTTAAATTAATAGCTAACTATTATAAAATAGTCTAATAACTAGACTTTTAACTTTAATAGCAGCTATAAGTATTAGTACTCTAGCTTCTACTATAATAGTACCTTATATAATAGTTCTAGTAGTAGTAATTATAATATATATTTTAGTAGTTAGCGTAATAGTACTTTATATAATAGTGCTTTATAGTTAAGTACTTTCTAGATAAGTACTTTACTTTTATTTTATAATTAACTTCTTAAGTCTACTAATTAAGTACTACTATTTTTTTATAGAATAATAATTTAGTATTATAGTAAAGTATTAATATAGAGTAAAGTAATAAAACGTAGTTAGTAACTTTATATAGTAATTTTAATAGAAGAGTATTTTCTAACTATCTTGTACTTACTATATATAGCTATAGAAATAAATAAAACTTTCTTTTTAATAATTACTATAGATATAAATAGTAATAATATACTTATTAAGAGTAATAGTAATAAAGATATCTTTAGTATATTTAAAAGTAGACTTAAAAGTAGTAATAAGTATATAAAGCTTTAGAAAAATTAAAATATTCTTTAAAGTTAATATAGAAGCTTTCTAAGAGAATACTCTTACTACCTAAGTAGTAACTTTAGTAAAAAGAGTAAAAGTTAAAGTATAGCACTTTTTTCTTAGCTATAAAAGTAAATAAGTAATAGTCTAGATAGCGTAGGTAAGCTCTAGATCTAAAGTAGTATAGATAAACTCTAGGTCTAAAAGTAATATTTAATTATAGTACTATGCTACTATAAAATGTAAAATAATATTTATATAAGTAAACTATAGTATAGATAATAGTAGTTTAGAAAAAATTATAAGTACTTTATATATAAAGAATGCTTCTCTTTTTTTTCTTTTATTCTTTATCTAATAGCTTTCTATCTTTAAGAACTTCTTATATCTCTAGAAATACTATATACTAAGGTACTACTTTAACTAAACTTAATACAAATACTAATATTAATATTCTTTTAAAAATATCTCTTTCTATAATAAATAATATTATAATTAGTACTTCTAATAATCTCTTTAAGAAGCGTTTTTTTATTAAGTATATAATAGCTATTACTATACTAATTATAGTAGTATGTAACTAAAGAAATAGTTTAAGTACTATTCTAAGTAAGACTATTCTTTTTATTAAGAATATAATAATATTTACTATTTTAAATATATAGAAGAACTTAGGTACTAAGTTTAACTTAGAAGTATAGAGTATACTAGAGATACTTAATACTACCTCTAGAGTATTAGTTATTTTTTTTATACTAAATAAGCTATTTATAAAGTATAAGCTAGATCTTTTATACACTAAATAGAGATTTATAAATATATAGTATATATAGCTTTAGTAAATAGAGGTTAAGTTATTTAAAGTACTACTAGTAGATCTAATAATAAAAGATTATAATTTTATTAAAGCTACGTTATATAGTATATATAATAAGTAGAAAGTAAAGAGCTTTTATTATCTCTATTAAGTATATAATTATTAAACTAAGGTAAAAGTAATATATTTTAAAAAAGACTATATTAAGTATATATAGTATACTATTATAAATAACCTAAGTATTATTATAAAGTTTAGACTATAGCTATAAGAGCTTAGAAGTTATTAGTATAAATAAAAAATAGATAGGTACGTAGATAGATAAGTAAGAGTAAATATAGATTGTAAGTAGTAGTTATATAATATAGCTAATGTAGCTAGACTTAGAGATAATTATATATAGAATATAAGTTACTAGTATTTATATAAATATTATATAAATATTATATAGGTATCTTAAGTTATCTTAAAGACTTTATACTAGTAATAGGCTTACTTAGTTTTATTTTAGTATTATATAATTATATAAGACTAGTACTAGTACTAGTTAATAGTCTAGATAGCTATTAGTAATATATAATAAATATAAAGTAGTTAGCCTATTAAAATTACGTATATAATTATTATAAAAGTAGTATAGATATAAGTATTATTAGCTATAAATCTAGGCTTATATTTAAGATTTTTAAGTTTACTATTAAGTATAATATAGTAACACGTTATTACGTAATTATATAATTACATAATTACTTAATTTTAAAAAAAGTACGTTATAGGCTCTATCTCTTAGGCCTAGAGAGAGATAATTTAGTATAATAATATATTTAGCTTCTCTTTTATAATATAGACTCTAACTACTCTAGTAACTTAAGGCTTTATAGTAATTAATAAAACTAATCTATATTAAGATAATTAGCGCTTAAAGTTAAATATTAAAGCTTTTTATTTAGGCTATAAGCTCTTTATCTTTAGAAACTTTAGTAATAAGTAAGTTTATAAAACTCTTAAGCGTAAGACTAAAAGTAGTATCTATCTTAGTAATAATACTTTCTATACTTATAAGTTAGACTTTTAGTAATCTAATTATATTAAGAAGTAAAGTATATAAAAAAACGTAGTAAGATTCTCTAAGTAAAGATTATAATTATTATAATAGTTATTCTAGTAAGTAATTAATAGGTAAAGCTTCTAAGTCTAAGACTTCTTAGAATTAGTATTAAGAGTATACTAGTCTTTTACGTAAGTAAGTTAGAGTAGTATCTTATTATAATACTTTTTAACGTCTCTAGTATAAGTATTATATTTATTAGTAACTTTATAATAATATTCTAAAAACTAGTTACTTTAAGTAACTTTATAAAGTAAAGTATTATTAATATTATAACCTTTCTAAAGACTAACTATATAATTAAGATTTATATAAGTACTAAATAAATATAGTAGATTACTATAGTTCTAATATAAGCTTATAATCTTCTTTTTAACTTTTTTAATTGTTTACTAACTTATAAATAGCGCTAAAGTATATATAAGACTTACTAATATTATAGAAAGCTCTATTAAGATTTTTATACTTATAAGAAGAAAAAGAAAAAAGCTAAAAGTTCTAAGACTCTATCTAAACTATTAGATAGAACTTCTAAGTTTTTAGATAAAAAGAGCTTAAAAGCTAATTTACTTATAACTTCTAATAGCTCTAATTAATATAGTACTTATACTAAGTTTATAATACTTAGTAAGAGTATAAAAGAGATTACTATAAATAGTAGTAATATACTTCTACTTATAATTTCTAATTAGAGTTATCTATTTATACCTTTTAGTTTATTATTACTTTATTTAAAGTATTATTAATAAAGCCTATTTTAGTAGTAGCTACTACTAGCGTTTTAGCTTTAAGCTTTATATTTTAGAAATTTAAAATATTAGAATTAGTAGCTTAATTATTATAAGTATTAATACTTTTAGTAGTAAAACTCTTAGTCTTAGTAGTAAAACATTTAGTTTTAGTATTATAATTATAAGCTTTATAATTACTAGTTTAATAGCTTAATATCTAGTATAGTAAGTAGTAGATTCTACTACTATATATAGTGTTAGCTAGCTAAGACTAAGTATAAGAAGAAGCTAGTATAGACTAAGTATAAGTATCTAGCGTAAACACTACTTTGTTATTAATTAAAGAGATAGAGTAAAGTCTTAATTATAGCTATTATAACTAAAGTAACATAAAATAGAAATATACTCTAACTAGCAAAAACTAATAGACTCTAAATAAAAAAAGAAAAAAAAAATAAGTATCTAGCGCTTAAAATTTATATATAAACTTATACTACTATAACTACTTATTTCTAAACTTAGGTTAAGAATTAAAAAAATAGCTAAGCTAATAAAAATAAGTTTAATAAGTATAATTATAAGAGTTATAATTAGAGAAATTTAAACTATAGTAGTTACTAAGTTAGTAGCTATTTAAGTTTATCTAGAAAAAAAGTTTAGTAATTTAGCTATTTTATACTTATATTAATTATTAGTAGTTACTTCTCTATAACTAAGCGCTATTTAAAGTAACTAAGATTTAGCTTAGATATAATTAACTCTTATAGTAGTAGTTTAAATAAAGTTCTCTCTACTTTATTTACTTCTTTCAAATTAAATTTTATAAGTTTATAAGTTAAGTAGCTCTCTCTAGACCTTAGAGATAAAGCCTAGAATATTATATCTTATAATATTATACTATATTATAAATAATATATTAATAAACTTTTAAGCTATTAAAACTAAGCCTAATAGACTTAAACGCCTCTTACTATCTACCTACACTTTTTTTTTTTTATATATTTATAATAAAGACTTATAATTCTATATTAACTTATTAATTACTATAAATATTATATAGATAATTTTTAGTAGTTACTACTATATTATACGTAGTCTCTCTTAAAAGCAAGCACTACTACTACTACTACTACTACTACTTCTATTATAGTTATAATTATCTAAATACTTAAGAAAATTCTAGAATTAGTAGTAGTAGTAATAAGTTTATAGTGCTATAAAAAAGCTATATATTCTCTACTCTAATACGCTAGTCTAAATACTCTATAATAATCTTAAAAACGTCTATACTTCTCTACTAGATACTTTAATATATTAATATAACTATAAACACTTCTAAACTATATTAGTTCTATTATATATTCTATTATAAGCTTATTAAAAAAGCTAGTAGCGCTACTCTATAATCTAAATTATCTACTTTATTTAAATTACTAGCTAAGTTATAAGTTTATAGTTATAATTATTAATTATAAGCTTATAAGAAGATCTTAAGCAGCTTAGCTATTTAGAGTAGTACTAATAGTATCTAGTTATAGTATTAAGAAGTAAATAATATATATTTTATAAAGTTAGTTTACGTAAATAATAGCTAGTTATACTATCTAGCGTAGTTAAGAGCTAGCTAATATTAGTACTATATCTTAGAGTACTCTATATACTTAAAAGAGCTACTACTATTTATTAAGTTTTTAAAGAAACTACTAAGAATAAAGACTTTTATACTAAAAATTTTATCTTTAATATAGTATTTAAGCTCTTTATAAATATTAAAGCTAGATTCTAAGTATAGAAAGTAAAGCTTTACCTTTTTTAATACTTACTTATAGACTTTAATATCTTTAATATAAGTATTAAGGTTAATCTCTTTTAACTTATATTTTAAAATAACTAATAAAGGTACTATCTTAAAAAGAGAATAGACTAGAAGATATATTAGAAGATAGACTAATATATTAGTATTATTATTATTATTCTTATTATTATAGACTAGTGTTTTAATTAAGAGATAGATATAAAGATAGATCTAGAAGATATAGAAGATATAGAGAATAAAAAGAATTAAAGAAAATTAAAAGCTAAATATAAACTTTTTTTCTTTTTAATTATAAGTAAGAGTCTAGTATATATACGCGTATAAGACTCTTCTTTATAGACTCTTTTTATAAAACTTTTCTATCTACTTAGAATACTTATTATATATTAGATTTTAAGTTACTACTATATATTACTACTTTATAGTCTTATCTTAAAAATAGCCTTAAATACTTTAAGTTTTTAGACGTTTATAGCTATTCTTTTATAGTTATAGCTTTCTTTACTTTCTACTTTTATATAAAGCTTCTAGAAAGTAATAAGATATATATATAATGCCTAAGTATCTCTATACCTCTAGTATAAAGTATATAGAATACGTAAATACTTTCTTATCTCTTTTTCTAGGTATATAAAACCTAGAAGCGTTAAACTTTATAGCTTAGTTTTAATTTCTAAGACCTTTAAATAAATATATACTACTATATACTATAAAATAAGGTATTTAGAAAATATATCTATATTGTAATTATATACTATATTACTTAACTATATTATATCTATATTTCTACACTAGTATATTTAATAAAGTAATAAGTTAAGTAGCTATTAAAACTTCTTAAACTATTACTAAGTAAGTAATTTAGTTAATTTATTTATAAGTATAATTATAGTCTCTAACAACTTAATCTTAAATAATTTCTTAGTATATTCTTACTATAGCTATATATTTTAGATATTAATATACCTAAGCTAGCTAGTAATTTACTTAGTCTTTTTAATTACTAGCTTAATAGTTTACTAATTATTATACTATACTATTAAAAGTTTTTTAAAATTAAGCGCTAGCTTTTTAAAAGAGTATCTAAGTACTATAGCTTTCTTAGTAGTATACTTAAAAGTAAGTAGCTTTACCTTTCTAGTAGAAGTAGTAACTATACTTTACTTAGTAGCTTTTTTATAAATTACGCCTTTATATAGTATAGTAATAGACTTATTATAGTAGAATATTAATATAGAGTAGAGTAATAAAACATAGTCTAGTAACTCTATATAGTAATCTTAATATAGGTATATTTTCTAAATACCTTATATTCGCTATAATATAGTAGTAGATATTATTAAGATAATTTTCTTTATAATATTTACTATAAATCTAGAGTATTAATAATATACTTATAAAAGTAATAGTAATAAGAAACTATCTAGTATACTTAGAGGTAAACTTAGAGAACTTAGAGGTGCTAGAGGTAAGCTATAGAGCTATAGAGTTATTAAAATTCTAGAAATATACGTCTAGATAAGCTTTTAAGTAATATACTTATAAAAAATTAGTAAGTCTCTAGATTATTAGTAAAACATACGTATTTAGTAATTATTAGATTAGACTTATTTTAGTTACTATACTAAATTATATTATAGTAAGTATAGTAAAAATATATAATTACTTACTTTATAGCTTTTTATACTTATTACTTAGATAAATAAAAAAGTATAAGAGCTTTAAGATAGTATTTACTATATCTAATTAGAGTATAATTACTATATAAAGTATAGCGCTAACTATTTTCTAGTATTTTTTAATCTTAGGCTTAGTTACTTCTCTAGTATTCTTTATTAGCTTCTCTAATAGTATAAATATTAAAGAAAATAATTTATCTCTAAACTTATACTTCTTAAGTATCGTATCTATATATATATATTATAAATAAGTATAATAGTTTTAAATAATAGTCTTTTATTATATAGATAGTAAGAAACTACTTTATATCTCTCTAATCTTAAATCTTATACTTATAAACAATCTTAGTTTATATAGCTATTACTTATTACTTTATATTTTTATAATAAAGTAATAAGATAATATTAATATAGAAGAAAATAAGAATTTTATATTCTTAATAAAAGAAAAGGTATACCTTTTCTAAAGAAGCTATTATACTAATAAATCTTAGTATTTCTAAGAACTTCTTATACTATAATAGTAAAGAGTCTTATAATTTCTATAGCGCGTAATTAAGCTATATATATAATTCTAGCTTTTTAAAGCTATCTAGTATTTTATAAATTACTAAGTTCTTTACTATAATCTTTATATTAAGAAATACTTCTATAATATTAAACTTTTTAATCTCTAGACTATCTTAGGTTATAATTACTATTATAGTATAGAAGAACTTTTTAGTAAGAGTTACTATATAACTAAAGTTAATTAAGTTCTTTTTCTAGTAATTACTATAAACTATATTTTAAGCTTTATATTAAAGAAGATAGCTATTCTAATTATACTTTTAAGTTTATATCTATTTTAAGAGAAGTAGCTAATCTTAAACTTATAATCTATAGGTTTTTATTAAAATTTATTTCTTACTTAGCTAATTAACTTCTTTCTTAAATGTATCTTTTAAAAGTATATATATTAAATACTAGATTAGTTATTATTATAATCTAGTTAGCTTTTAGAGATTACTATAGTATTAGTAAGTAGCTTTTAGCTTATACTTACTAAGTATAGTAGCTATAATAAAAGAGTTTTTAGTTCTTTAGCTAGCTTAATTATTCTAGTCTTTTTAAAGACTAGAAAAGTAGGTCTTATAGAAGTTAATTTAAGCTTACTTTTTAACTAAGCTTATAACTACTATATTTACGCTATCTATACTATTACTTTCTAGTTAATTACTAGGCTAAGTAAACTATTTACTCTTACTTTTACTTTTAAAGTCTTTTAATAGTTAATAGATATTTATAAAAAGAGCGCGCTTAGACTTTTATTTATAACTCTTCTACTATAGCGCGCTTTAAAGAATTTAGCTATTAGCTAATTTTTTAGCTATATTAATTATTAAGAAAAAGCTACTAGTTTAAATAGTCTATCTTTTAGTCTTTATAGCGCTTACTTTAGTTAAGTAAATCTTTTATCTATTTTTATAGAACTAGAGTCTATTATAGTAGACTTAATAGATAAAGCTAGATCTTCGAATTTATATATAGAAAACTCTCTACTTCTAAACTCTAATAAAATAGCTCTTTAAAATATATATACTACTCTTTAACTATTAGAAACTTTATAATTACTTTAATTACTTATCTCTAAAACTTCTAGCTTAAATATAGATTTTAGAGTAGTAAGCTTAGTAAAAAGCTAGTAATTATTAAAACTTTATAATAAAATACTAGTCTTATACTCTATTTCTATTAAATTAGTAAAGCTTTAACAAATTTTAATAGATAGAGTAATTTTATTACTTTAGTTATAGTTTACGTTACTTTTAAGATTCTACTTAGTAGTTAATAGCTCTACTATACTTACTATATAATTTATAAGTAGAATATAAAATTTCTTTTTAAATTTAATAAGCTTACTATTATTAAGTATTTTAAACTACTTAATTACTTAATCTTTAGTTAGCTTCTTTTTACGCTTACCTTAATAGAACCTCTATATACTAAAGGTTATATTATAAGTTATAATTATTAATCTAATTACTAGTACTTATATATAATCTGTATTATAAGCTAAATAGCTAATAAGATATTTTTTATAGCTATAAAGCTTAACTTTAAAGTTTTAATAGTAGTTTTTAGCTATATAATTACTATTAAGTAGATATATATAATAGCTATAGAAGTAGATTCTACTCTAATTTAGAGAAAGATTAGTAGCTTAGTACTTTATTTTAAGTAGGTAATAATATTAGAAGTACTTTTTAAACTACTTATATAATATCTATTTAGAATATTAGTAGCTATAAAGCTATAATAAACTTATTTTATAAACTTAAGCTACTATATTTATAATTACTAATAAGAGGTTAGCTAGAAGATTAGCACTTATATATATCTTAATTAACTTAGTAATAAGCTTTTAGCTAGCTTTCTCTACTAAGCTATTAAATATATAGATGTGTAAGAAAGGTATTATAATTTTAATCTTTTTCTCTTTAGTTTATTTCTTATATCTTAAGTACTCTTTCTAAGATAGTATTATAGTATTATTATTTTACTAAATTTCTATAATCTTCTACTAATAGTAGTACTTAACTATAGCTATAAAGCTTATAGTAATCTCTATTATAAAGTCTAGTAACTTATTTTTTAGATTATAATTATATAGCTTATTTAAATAATTCCTCTTAGTAATTAGAGCTTATTTATTAAGTATATAGCTTAAAAAAAGTTAAATAAGTTCTATAATACTTTAAAAAAAGGTTATAGTAATAGCTTATAAGGCTAATAAGAGATTTTTTAAAATTTATTAATAGTAGTATAATTATTATATTTACTACACTTTATACTTACAGTTTTTATATTTTAGATAGCTTTAATAGAAGTTTTAAAAGCTCTCTTCTTTAAATAGTTTAATCTTTAATACTAAAGATTAATATTACTAGTATATAATTATATAACTTATAATTAGGTAATAGTATTTATACTAATAGAATTAGAAAAATAAATAGAAGTATTATATTTAATAAATAAAAGTTTAAATCTATACTTAAGAGTTATAAGAATAATATACACTTTTAGAGTACTTATTCTAATTATATAATTATAGTTTCTATACTATATACTACTATTTCTAAAAAGTCTCTCTAAGATAAAATTAGTATAAAATTAAAAATAATCTTAATACTAGTAAGTATAAAATTAGCTTTTCTAAGTTTTGTAGAGGTACTAAGAATAAAATAAAGTATATAGCTAATAATACTAATTACTAGAAAAATCTAGCTACTAGTGTAAAGAATAGATAGGTAACAAGAACTATTCTCTAATAATAGAATATAGCTTTGTTAGAACAAAGTAGTTAAATACTATAATAAATAGTATTAACTAATAAAGATTGCAATATAATTGCAGAGTAG